>NC_059425.1:174545956-174875331 GCF_021028975.2 Sphaerodactylus townsendi | reverse complement strand
TCTCCAGCTCTTTCCCAACCTGGAGGTGGCAAGCCTAATTCTGTTGCCAACTCTTGGAAGGTACAAATCTGGCAAGAAGCAGGAAGTAGGGCCCACTCACCAGGAAGTAGGGCCCACTCACTGTATTTTTGCTTCAGAGCTGACTGAGAAGCCGAACTGTGGGGAAGGGAGTAGAGAAACCTAAGTAGCGATGAGTGGTTTCCCTGTAAAGTTTGCTCATAGAACTGGACATAGAATGTGAGATCACAGAGAACTCTTTGGCTTTCCATGAACTGATGATAGTTTTCTCACTTGTGACAGTTCTGAGAACTTTCATCCCTGTTGTGGGTTCAGTCTTTTCTTTCTGCTCAGAGTTATAACTCAATGGGGAGAAGAGGAAAAGGAGGTTAGAGAGGTTAAAACAGAAGCATGGACAACTAGGCTTTATGAATCTTGCTCACCCCACGAAATTTCCCTCGGAATCAGAACAAACTCAGATTACTTTGGCTGTTGTCAGAGGGGTCTCTCCAATCACAGCAAAGTCATCCGTGTTGTTCCATTGACAAGGGAAAAATACATGGAAAAGAATTTTAAAGATGACCTTTCTTCTTTTCCCACTATTGGAAGGAAGGGAAAATCCTCATCTGGCAAACAGGAGAAAAAACCCAGACATGCTGGTCGGTTGGTCTGTCTGTCTGTCTGTCTGTCGGTCGGTCGGTCGGTCGGTCGGTCGGTCGGTCGGTCGGTCGGACGGACGGACGGACGGACGGACGGACGGACAGACCCCCACCCAAAGTGGTATACAGTATTCTCCCCATGTCCATTTTATGGCTAGTTAGCAACCTTGATTCTGAACCAACTTGTGGGTTTGCCAAATGTCTGATAACTGATTGTGAAATTTGCTTTTAAGAGGCTTGTGAATATGGCATCAACCCTCCGCCCTCTGCCCTCATGTGGCAAGTGGCCAACTCCCTGAGAATGCTTCTCCTTAGCATCGTAGTTTTCTGTGGTGGCTTTTTAAAAAAAAACTGAGGTACACAGAGACCATGAGTTCCACATATAGCCTGGAAGACCCTATTCAAGGATATTACCTCAGTGAGAACTATTCATTTTATTTATATGTTTAGAAAAAAAAAAGTATGCCAGTAAGTCTCTCCAGGGAACCTTCTCAAGGGAACCTTCAATGTAAGAAAGTGGCTTACAACATAAAATTAGGTCTTGATATCTGGGTATTTTGGTATAAGGGCAGCAGTGGCGTAGGAGGTTAAGAGCTCGTGTATCTAATCTGGAGGAACTGGGTTTGATTCCCAGCTCTGCCGCCTGAGGCTTATGGAGGCTTATCTGGGGAATTCAGATTAGCCTGTACACTCCCACACACGCCAGCTGGGTGACCTTGGGCTAGTCACAGCTTCTCGGAGCTCCCTCAGGCCCACCTACCTCACAGGGTGTTTGTTGTGAGGGGGGAAGGGCAAGGAGATTGTAAGCCCCTTTGAGTCTCCTACAGGAGAGAAAGGGGGGATATAAATCCAAACTCCTCTTCTTCTTCTTCTTCTTCTTCTTCTTCTTCTTCTTCTTCTTCTTCTTCTTCTTCTTCTTCTTCTTCTTCTTCTTCTTCTTCTTCTTCTTCTACTACTATTTATTTCTACTGTAACAGGAGCTCTGGGACTCAGCTGCAGTGGCATATGCTTCTATAAGACTGTTTTCTACATGATGCTAAACTTTTTAAACCCCCCCCCCCCCCCGCACATCTCTTAGGCTCTGCTATTCTTCACAGCTGGCCCATATAATAATATAACTCTCATAGACACGGGCTAGAAACATGCCATTCTCTATTAGGCCTTTAATGACTTGCTAATGAGTTTCATAAATTACCAAAAAACGCTCTTAAATGACTCACATTTGTACAGTATGTCTTACTGTACTAAACATGCCATGATCTCACAAGTAGGGTGCGGAGATGCTGGCCAGCTTGCTAGCTAATAAAAAAAATTAAATGCTTGGGAAGAAAGCTCTTCTGCTTCACAACTGGTAGGCTGGGGTGTTGTTGCTGTTTCTAATTGAGAAAGACATCTCCCCGATTTGTATTTGGGATATTTATTTATTTTATCAGTTTTGTATGCCGCCCCTCCCTGTATGGGCTTGCTTCTTCCTTTTTCCTCCCAACATTCACAAACAATTTCAGTTTAGCAGATTAATATCTCAGTTACCTAAAAAGCAATTTAAAATCCCAATTGTATGCCTATATTTTGACAGGTAGTAAAAATGTCTCCAACATCACTGCGGGAGTAAGCTCAATGAACAGAGGAGAGAGCGGGCAGGTGGGGGGGGGAAGGAAGAAGCAGGAAAAAGGAAAGGAAAGGAAAGGAGGGGAAGGTAGGAAGTAAGGAAGGAGAAAAAGGGGGAGATCTAGATGGAATAACCGTAGCTTCCTCAACCGCATTGCCTAATGGAACAGTTGTGTCTTGCAGACCTTGCGGAACTATACTATATCCCACAGGACTCAGGTTTCATTCGTTCCATTAGGGGCTAAGACTGAAAAGGCCGTGGTCTGATATGGTCAGCTACAAAAGTGTTAGGAGATTAGAAAAGTGTAGTAGTTAGAATGTTCCGGTGGTCCAACTGGTACATTTATCCTCTGAGTACAATCACTGTCTAAGTAGATAAACTCCTCACTTCAGCATTTCAATTTCATGTAATGTTGTTCTTGTGAACTTAAAAGTTCCTGTGCTTTAGCCCAGTACAGGGGATCTGTTCTAGCTAACGTTGACCCTGCTGTTATCCTTGGCCTCTTATCCATGCTGTAGCATGTGTTTGTCTCTATGCATTGTTTGTTGGCTGCGGCCCTATAATTGTTAATATTTCCAAAGGAACAGTGATGCGGTCATTGTGTAACGTGTGCCTGCGTGAGGAGTTATAACTCACTGGAAGTGGCAGGTGGTACATGCTCAGCTGTAGAGACTTCTGTCTCTTCCTGTACATATTCCAAAGGACAGCCGCTGGCATCCCTTGCATGAGTTCGTACACAGGCTGTGTGTGACCTGCTTGAAAGCCAGTGAAATAAATACAACCAATCCACTTTTACACCCTGAGGGCTCACACTTGTCCTAAGACAGCAATGCATTTCAAATCTTTATAATGAAAATGCTTGTGTTTACATATATACAAAAGCACTTCTTGAATCTCTAACCCAAATAATGCTTTCAGCTTGCAATTTACACTCACATATAACTACAATGTGTGCATTACGAGCAACATGTAAGAACATAAGAACAAGCCAGCTGGATCAGACCAGAGTCCATCTAATCTAACTCTCTGCTACTCGCAGTGGCCCACCAGTTGCCTTTGGGAGCTCACATGCAGGATGTGAAAGCAATGGCCTTCTGCTGCTGCTGCTCCTGAGCACCTGGTCTGCTAAGGCATTTGCAATCTGAGATCAAGGAGGATCAAGATTGGTAGCCATAGAGCGACTTCTCCTCCATAAATCTGTCCGAGCCCCTTTTAAAGCTCTCCAGGTTAGTGGCTATCACCACCTCCTGTGGCAGCATATTCCAAACACCAATCACACGTTGCGTGAAAAAATGTTTCCTTTTATTAGTCCTAATTCTTCCCCCCAGCATTTTCAATGTATGCCCCCTGGTTCTAGTATTGTGAGAAAGAGAGAAAATTTTATCTCTGTCAACATTTTCTACCCCATGCATCATTTATAGACTTCAATCATATCCTCCCTCAGACGTCTCCTCTCCAAACTAAAGAGTCCCAAACGCTGCAGCCTCTCCTCATAAGGAAGGTGCTCCAATCCCTCAATCATCCTCGTTGCCCTTCTCTGCACTTTTTCTATCTCTTCAATATCCTTTTTGAGATGTGGCGACCAGAACCGAACATAGTACTCCAAGTGCGGTCGCACCACTGCTTTATATAAGGGCATGACAATCTTTGCCGTTTTATTATCAATTCCTTTCCTAATTATCCACAGCATAGAGTTTGCCTTTTTCACAGCTGCCATGCACTGAGTTGACATGCCGATGGAACTGTCAACTAAGACACCCAAATCCCTTTCCTGGTCTGTGACTGATAGCACTGACCCCTGTAGCGTGTATGTGAAGTTTGGATTTTTTGCCCCAATGTGCATCACTTTACATTTTGCTACATTGAACTGCATTGAACTAATAGACCACTACGCTCTGCGTCAGCGGAGTTGAAGGGAGTTGCCCTTCAATGATGCAGCTGGCCTCTACCCAGGGCTTTTACAGCCCTGGCCCCTGCCTGGTGGAACACTCTTCCTCCAGCAGTCCGGGCCCTGCGGGATCTTGGCGAGTTCTGCGGGGCTTGTAAGACCAAGCTGTTCCACCGGGCTTTTGGTGAGGCCGGCCGCGGATCGGCTGCCCCCTTGTGAGGCCCTGCCACAGTGTCATCTCTGGCAGTGCCCTATATTAGTTCCATCTGAGGCGCTGCTAGTCCCTCCCAGCCTTAAGACTGGGTGCCGCTAAGATGGGTTGCTATGCTGAATATCAATCTTAATGTTTTTAGAGGTATTTTAAGTGATTTATTGGCTGTTATATTGTCTGTGTTGTGAACCGCCTCAAGCCCTTCGGGGATGAGGCAGTCTATGAAGTCCAATGAAATAAATAAATAAATAAATTTGCCATTTCTTAGCCCAATTTATCAAGGTCCGCTTGGAGCTCTTCGCAATCCTTTGCAGTTCTCACCACCCTACATAATTTGGTATCATCCGCAAACTTGGCCACCACGCTACCCACCCCTACTTCCAGGTCCTTTATGAATAGATTAAAGAGCACTGGTCCCAAAACGGATCCTTGGGGGACACCACTCCCGACATCTCTCCATTGCGAGAACTTCCCATTGGTCTCATCCAAATCCAAATGTAAATAATCTATCATCGTTCCACAATCATGTTTGGGTTTGGGCTGACCAAACTCCAGTGAGTTTGGTTTCGGAATTCCTTCAGTGGCCCAATACTTACAACTCTTAATTTACAAAACTCTCAAGGGAGTGTGTATTAATAATATTTGACTCTGGCTCTTCCGGAACTATAGCCGACCGCTTTCTCACATGCCTTGTGTATTGCCCTCAAAGAAAGAGTGTGTGAAAAGTTTGTTTATGGCAGGGGTCTGCAACCTGCGGCTCTCCAGATGTTATTGGCCATGCTGGCAGGGGCTGATGGGAATTGTAGTCCGTGAACATCTGGAGAGCCGCAGGTTGCAGACCCCTGGTTTATGGAGTTGATGTAGAAATGGGTGCTTGTGAGTTACGATAGTCAATGAAAACAAATTATACATATGTGTTCATGCTCATGGATTTGTTAGCTGAATGAAGGCAGGCCACGAGGCTGCACATTCTCATCTTATAGGTCTGCAACCTGTGGCTCTCCAGATGTTCATGGACTACAAATCCCATCAGTCGCTGCCAGCATGGCCAATTGTCCATAAACATCTGGAGAGCTGCAGGTTGCAGACCCCTGTCTTATAGTGAGCAGCCAGTCACCCTTTACCTGCCTAATGCTGTAGCTCTCTGTCTGACATTTTAAGATTCATAGCGATGTATTATGCATTGTTCTGAATGCGAAATATGACTTTCTTGTTGCCATCAAGTTACAGCTGATTTATGGTGACCCCTAGGGCTTTTAAGGCAAGAGATATTAAGGACCGATCCGCCATCGCCTACTTCTGTTTAGTGACCCCGGCATTCCTTGGTGGTCTCTCATCCAAATACTAACAAGGACCAACCCTGCTTAGTTTCTCAGAGCCTGTGGGATTGGGCTACCCTGGGCTATCCGTGTCAGGGCCTGACATTTAAACAATCTAAATAAATTGATGTTTTAAATTTTTGGCACAAAACTGCCATCTCCATTAAAAATTAATTGCATTGAAGGGGGGGGGGTGCATCAGTTTGTAACTGATGTCGTTCAGTGGCTTATGAAGAAAAACAAAAAATATAGCTAACTTGAATAATATTTTTAAAATAACATTGAGATTACCATGCAAGTTAATGGTTGGTTGTAGGAATGCCGGCCCCCAGGTAGAACCTGGGGACCCCCCAGAATTACAGCTTATCTCCAATTTACAGAGATCAGTTTCCCTAGAGAATATGACTGCTTTGGAGGGTAGTCTATAAAACACTATGCCCCCAGGGGCATATCTACCAGAGGGACATGGGGGGGGGTCAATTAACCCCCGGCGCCACCCTGTAGATCACATGGGGGGCGCAAAAATGCCCCCACACCCCTCCCATGGAGAGGCGCCCCCACCCAAGCTGGGAGCCTGCCACAGGCCCACCAGGCACCCCTCAGCCCGGCCCCGCCAGGCCCGCCCCCGCCAGGCTGCCCCAGGACTGCTGCTGCCCTCCTTCACCAGCTGAGATAAGTGGGGGGTGGGGGCCACTTGAGGAGGTGTTGCCCTGGGCGCCATTTTCTCCTGGTACGCCTCTGTATACCCCACAAAGGTCCCTATCCTCCTGCAGTCCCATCCCCAAATTTCCAGGAGTTTTCCCAGCCTGGAGCTGATCACCTGATGGCCAGGGAGACTTGGCAAGCCTAGTTGGTTGGTTAGCTGAGCAGTTTGTTTGGGGTTTTTTGGTCAAACCCCCAATAAAAAATAGATGCATGGACTGAGGCCGATGTTCACTCTCTCCTCATTTCACCCCGCTTGCTCTTGCACTACCCATTTTGTGAGCTTGAGGTCACCAAAGCTAGCAGTTATTTTTGTGTTTTGGTGTTTCTGGCCAACCTCTCATGAGTAATGTGTCTCTCACATCTTTCTGTTTGTGACACTTTCTTAGCTGCCTTCATGAGACTGTGCCCCATTTCATACCTCCCACATCAAATAGAAAAAAAAATCCCCTCCTGTACGAAATGCACTGGTTTTGTGGTGATCCCATTCAGATCAGTTTACCTGAGAAGCTGTAAAAATATCTTTTTGCTGGAAGCAGTTTTCCCCACATGTGTAAATATTGGGGTTTGGAGTATTCCTCATGGGAAATTTAGGATGGTTGAATTTTGGCATGATGTTTCCGTCAGTGCTTTTGCATGATGTTTCCTTCAATGCTGGATGGTTAGACCCAGGGAGCAAGAGGCCAGAAATGTAACGTCGTTGTTTTTAATGAAGGGGCCATTGCAATCTTGAAAAGATTTCTTGCCCCAATGTGGCTTCCTTTTGCCCTACGTGTGCTTCTCGCTTTTGGGGGGGGGGGGAGAAAACTTCTGGTGCGACTTTTTGTGGCAGAGGAGGGCGAGAGGAGACAGCAGAGGGTAATCAGTCACAGACTTCTGCTGTTGCAGACAATTATCCAAGCCCCATTAGTATTCTCTTAGATATACTTTCTATGGATAAAATTGGTCAGGAGGCTAAATATGCAACTTGCAAATGGAGCTTAATAAACAGAGGGCCTTTCCCCACTTACCTTCTGCTGCGCGCTACTCTCCCCAAATAGCACACCCCACTACAGGGGTGGCAACAACGCAGCCGCCCCGAAGCTGCCGCTCTCGCGCCCCCTCTGCGCGCGTTATTCCTGGCGCTCTTCAAAACAGCGCCTTTTGATGACCCCGCGCTCATGGGGAAGCCTGGGCGCGCACCAGAAATGACGCGCGCTGAGAGTAGCGCGCAGCAAAGGGGAAACTACCAAAGTGGGGAAATGGCCAGAGACTTGTGTGCATCCCTGTTGAATCCCACCCACATTTGGATTCTTCTTCCAGTGGACATCTGAAGTATATGATTCCTAAAAAAGAAGATATTAGAGACACTCTGCAGAGTTGTGAATATTTGACCCAGAGAAGCAGAAAATGTGAAGGGGCAGGGCTCATATTCCTTTCCTCTTGGCTGTATCCAATAAGAGCTCGCTGGGGAAGGAGGTGACAGTAAATTAAGATGAAGGAATCTGCAGTGATCTTAAGTTTGTAGACAACAAAACCCTATTTTATTGGGACATTTGATAAAACCAGCAGATGCACTGTTTCACAGCTCTCTCTAGGGACAGTTTTTTTCCTCTGGCTGTATGTAGCCAATGCGCTCCTTGATACTGGGCTAAACGTTCTCTGCAATTCTTCCTTTTTGTTTCCAGTAATGATAAAATTAAAGATACAAACTGAAACAGATTTCTGCACCCTGCCCCTGGGGCTGTAATGTTAACCTTTAACCCTGTGCCTAATCAATATTGTTGGGAGGGAAGGCAGCACAATACAGCCCGATCTTGCCACATCTTGGAAGCTAAGCAGGGTCAGGAGCTGAGAGAGAGGCCACCAAGGAAGACTCTGCAGAGGAAGGTGCTGACCAAGCCGCCTCTGCTTCTCATTTGCCATAGAATCATAGAGTTGGAAGAGACCCCAAGGGCCATCAAGTGCAACCCCCTGCCATGCCGGAACACACAATCGAAGCACTCTCGACATATGTTCATCCAGCCTCTCTTTAAAAACCTCCAAAGAAGGAGACTCCACAACTCTCCGAGGCAGTGAATTCCACTGTCCCTTGAATTCCACAGTCTCTTTTGGGGACTGTGAGAAGTCAGCTGCGACTTGACGGCACTGTACACACACAATAAATATTGCAAAATCAACCATATCTCTCAATGAAAAGGTGTTTGAGTGCCGGGGGGGTGGGGGGAGGTGAGAAGGTGGAACCAATGAGCAGTTTTTGTTTATCAACACTAGGATTCACACTTCCTTACAGAGTACTATGTGGAATAGAGGGCAAATAGCCAACGTGGTGTGGTAGCTAAGCGTGGTGGACTCTAATCTGGAGAACCGGGTTTAATTCCCCATTCCTCCACCTGTGCGGCAGACTCTAATCTGGTGAGCTGGATTTGTTTCCCCACTCTTATGCTTGGAACCTGCCGGCTGGCCTTGGGATTGTCACAGTTCTCTCCAAGCTTCCTCTCAGCCCCACTCTGTATTCATAACGCCCAAGGTATGATTTTGTATGGGGTAAAGGGAACTTAAATTCCTTACCAATGTGGTTGCTCTCAGGGAGTTAGAAGAAAAAGGTGAGAGGTACCACCTGTGCCACACTCTTACTGTTACTCTGTACTGGTTTGAACCAGTTTGCTTTCAGCCCTGGGTTCATGTAGTCATTATTCTGGACTTCTTCCATCCACGCAAATGCTTACTGCTTGTGTGGTCTTTGACTGACCCAGTGATCTTTGGCTGAACCAGTTTGAAGTCATATTCTGGCTCTTTGGATGATCAAAGTTGAATTGTTTCACACTTGGAAATGTCTCTTTCCGAAGGTTTAATGCTGTTGCCTGATTCATGTGCTTTTTTTATTTTTTTGGTTACCCACTTTAGTCTTTGTTCTCCTTCAGTGGATCTAGTACAGAATCAACACCAGAATCAAAGGCCAAAGACATGCTAGGTTCATGGACAATGAGCTCCACCCAGACACAGGATTTGCATTCACTAATACTGTTGCTACTGCAGGGAACGCAAATGCGAATATGAATGTAAATGGACTGAAAACCCCACCCACAATACAATGCAGTCAACCATACCTTTGCATAGCAAGTTCCACCCAAAACACTCACTGATTGGTTCCCCACCCTGGGATATGGACAATATATACCCCACTAAACATCCCCTTCTCACTGGACACAGTATGTAACACCCTTCTCTGTGATACACCTCTGAAGATGCCGGCCACAGATGCAGGCGGAAATGTTAGGAACAAGATCTACTAGATCATGGCCACACAGCCCGGAAAATCCACAAGAACCACTAGCACAGAATGTTTTTGGTTGCTTTTTGTACTGGTAATACCCATTTGGTGATCATATTTTATTTTTTCTTAAACAATGATCTTTTAAAAAAAATCTGATGATTTGTCCTTAGCGCATGTCACTTTTATCTAACACAGTAATTAAGCATGGAACTTGACCAGAAGTGTGAAATGTTAATGTTTTGTACAATGAATAGCAGACAGGGAGGCCATCTTGGGCTTGGGAAAGGAGCTATGGCAAAGCAGGAGATGATTTTATATCTTTGCTTATTTGAACCTGTTTGGACACAAGCGAGTCGTCTGCCAAATATCCAGCTGTGATGACTGCAACTTGTAAACACGCAACAAACCAAACTGGCTGATGATCAAGCGTTATGAATACTGTGCAAAACAGTTCTATGCAACGTTTAATGTAACCGAGTATTCTGAATGAAAGGTATATAATCCAAATACTAGGTAATTGGGAATGCTCTTTACATAAGGCTAAAATAAGTGAATTAGCATTCCGGAGTGTTTCAGTCTATTCAGCTAAAACTACATGGTACAATTTGTCACCTTCCAGTCTGCTTCACATTGCTAGATAACTGACTGGCACGATCCATGATGAATTTGCTACGCTCAAGCCCTGAACGACAGCTTTGGTTACTCAGTAAAAGTCAGAAAAATACACTTGTATCCTCGATGTGAGGTTTCCAAGGGTCTGTACATATATTCTCACAAACTGGGAGCCCACCAACCACACATATTGGGAGTGTGCGGTCCCTGCCATGCAGAGGCTTTCCTCCCATTGGGCAAAGTGGGCAGTTGCCCTGGGCGCCGCCTTGTGGGGGGCACAAAAACTGCAGGTTTGTCTGTGGGATTTTTGACCTGCAGATGGCGCAGTTTTTAGGCTAGCAGCACCAAAATTTCAGGGATTTTTTGGGAGACTATCCAGATTATATCACCCAGGTTTGGTGAGGTTTGGTTCAGGGAGTCCAAAGTTATGGACTCCCAAAGGGAGTGCCTGATCCCCATTGTTTCCAATGGGAGACTGAGGAGATGGAGGTACACCTTTGAGAGATTCGATAACTTTGGACCCCCTGAACCAAACTTCACCAAACCTGGGTGTTGGTATCATGAAATGTAGGGTCTCCGCTGAAGATACTTGGAAATTTTGGTGCTGCTATCTTAATAATTTCACCCCTGACAGCAGGCACCCCCTGACAGCAGGCATTTCCCCAGATTTTCCTTTTAAATCCACCCCTTCCTGCCAATGCTTGTTTTCTTTATTTATTTTATTCTCTCAATGCCTAATAAAGGTTATTATTACTATTTTGAAAGCATTTTGAAAAAGTTTTCAAAAAAATATTTCTGCTGTGTTGAGATTTGTGAGTTGGGGCATGTTCTATAATGTGATGGTGACTTTGAAACGACCTGGTAGAAAAAAATTTTTGTTTGGTCACGGTGGGGGAGGGTGGCTGCCTATAGGGGGGGCATCAAACTCAGGTTTTGCCCAGGGCTCCAGTTTGCCTAGGTACGCCACTGCTGCTGTGGACCCGAGATGTGTGATCTCTGTGTCATATGAATTGGACAAAGTGTGAATTTTCCATGCACGTATCATCTCCATAAGAGCCCTATGGTTCAGAGTAGTAAGCTGCAGTACTGCAGTCAAAGCTCTGCTCTTGACCTTGAGACTGATCTTGATGGAAGTCTGTTTTAGGTAGCGGGCTCAAGGTTGACTCAGACTTCCATCCTCCTGAGATTGGGAAGATGAGCACCCAGCTTACTGGGGGTAAAGTATAGGTGACTGGGGAAGGCAGTGTGGCAAACCACCTCAAAATATAGTCCGCGTAGTAAATGTTGTGATGTGACATTGTGATGGGACTCCCATGGGTCAGCAATGACCTAGTGCAGGGGTGGCCAACCCATGGCACTCCAGATGTTCATGGACTGAAATTCAGTACAGTACAGTAAACCTTTATTAGGCATAAATAATTCTGCATACAGTATGTTCGTATCATAAGCAACAATACAAGGAATCCAATACACTAAGTTAGGATAAATCATACACAAACTTTCTGGAGACCTATTGTGATTAATTAAAACCGATTTGAACGACTTCTCATGTTTATTACAATGACTTGAGCCTCAGACATTAAATCAATGTAATTTAGATTATTTGATACATCGAGGGACACATTTTAGTACCGTCTTTGAGATATTACTTCCGCTAGATATGTAGCGACCCTAAAGGTTATCTCAGAAGATGCATCACTAAGTAAATACTTCACTACATAAGCCGAAGGCAAATTTGTTTTAGCTTTAATAATCGGGGCAGGGGCTGATGGGAATTGTAGTCCATGAACATATGGAGTGCCATGGGTTGGCCAACCCTGACCTAGTGCATGCCCATGAGGCTACCTCTATCTTTCTACTTCCTCTCTCTCTCTCTCTCTCTCTCTCTCTCTCTCTCTCTCTCTCTCTCTGTGTGTGTGCGCGTGCGCGTGCGCGCGTGTGCCTATTCTGATGGGATAGCAGTTGCACATATCAGTTATACTGCAGGGACCCCCTGCCCCCGATGTGTTCAGTTAGCAATCTCTCAAATCATGTGGATGTAACATTGGCAGAGGCCTGAATTAGGGAAACTTTCCTTTACACATCAAAAGCCCAGTCCCCCTTTTAAAAAAAAAATCAAGTTTTTAGTACCAGAGTGACTGGTTAGATAAAATTTACCTTTCCTTTGTAGATCATGTGCCTCTTGGTCTGAAAAGCGTAAGTACAAATCGAAGCTTTCCCAACATTTTTTGATGATTTTTGGATCTGGTCTGAATTGGAGGAAAGATGTTGTCCAAGAGAAATAAGCCATCTGTTGTGATGAAGGGAGTGAAATTTAAATGACACACTTCTGTTCACTTCTGTAGCAATAGATGCCAGTGTATTGGACTGCATTTTATTTTCAGCTAAGTGAATAATTTTCTCATGGTTAAGTGTAAAAACTTAAATATTTGACTAGTGGCCGGGGGGGGGGGGGTCACTCATTTTTATTTTTGAAGGGGGGATAGCCTCCTTGACAGTATGAAAGCAGTAAATCAATGGGTGTGCCAACCCGCAGAGGTCAAGTATAACTAAGCAGCAAATTGGAGTAAACATTTATGAATCCCTAGTTTACAGAACAGGACCCCACCCACTCTTCTTGGCTCTAATTCCCTGTTGATTACACTCGTCCTCTTGGCATTTCATACAGGGGGGTGAGTCATACCCGACTAGCCTCCCTTGGTACTGTACCTGGACGTGATCAGATGCAGCTGAAGGGCATGCTCTCCGGGGCTGAGGAGGCTGTAAAAGCACAGGCAAAAAGGAGTGTTCGCTTTAAGATAGGGCCCCTGGATGTTTCCTTCTGGATTCTAGCTTGGTGGGGCTGCTTCCTTTATTACAGTTGAATTAGGTATATGTTGAACATCTACCATGAATATCTTGAGGAGTGAGGGAACGCTCTGAGTAGTCATTGGCCCCTCCGCTGCAGTGCATGTTTCTGCAGCTCTCTACTGGATGTTGCCTACTGCTTACACCTTTAACTCATCCATACCCCAAAAAAATTAGAGTAACCAAAGGAGTCAAACAAGGTTGCGTTATGGCCCCCTTCCTGTTCAATCTGTTTTTAAATGACCTTGCCCCTACTTTGAGAACAATTGACTCACACTGTCCCTTGTTAGGGAACATGCCACTGCCAATTCTGCTTTATGCTGATGATGCGCTCTTACTATCTCGGCTCCAAGGTTGGCCTATCTAGCCTCCTACATAAATGCAGTGAAGATATTGCAATAACAACCTGCTGTCCAATTAACCCTCTCAAATCTAAGATGGATGGTCTTTTCAAAGTACCTTCAAGATTTCTAACTGGCACTTAGATAATGACTCTATTGAACAGGTTAAAGTTCTTCAAATATTTGGGATAATCAATTTTCCATCACTGAAATCTAGTTAAGGTCAAACATAGGGAAACTGTTGTCAAAGAGCCTGTCAAATCACCTCTGCTGCCATTGAAAGGTTTTTCTTTACTAAAGGGTGTGCTTGAACCTTAGCTGCTTTCTCTAAGGGTATTTAATGCCAAAGGTGTCCCAACAACTTCTCTATGGGGTTTCCCTATGGATCCGAAGCCTGGCATATATCCTTGGGGAAATGAGAATACAATCTAAATTCGCTTTATGATAAGCTTTGGGGTCCCCCATTGCGTGCCCTACACCGCCCTCTGCCTCGAGAGGCAGAGGATTACACCTCTTGGGGAAACAAAAGCATGGTGTGGCCACCTTTAAATTTTTGGATTAGGTTATGTTTCCTTAACAAACCCTAACAGTCCTGGTCATTTATTGCACCCTCCACCGAACTTCAATCTTCTACCTGGTGGGCTCATATCAAATCAAAGATTTCCTCCCTGGGTCTTTCTTGGGACCAGCTCCCTTATGCTTTTCTCCTAGCGAGATACAACGTTGTATCAAAGGTACGGCTATTCGATCAGGGAACACCAACATCTCGTTAGTAAAGCAAGGAGCTCATTCCTCATTCTCTCCCCTCCATTTTAACATCATGCCCGGGAAATGCAAGACAGCTGCATATTTAAACATCTTGTCTGACCCTAAGCTGGGGTGGCTTTATTGACCAGGCGAGAGGACCAACACATTTCCACTAACCTTTCCCCAGAGAGATTCACGGTACCTTCACAGCAAAAGCGTACCTGTGAATGCTATCAAACCTCTGAGAAGTCATTGGAGCACATTTTATTAGTTTGTCCAAAATTTAACGATTTTAGACCAAACCTGTTTTTAGGGGATCCCTTACTGGTCCATCCAAGCCTTTTTAATCTTAAATTGAACTATCTTCTGAATACAGAGAATCCCAAGCAATTGGACATAGTGGCCAAATTCTTGCTCACTATTACGAAATAATTTCCTGGTCTCCTCTTTCGCTCTGATGTATGCATTTTTGAAACAGGAGTACCTGTTTTATCTTGTAAAACTGTATTTGGATTACTTAGCTCTGCTATGTTTTAATGCCTAATAAAGGTCTTTGAACTTTGAACTCATCCATACTGTGATGAGAAGAAACCATGAGACACTAGAGATCCAGAATCAGGAATTCCAGACTGTCTTGTTAATTTGGGCAAGATACTTCAGAGAGAATAATCACAGGCATTCTTCAATTTGACCTAAATTTTGTATTCCCTGTAATCTGTGTGACATCATAGTATGTTCTTTATTTTGGCATGTCATAATTTTCCAACAGGTTGTGTTCAGAGGTATGTTGTCATGTCACTTGAAGGTATAGATGTCATGGTGATAGCTGTCGATTGACCTCCTTTCGTCCACGCGTTTGGCTTAATCCCCTTTTAATCCCGTTGAAATCGGTGGACATTGTCAAATTCTTAAGGACGAGTCACCCAAGTGACTCCTGGGGCAGCACAATATCAAAGTCCCTGATACTAGATAAGGGTTCAGCTGGCTTCTGGGCATCAGCAGTAAGAGAGTTGACCAGCACCATCTCTTGGGGCTTTGCTGGGCCTGGCCAGGTCCGAGCCTTGGTTTAGAACCAGCCAGTAGTGGCGAGGGTCCAGATGATGGGGGTTGTATCTTACTGGGAGCAACAAAATAGCTTGAACCAACCTGATGGTAGAAGATGTCAACAGAAGGGGACAGACAAATCTCCCTGGGGAGAGAGGTCCCTAGGTTTGGTGCCATGACTACCACTTACCTAACCTCAGAAGGCATGGCCTTTCAAAAATGATTGTAGTGGTTGGGCAGGCTCAAACAGGAGCAGGTAGTCCTTCAGACACGTTGGTCCCAAATCATATAGGGTACTGTAGGCACAGAGGATATTTTGAGGATTTCTTAAATCCTTATAAAAATTGCCTTTTCTCTATCTTAAGTCTGTCTTATAAATTCTATGCTATAATCCTAATCAATAAAATAAAATGCATGCAGGCATTGCATGCTCTTTGCCCTTCTTTCCTGTTGCTACCCAGAACAAGTAGCAGCCTTGATGAAATACCCTTAGTTCTAATACCCCTCTGGAAACTAAAAGATGTTAAACTATGTTGTCTTTGAGGTCTTCTTGTCCTTACTGGCACCATAAGTCTGTCCTTTTTCTGATACAAACCAGAACACAGCCAAATGTTTAGGCTCTTTGTTTAGATAAGTAGGGCAACCAAGAACAATACTAATAAGGTAATGTTGGGCCTTAGTTCACAGTACGTCAAAAGCGTGAACAAATGACACTCTCCAATAAGGGCATCTGCTTGTCTAAAATGTTTTGGGTAAGGGGCTGATCTCCACCCTCTTTGATGATTGATTGCTGATGCTAACTTTGGGGTGTATTCTTTCTAATGGTACTATTCTGATGTAACCTATAAAAACAAGAGTTTTTCAGCCATTTTGGTGTGGCTCCTCTGATGCTAACTTGCCCTTTGTTGTCCTGAATAAATTTTATTTCTTTAATTTTATTCCTTGTCGGCTTGAGCTTTTTGGGCTTGAATTTCTTAACTAGTTACCCCGCAGTAACAGTACTGTAGGCAATAAAGAGGATATTTTGAGGATTTCCTTAAATCCTTTATGTACCAAGCTCTTTTCTCTATCTTAGTCTGTCTTATAAACCCTATGCTATAATCCTAATCAATAAAATAAAATGCATGCAGGCATTGCATGCTCTTTTGCCCTTTCTTTTCCTGTTAGCTACCCAGAACAAGTAGCAGCCTTGGATGAAATACCCTTAGTTCTAATACCCCTCTGGAAACTAAAAAAAAGATACAAACCAAGTGTTGTCTTTGAGGTCTTCTTTGTCCTTACTGGCACCATAAGTCTGTCCTTTTTTTCTGATACAAACCAGAACACAGCCAACAAGTTTAGGCTCTTTGTTTAGATAAGTAGGGCAACCAAGAACAATACTAATAAGGTAATGTTGGGCCTTAGTTCACAGTACGTCAAAAGCGTGAACAAATGACACTCTCCAATAAGGGCATCTGCTTGTCTAAAATGTTTTGGGTAAGGGGCTGATCTCCACCCTCTTTGGATGCTATCATCGGCTGGATGCTAACTTTGGGGTGTATTCTTTCTAATGGTACTATTCTGATGTAACCTATAAAAACAAGAGTTTTTCAGCCATTTTGGTGTGGCTCCTCTGATGCTAACTTGCCCTTTGTTGTCCTGAATAAATTTTATTTCTTTAATTTTATTCCTTGTCGGCTTGAGCTTTTTGGGCTTGAATTTCTTAACTAGTTACCCCGCAGTAACAGTACTGAAGGTCAAGACCAGCACCTGGTTACTGGAAACAAACTGGGAGCCAGTGTGAATGGGCCCAAACTGGAATGATATGATCCCTACGACACATTTGAATCAACATCCCGGCTGCAGCATTCTGTACCAATTGAAGTTTCTGAACACTTCTCAAAGGCAGTCCTGTGTAGAGCATCAAAGATGCACAGTTGTGTTTTTGTTGAATCACCTCTCTCTCTTCCTCCTCCCCCCCTCCCCTGCCCCTCTTGTGCTTCAGCTTGTCCATTCTGTTTAAACCACATGCTCTTCTTTTCTTTCTAATTTTTAATTATGTGTCATCTAAAAGTCACGATTATAACCAACTCGAAACTCAGACCAGCTCCAGGTTTTTGTGTGACCCTCCACAGCAGACACCAGTGGGCTGCCTTCCCCATCATCAGTGGCTGGTAGCATCTTTAGACTTCTGGACCACCAGCATGTGCTCCGTCTCACTGCTGCTGCCTGCCACCCTCACCAGTCCAAAAGGAAGGCAGGGTGGCACAGTTGTGCCGGCCTCTAAGGGCGCAATCTGTTTGCATTAAAGTTCACTGGTTTGATCTTGTTGAATCAAGCGTCACTAGTTCCTTTCATGGGCTCTGGTCCTTGGTTATGTGGACTTCAGCAGATGCTCATCGATGCTGAACTTGACTCTACATCTGTTCTCTGACTACTCCTAGAAAACAGTATTCCACGTGTGAAGAAAAAGATGAGAGAAAAAACAGCAGCGGCAAAAGAAGAGTTTGAATCCGTGCCCCACTTTTCTCAACCTTAAGGAGTCTCAACGCAGCTTACAAACTCCTTCCTGCGCCCACAACGAGCAACTTGTGAGGTAGGCGGGGCTGAGAGAGTTTAGAGAGAACTGTGACTGACCAAAAGTCCCCCAGCCGGCTTCTCATGGAGGAGTGGGAAATCAAACCTGGTTCTCCAGATTAGAGTTCATCATTCTTAACCACAACACCATGGTGAACTTGCACAGTTGATAATCCATTTGAATTTGAACTGTTTGCTTGGTCCCACTTCTCTCCTCCCCAAATGCTCCCATTGATGTTTTTATTTTTTATTTTATGAAATTACTATACACCCCCTCCCCTTTTGAGCTTTGCTGACAAAGGAATTGGCTCCAATTCTTCTCTCATAAAGGACGCCACAACATTTGCCACCAAGAACATAAGAACAAGCCTGCTGGATCAGACCAGAGTCCAACTAGTCCCGCACTCTGCTACTCGCAGTGGCCCACCAGGTGCCTTTGGGAGCTCACATGCAGGAGGTGAAAGCAATGGCCTTCTGCTGTTGCTGCTCCCGAGCACCTGGTCTGCTAAGGC
Organism: Sphaerodactylus townsendi; assembly: GCF_021028975.2. NCBI lineage: Eukaryota > Metazoa > Chordata > Lepidosauria > Squamata > Sphaerodactylidae > Sphaerodactylus > Sphaerodactylus townsendi. Next base: position 174,857,031 of record NC_059425.1, on the reverse strand, counting down.
ATTTGCAATCTGAGATCAAGGAGGATCAAGATTGGTAGCCATATATCGACTTCTCCTCCATAAATCGACCTCCATCACCACCTCCTGTGGCAGCATATTCCAAACACCAATCACACGGTGCGTGAAAAAATGTTTCCTTTTATTAGTCCTAATTCTTCCCCCAGTATTTTCAATGAATGCCCCCTGGTTCTAGTATTGTGAGAAAGAGAGAACAATTTCTCTCTGTCAACATTTTCTATCCCGTGCATAATTTTATGGACTTCAATCATATCCCTCCTCAGATGTCTCCTCTCCAAACTAAAGAGTCCCAAATGCTGCAGCCTCTCCTCATAAGGAAGGTGCTCCAATCCCTCAATCATCTTCGTTGCCCTTCTCTGCACTTTTTCTATCTCTTCGATATCCTTTTTGAGATGTGGCGACCAGAACTGAACAAGTGCGGTCGCACCACTGCTTTATATAAGGGCACCCTTTGCCAGAGCTGTAGGTTCCTGGCATGCGTCCTAATGAAGAGGTCTTATTGGCACCTGACAGTATTTGTAAGGCTCTGATGGACCATGCCACCTTCCTAGAATTTTACAGTCTTCCTAGATCATATCTCTGCTGGCACCATCTGAAACACATTAAAATGCTAAGGAATTGCCAGTTTAATAACTTGTGCATTTCTAAACCAAGTATATTCAAATATGTCCTAGCCTTTGAATATATTTTTTTCAGAGCACACTGTCCCTGAATTATGAAAGAGGAAAGAAGTTCTCAGGCTTCTAATTAAAAAAACTGACAAAATCTGTTGCAGACATGGAGTGCAGGAATACAAACGTTACCAGCTCTCATGACTAGCCCCCTCGATATTTCTGGCTAGGGCACCCCCCCCCATCCCTTGATTCATGGAATTAGAAGCACTGCACCTTGTTTTGAAACTTCTAACTAATTCAGTGAACTATTAATATGTGAAAAGAGCTAATAGTGGTTCCTGAACAATAATGTTATAAGGCAGTGGTGGCGAACCTTTGGCACTCCAGATGTTATGGTCTACAATTCCCATCAGCCCCTGCCAGCATGGCCAATTGGGAATTAGGGCTGATGGGAATTGTAGTCCATAACATCTGGAGTGCCCAAGGTTCGCCACCACGGTTATAAGGGGACTGATATTAATGTTATATTGTACTTCATTCTCTTTTTATGAATTTTGGTAGCTTGGTTCCATGACTTGAGGACCCAGGGGCTCGATGTGATCAAGACGGTCTCTGTCGGAATGCAGCAAATGTCATTATGCAGAAGAATTATCCTAATGAGGTAGGAGTAATTCATCTAATCACTTTCCTCCTCTTTCTCAACCGCTCAGAGGGCTCCTGCCAGCTATAATAATATCAGCCACAGAGAGTTGCGTATGATCTGCGGTTGTATCAGTTTTGTAAACTTGTGCCAGCTTAACTTCAAGCATGAAAAGCTAGTCCACAGGCATACAGTATTTCTACGAGAAATTCTTGCTCCAGGTTGTTCACACATGCTTGTTAATTACTTGATCACTCAGTGCTTGGTGACTTGGCAGCTACCTGCAACTCAACTTACAAGGAATGCATGTGGAAATGGGATAATTTTAGATTCTGTGCTGCACATGATTTATGTGTGTGGATGAGAGTGATTATGGTAAGGTCACTGTGAGTGGCGGCTGAGCATCAAACAGTCTCTGTGTCTCTCGGGACACATAAACCCCATTGGAGCTAGTTCCTTTATACTGAACTCATATCATCTCTGCATAGCTCTACTCAGGGTAAAATGTTCAGGCACTTTGGCCCTCCAGATAGTTCATGGATCATGAGCACCATTCCCATCAGCCCCTGCCAGCATGACCAAGTGGCAGGGCTGATGGGAATTGTAGTCCATGAACATCTGAAGGGCCATAGTTTGAAGATCCCTGGTCTACTCTGGCAGTCAACCATTCTTCAGGATATCAGGGAAAGAGTATTTCAAGCTGAGAGTTGGGTGCAAACTGAATTTTCATTTGGAACAGGGGTCTGCAACCTGCGGCTCTCCAGATGTTCATGGACTACAAGTCCCATCAGCCCCTGCCAGCATGGCCAATGAGAATTGGCATGCGTGCGCATACACACCCACAGTGTCAAAATGTCAAGTATTAATTAAAAGGTTCTGATAGAGGCACTGGACATCTGTACAACTCCAGCGTTATCATCCCAATCAGAGTTACATGTTTCTAAGCCAGTTGACTTCAGCAGAAGTGGAGGAGAACGGCTCTGTTTGAGATTGCACTGAAAGACAGTAAGCTTTTCAAATAGTGGGAAGCAGATACTGGTCAAACTGTGTGCCCAGAGGCTATGCTAGGTAGTGGCAGCTGCTTTGGGTCCTTTGGGAAAGAGGAATGATAAGCATGTTTATACACACACACACACACACACACACACACGTAAATGAATAGATTCAGAGTAGATAAAAAACTTTGCACAATGCGTTTTGAATTTGATGTTGCTCAGAATGATGGTAGGAGGCTCAGCTGGTTTTTCGAGGGGGATTATTTTTTAACAAATTACTGACAGGGCTTTTTAAGTGGTAGCACCCTCAGTTTGTAGTGCCCTCTTCCTTGAAGCTTGCCTAGTGCCTTAGCTTCAGACCAAAACATTGGCTATTAGCCCCTGACTCAGGCTTCTATCTTTTTAAGCTGCTTTTTGGGCTGCTTTATAGAGTTTTAACCTGTGTTTATGCCAGGGACTGTACTCTGTCTCAGAAGAAGATGTTAGTGTGGTCAGTTGAATTGCAGCAGTTGAGAAAATAGCATGCTTTCGCATTAGAACATAGTCCCAAACAAATATGAGAATTATCATTCATTTTTACGTGCCGCCTTTGTCAGAACCCTTATTTTGTTCATTATCGAACATGGTCCTTTGATACAAGAGCATTTTTGGTTCACTGAACAACTACCATCAAACTTTCAAACAGATGGGGAAGCAAGGCTAGGCAGGGAGTAGGAACCAGGCGGAGCAACCTACAACAAAGAAGGTTCAGCATGTTGAGTTCTGGGGCGGAGGAATGAACAATCCACCAACATCTTTTTGCTAGTATCGTCTTGTTTTTATATTGCTCATTTATGATTTTATGGTATTGTTTTACTTGTAAGCAGGACTGTGGAGAAGGAGCATATATATTTCCTGAGTAAAGAAATAATTAACTCAAGAGAGGTTTATCAGGCACTAATAGCCATTATCCTGAATCTAATTTCCAGGTTTACAGCTCCTGCCATGGCTGAAATAAAAGGTGTTTCCTGTGCTGTGAAATAGTGATACCATCTCTAGAGATGTTTGGTATAGCACGATAGTGAGCATTTGAGCTTCAGGTGGGAAGCAGAGCATGTGGTCAAACGGGGTGTCGTTTTTCTGAACAGTTGATTCTTTATGGCATTCCCTATTCATAATTTGATTAGTGGACAGTCCTAGTGCTACTTTATAGCACCATCTAGTGAGAAAGGAGGCAGCTACATGTCCGAGTTCTTGCCAAATGCCCTTGCAAAGGGCGCAATATCAGCCTAAAAAGTGTTATCTGGAAACCTGGGACTGGAGCAGGTTGACAGATCAAGCTACACCTTAATCACAGATAGTAAGCAAAGTGACAAGTCTTCAAGGTACCATACTTTCAGAGAGAAAATATTCCGAGAATCAGTAAACAAAGCGACAAAAGAAAAGTGCTACAGTACAAACGACAGTGGTGCAGACTTGCAACTTGTGGGACTTCCCTGGAGAACGTTTTGCCTCTTCCCCTCAGGAATATCACAAAAGGGTGTGATGGACAACTGTTTTTTGTTCTGTGTCCACCTACGATCTTCCTTGTAGAGTCCCACATCTTGTCTTCCCTCTTTTTCAGTGTGTGCAGCGGCCTTTTTGAGAGATCGTGTAGAGTTTGAAAGTCACCATCTTTCCCAAGTCATGCGGTCTTGGTGCTTATTCCAGCATGCAGCCACAGTAAGGGGTAGGGTACAAGGAAGTTGGATGAACCCAGACAAGAGTTGGGTAATCTAGGGTAGTAGATCACCTACAGTAGCAAGTCGGTCTTGCTGGCTTAAGATTCTTTTAGATCTACAGTGGCACCTAGAAGTCCAGGTTTCCACAATGGCCTTGGAATGCCATTCAGAATCCCATGTGATGAAAAGGCTACAACCTTTTTTTTTAACCCAACAGGGCACGGTCTTGTTCCTGCTGCTGTACTTCAATGCTAATGGATTGGGCTTGCCCATATGTTAGAAACTGCCTTCTCTGCATGGTACTATCACCATCATTAAGATTAACCAAGGCTACCTGTAAACACAGTTTTAACAGAAAGGGTGATGGAATGGTGTTGGATGCTGCTCCACAGCTGCAGAAATCCTTTCCCACAAAGGTCTACCAGTGTCAGACCCAGATTTCTTTTTTGAAGAGCTTTGGGGCTACAGTTGGCAATTCTGGCTTGGGAAATTCTTGGAGCTTGAGGGTGTAGGTGTAGGAGCAGCAATGGCGTAGTGGCTAAGAGCAGGTGCACTCTTACCTGGAGGAACCAGGTTTGATTCCCAGCTCTGCCGCTTGAGTTGTGGAGGCTTATCTGGGGAACTAGATTAGCCTGTGCACTCCCATACACGCCAGCTGGGTGACCTTGGGCTAGTCACAGGTTTCCATAGCAAGATTGTAAGCCCCTTTGAGTCTCCAATAGGAGAGAAAGGGGGGGGGATATAAATCCAAACTCCTCCTCCTCCTCCTCCTCCTCCTCCTCCTCCTCCTCCTCTTCTTCTTCTTCTTCTTCTTCTTCTTCTTCTTCTTCTTCTTCTTCTTCTTCTTCTTCTTCTTCTTCTTCTTCTTCTTCTTCTTCTTCTTCTTCTTCTTCTTCTTCTAGGTCTGGAGAGGAGATAAAAACTCAACATGGATGCAATGCCATAAGTTCTGCCCTCCAGAGATACCACTTTCTGCAGAGGAACTCTGCAGTCTGGAGACTAGTTGTAATTCTGGAAGAACTCCAAATTCTATCTAGCTTTTGGCAGGTCCTACTTTTGGCGAGGGTTCAACAGGCAGAGTGAACAACGTGTTGAAAATGTACTCTAGACCAGTGTATTAAACTTCTCCCTACAGCTAGAACATAAGAAGAGCCCTGCTGCATCAAACTAGTGGTCCATCTAATCCAATATGCTGTTTCACACAGGGGCCAGAGACAAGAGGCCACAGCCTTCCTCCTAGCACTGAGTTTCAGAGGTTTAGTGCCTTTGAATATGGAGCTTTCCCATTCCAGCCATTGCTTGTCACCATTATTGGACCTCTGCTACATGAATCTGTCTCCCCTTTTAAAGCCACCTATCCCCATTGGCGATGAATTCTACAATTTAATTGCTTGTTGAATAAATAAGCGTCCCCCTTTGTCTGACCTGTTGGACCTACTGTCCATCAGATTCATTGGGCTAATAGTTAGGAAGTAGCATACTAGATAACAAAACAGAAATTGAGCTAAATACATTTTTATTTATTTTATTTATTATTCCTTTTATATAGCGCCCCTCCCCCCAGAGGGCTCTGGGCATTGCACAACATAATAACAAAAAGACAAGTGGAGCACTTAGGCAATTACAAATATAAATAATATAGGCTCCATTAACCATAAATTAAAACCCCATTAAAATACAGTGATAAAAAATTAGCGGCGTCCAACATTAAAACCCTTAAAAAACCCTCCCAAGAGGGGGAACAGTGGTCCCCATAGATGTTAAGGGACCCAAGATGTAAAGGAGGACAAGAAGGGGGTGCACATCAGCAGCCAGCCCCCCCCCCCCCAAAAAAAAAGACCTGGTGGAACAACTCAGTCTTACAGGCCCTGCGGAACTCAACCTTCCTAATGCCACGACCCTTTAATACAGATCCTCATGTTGTGGTGACCCCCAACCCTAACATTTATCCATTTTACAGATGGAGAACACTGATGCAGAGAATCTTAGGTGACCCCTGTGAAAGGGTCGTTGGACCCCCAGGTTGAGAACCACTGGCCTATAAGATGGAGGTTTCTGACAAGCCTACTGTTGACAATAGCCAAGGTATTTCCAACAGAGCTGGCTTCCCCTTCCAGCTTTTCCTTTTCTATTCCTCTCATTTCTCCTTAGGTTTCGTTTGTGGCACCATTGGATTGTATGTTAGAAGTTTGTTGTGTTTTGGCTATATCACTTCATGGGGAGGGTGGCCCATAAATCGTATAAATAAATGGGCTTGGGAAAAATTCTTGCTGTGTACTAATAGGGGACGTTGCTTTGAAATAAATGAGCAAGTCTTGCCATTCACAAGACACACAGTCCCGGCAAAAGCTTTTTATCGTATTTTAGAAAGAACGAAATTAAAGTGAGTGGACTCTTTCAGTTTGAGAAGCATGTGCTGGAAAAAGAGACCCCCACCATTTAAAAAAAAAAATTAAATTTGTACTCCGCCCAATTCAAGGTGGCTTGCAGTCAGAGGTGAAAAACCCGATACTGTTTCAAGTACAATGTAATGTACAATTCTGAAAACCATTTCTAAGCAAGTTCCTTAAAATAATGTACATATAGATGGCTGCCAATTAGGAAACCTCAGCCTATCTATCTCCCACCACGCTAAGTTCTTATTTATTGTGGTGGGTGGGAGGAGAAGAAGAGGGAGAGGAAAAGCACAAATGGTACTGATGATGGTAGGATAGATATATGGATATTGGGGGGGGGGGGAGAGAATTTGGGATTTGACCAGTGGCAGAGTCTCCTATTATTTATTTATTTTATTTATCCATTGTATTTATAAACCGCCCTCCCCCAGAGGGCTCAGGGCGGTGTAAAACAGTAAAATACAGTAGAATAATGTTAAAACCAGAACATTAAAAACCCACGTACATTCATGTATCCTTAAAATTGCATCTAGATTCTGACATTAAAATTTCTTAAACCCAAAAACCATAATTTATTTTAGACAGATGGCGGCACCCCCCTACTCCTACCCGAACCCTGTGCCCTCAGGAGACCTGGAGGGAATTGGGGTGTAGTTCTCCTCAACCCGGCTGTCCAAACGCCTGGCGGAACAGGTCCATCTTGAAGGCCCTGCAGAAAATTTGTAAGTCCCGCAGGGCCCTGATCTCCTTAGGGAGCCTGTTCCACCAAGTAGAGGCCAGGGCCATAAAAGCCCTGGCCCTTGTAGAGGCCAGCCAGATTTCTCTTGGGCTGAGGATCCTAAGCAGGTTCTTCTCCGAGGAGCGGAGGGACCTGGCAGGGTGATTATACCTGCCTATGATAGTTAACTGGGTCTGCTTCCATCTGGCAGGTATGACATGCAAAACCTGTTCCTCCACACAGATTGCCTTACAGGATGACCATAATAGTGCCAGCTATCCCCACATAGATGCCCACCATGCAAATGCCTGCCAGTAGTCTGAAGAATCTCCGTACGATCGGGATTACCCACACGGTTGAGCAGCTCTCCTCATTTTAGGGTCTTTGTGCAAAGCGGCAGCTACACTAAAACATTTCCAGCAGCTGTTCATGCCACAACCGTGCCGTGAAAATTGGCCTTAGGTTGGTGCGTTCAAAGCTGTTTTTCAACGTGAAAGTCTCACCGGTTCAAGAACTGTGACCACACAGATTTTACATAGATGCCAATTCAACAATGACATGCAAAGTTCATAATTAATTATGCCATTTTTGCCACGGCTGTCAGCGTTCGCAGTGTTCGCATGTAAATCTAGGGTTTTGTTTTTTTTCCCTAGAATTGTGTCATCTCAAATTCTTTCCCAAGAGACTGTTTACTGATGCAATTTGTCAAGACAGTATGTTTTTCCCCCCAGATATAAAGACTCCATCAAACTGTTTGCAGCGAGCTTTGCTTACAGAGGCAAATCTGATTTATGTCTTACAGCCATCAGCTGTCTATATGTAAAAAAGCCATCAGGTAGTAAAATTTCCCATCTGTATTTGGATTAGTCACCAAGATAGGAAAGGCTCCATATTTCATTAGCATTCTGTTCAAGTCATCCACCCACCATAATGTGCAATAGCTGTTACCATAATTATCTGCCTTTACCATACTTTCTCACCACAAGCGCTGCTTCAAGGAGCAACTGTACAGAGTCAGCTCTAGCTTGTAGTTATAATTAGAGCTTGGGAAATAACACAAAAGCCAGCCGATGCATAAGCATTCAAACTTTTTTTTTTGTTTAATTAGCTGGCAATTGTGTTTAGTCCACTTTTGGGAACTGCTTTCGACGAATGTTCTTTTAGCTACTGGGAAACTTTCTTTTTAAAGCCCTATTCACAGATCTCAAAACTCATAAAGATGTAAAGGGTCCCTAGAACTTTACAATACTGTGACAGAGAGGCCATTTTCCGCACGGCACAATCATACTGGGTTACAATCAGAATTTTACAATCCGGGTCTGTTTTATCCCAGTTTCTCTCCGTTTCTGTGAAAAAGGACCATTAAGACCGGAAGGAAATAGTCCAATTTCTTTTGCATGAGCCCAGCTTTTTTTTTTCAATGTAGATGCAGCACGCATGCTCGAACATCCCCGGTGTGCTGCATTCTGATTGGCTCTTCTCCCCCTCCCAAAGGCTTCTGATTTAACAGATCCACAGCAATGGCAGGAAAATCAAGCAGGACACACACACCCCTTTTCTCCAGCTTTGGAAAGGAGCCGATGCAGTGAGAAACATGACAAGCACGTTGTGCTAAATAAAGTAAAAACTTTTGACCAATAGTGGGCAGAGCACTATGTCCCATCCATGCTTGTAGGGTGGGGTTTGGAAAAGAGATATTAATCAAGAAACACTGTAGAGAAACTCAGTTCCAGCAAAGCTTGCTTGCATGCTGTTAGTCACGTTCTATCAAAAAAAGATTTCTGAACCCAGGAGTCTAGTTATTGCAGAGGTCGGCACAGAGCCTGACAAGTGGCTACAGTTCAGCTTTGCCTAGAACAGGGGTAATTTCATTGCCTGGAATCACTGCCTGACTAGTTCAGGAAACATTACCTTCCTTATTAATGGGTTCTGACCCCACTCGGTGACCTCCTCATGGAGGCCTGGTTAGCACTGAGGTGCATAGTCCGCACCACTTCAGAAGGAATGTTTTTTCACATAAAAAGCTATCATGTTGGCAAGGGTTCTGGTTTAGTCTCAGCCTCAGTCGTCATATGGTGGCAGCGGTGGGATCAAGCTTGGGAGAGCCACCCTTATCTCACCTCGGTCCTGGGTCCTTTTCCCTCCTAATAACTCCAGACCAGCTGATTTCTCAAAGATTTATTGTAAAAGTTCAAAACAAAGAAATAAAACATAAATGCATTTAGAGAAATTGACCAGCTGAATGCTTCTTGTGGATCTCTTGGGACCTCTAGCCAAGAGGTGCTTCTCTTAGCTTATCCCATGATAGAGTCACCTAGGCTTTGTTCCCTCACTCTCCAAGAAAACTTTTCCCGCTCGCCATGAGGTTTCCAAAACTTTTGAAGTTTCATGCTAGCACCTCTGCATAGTTTCCTGTCCTCCCTCCAGGAGATCAAAAGGCAAAGATGCTTTTCACAGTCATATGTGACTTCCCTTTACTGTAGCGATAGCATCTTCCATGACATGTGGACTATTTGCCTATGGACCTTAAATGTGCACCCCAGTGACCGGACTCCCAGTGCATGCTGATATATTCCTGCTTTGTATTACCCACTCCTTGATTTATGCTTTGCATTCACCCGCATTTCCGGGAACTGCCTGTATTTGCTCCGTGTACATTTCCTTTGATGACGTGTTATAAATATTCTCTAAATAAAGTCAATCCTCTCCAGCATGGGCAGTTTCTGTGTTCAAGGAATTGTTTTCCCTGTGGAAGATTATTCCGTCATGACCGGTCAGCAACCTGCATTCTGAAGTGGCAAGCCCATGCAAAGTGCGCACTAGACCAGCGTTTCCCAAACTTTTTTTTCCACGGCCAGGTCATCTTAATACCTCTCCTCCATGACCCACTAAAATGTTATGGCCAATTTATTAGTAAAATAAAACAAACTTGAATGCCACCCAGCCCCGTGCTGGGCCCCATCTGCACTCGGCAGCGTCAGGGAGGCTCCCCAGGATGCCGCTTCTGCCCCCCCCACCTCCCTCGCAGCACCAGCGTCTGCGGCTCCGTTTCAGGCCCCTTTCTGGGTGGTCGGCTGGCCAGGGAGAAGCCCCAAAGCTGTATAGTTCCAGCTGGTCCAGCTCCAGGTGGATGGTGCCCTCCGAGCAAGGACAGGGGTGGGGTGGTTTGCCCCAGCCCCGGACATTAGGCGACCCGGGGGGGAAGAATTAGGACTAATAAAAGGAAACACTTCTTCACGCAACGTGTGATTGGTGTTTGGAATATGCTGCCACAGGAGGTGGGGATGGCCACTCACCTGGATGGCTTAAAAAAGGGCTTGGACAGATTGATGGAGGAGAAGTCGATCTCTGGCTACCAATCTTGATCCTCCTTGATCTGAGGTTGCAAATGCCTGAGCAGACCAGGGGCTCAGGAGCAGCAGCAGCAGAAGTCCATTGCTTTCACCTCCTGCACGTGAGCTCCCAAAGGCAACTGGTGGGCCACTGCGAGTAGCGGAGTGCTGGACTAGATGGACTCTGGTTTGATCCAGCAGGCTAGTTCTTATGTCCTTATGTTCTTATTTTGCTTTGACCCACCATTTGGGAAACACTGAACTAGACCATTGCCAAATTTGATTCACTGTTTCACATTATGATGTGGTTCTTGCATGAACCCTCATTGGCTGGGTTTGCATACTAAAAAAGACATAAAGTCTTTTTTAAAAAAGGAAATAAAATAGTGGTACTAGAGTAGCAGACATCGTCTAATGATGCTTTCCGACAGGTGCAGAAAACCCAAATATAAAGATGGGAATTTGAGGGAGTATTATTTAAGGATAACAAATAATTGCCTTAATGAGAGATAGAATGTGGGAATGCTGGTAACATAAATTTTCATACTGAATAAATGCTCATACTGAAATGCCAGTTAGTAGTAGGAAGACTGAATCATTTCGGTAGTAAAAAGGTATGAGGTCTCAATATTCAGTCACACGATAGGTGTTTCCTGCTCTGGGAAATGTAAACTTTTTTTAAAAAGAGATCAGTGTAATGACATAATTCTGACAATTGCTTAAAAATAGTTATGTGGGAAAGCCCACTTGATAGTGAATTAAAGGTGTAATACGCGAGAAGGTATCCTTTAAAAGAAGCCCGCTCCATGACCGCTTCCTGACCCAGCGCCCCATGTATGGTTGAGTCTACCTCTTTCATAGAGCAATTACATTGTATAGCTCTCAAGCACAGAGTTAGAGTGTTGACTGGATGTCAGGTGGACTGTGAAATGTACACTATGGTTTCTAATAGGATTATGCAAGATGTTTATTGTTTGAAAAACAATATGAGCATTCTCTTTTGTCCATTCAGTGGATTTCCCCCTCTATATAGGAATTAGGAAATCCCCTTTAAATAAAGTATTGACTTTCACTTTTAGAAATGACGATTCATTTGTGCACATACTTACATGGTATTAACGGCGGAAAGGAGGAGAACTTGCCAAGTTGATGGAAACACACAGATCGTATTATAGCTCCGTGTGGTACCTCTGAGCACGTAGCTATTTTTTCTTATTACCTTTTTAGGGCAATGACTTTATAAAGCAAATTCCTTTAACGATGTTATTTTCAGTAGGTTGTAACAATAGCCCCATAGCTTCATTTTTGGAAATGCTCCCATACAGGAAAGCCCTGAAAAAATGGTGCTTGAAGAATGTGTTTTTAGTTCATTCCTGTCAACAAGGCATTAGCCCATGGCGAAGATTTATAACTATGGACTACGAAGGTCTAGAATATAAGCATGTATTTAAAGTGGGTCCTTAAATGAAACTCTTGGTCTGTGAATATGTTTCAGTATTTTCTTGCTTTCTAAGGTGACTGTACTTGTTAAGAACCTTGAGGGGGGGATACAAGTTGGTCGTACAAACTGGAAACCGTTCAAGCAAGTGAATCTTTGCGCAATTATCGAACACTTGTTCATGTGTAGGGCCATTGGAGAAAGGTAGAAAGCAGCTGAGCATTTTTCCACAATGACTGCTTGTGGTATGAGGGGCTTTTAACCACTTGGTTTCATGCACTGTGGCACAACTATACAACCATAGAGTCAATGTGATTAGAGTGATGAACTAGAAAATCCAGGTTTGAATCCCCACTTTCCTGTGGAAGCTTGCTGAGTGGGCCAACTACACCCTCTCAGTGTTACCTCCCTCACCTGGATTGTTATGAGAATAAAATGGAGGAGAGGAGAATCAATTAAGCCACTGTGGTCTCCAAACACGAAACAAGTGAGTTGTAAAATAAGTAAGTAAATAAATAAAAATGCTGCTACACCCTAAAACCTCCGGTCAACTTACCCGCAGAAATAATGTTCCCTTCCAGCAGTGTAGTTCTGAAGATACGACTGTTGTTGATTCTAATATAATTCATGTTCTGAAACTTTCGTTCATGAATAGACTTCATTCAAGCGGAAACGCAAAATCGATCTTGAAGTTCTCTCTCTGACTTATCTTGACAGTATTGTTCTTGCCTCTAAAAGAAACCCATTGCCATTTGGTGTCACCTTTGGGGTCGTTTATCTTGGGTACAAATAAACGATCCTTCCTTCTTCCTGGGATTTCATTTGGTATCAAAGTGTTTGCTTGTACTGTGGAGATGGAAGCTAGTTAGTTATACAAGTCAGCGGTGATATGAGGAGATGAAATCTTTCTAGATTGAACTGTTATGAAGTAAACCAAGAACGAACACTGGGCCATTTGTTGCCAAGGTGAGGTGTTGGCTCTAAGAGTGTTAAGAGTAAGTCAATGAAACAAATAAAGTGATAGCCACTTTCCCGTTTTTCATTTCCATGTAAGGGGAATGAGAAGGCCCGATAAGCAACAGAATCTCACCTCTAAAGTTTACTGCGATAAGTGAGTAGTTCGTTTTTCTTGAAAGAGTCCTATTGTGTAGTGCACATTAGAACAAATGGCAGTTGTTGAAAACACATTTCACAGTGGGTCTCTAATGCGACAAGCTTCTGACTCAAAAGGTTCCCAAAATATAATGCTGCAAACGTGGCTGGATATCTCTTGTAACTGATATGAAAAGTAAGTACGTGTGTGTTGGGCATATATTTCCCTCCAGGCATTGTAAAGGTAGTGTCTGTTTCACAGCTTCCAAGGGAATGAAAAAATCAGGAAATATGAATTTTGTAGACACTCACTTCAGTGGATTTTTTTTTCAAAGTCTTGTGAGGCCGGTTCCTAATAGGATAATTCATTTATTTATTGAGACTGGTAGGTACTAACAGAATAGTTTTGTTGATATTGTGGAAAGGCCTTAGCTAGCTTCATGCTTTTCTTTGCAGTGGGCGGATTGCATGAGCAGAGGTTATTTATGTATGCATTTATGCATAGTGGTGCCAATTCACATATGTATGCATAGTGAGGAAGGCAATGCAGATCTGGGATTTACTGTTGCACATTTATTGTGCATAAATTGTACAAGCCATGATCAAACCAGACCTACAAATGCTGTGGCAGTAAATGACCAAAAAGGTGTGATCATCCTGCATATTCTTTGTTAGCGACCACTTTTTCTTCCTCAACTTAACACATTTCGCTACGCAGTGTCCTCTTTTTAAAAGAATGTGGTCGCATGTGGCTTAACGCAGCCCAGCTTAAAGTGAAGTACTTTATTGCTCCATTAATGCCACACTGAGTTGCTCCTGTAGCATTAAAGCACTTCCAAATATTTCTTGAACTTTGCTATAAAATATTAAACGTTGCTAGTCTTGAAACACCTAATGGCCAGAATCCAAACTTGCAAATACAGGGCCTCTTCTTCTGTGTGGGTGCTTTTAAGCTCCCTTCTTCTGTGGAAGTTCCCTGAAAACCCCTTCCAAGGTTGAAGCACAAGAAGGAAGTTTGGCCCATTCTTCATGAAGAACATGAACATTCTTCATGTTCATTCTGGTTGCTCACCCAAGAGTTTTGGACCAGCCAACAACCATTTATGAATTCAGCGGGATCAAATACTATGCTATCAAGTTTTGTGAACCGATAAATGCTAAAACTTACCACTGAGAACAGTATCCTCCTCCAAGTCCCAACCTGTCAAGGTTAACTGGAAGAATGCTGCTGAAAGCTATCAAAAGATCGAGGCTCCTCTGTCCATCTTAACAATTAAGGTTCTCCACAAAAGCTACCAAGGCTGTTTTGGTAACAAAGATAATCTGAAAGCATGTAGAGAATCTGCTTCATCCAAGGATTCTTGGAACTGGAAATCTTGCTTAGTATGGCTTTTTGGAAACTGCCCAAAAATTGTCTTGGGCTCAGAGAGAAGGATTCTTCAGTAGTGTTCTCAAATGACCTAATCACATGAGCAGTTTGATAAAGCCACGCCTCCTTTTACCATGAACAGGAAAACAGCATTCCAAGAATATCAGTGACCTCACACAGGTCTCCTCTTTGGATGTAACCCTGCTCACATGAGTAGACTGCTTGAATAAGCACTTGCCATACATGAACAACTTCAAAGGCCGATGAATATATTATTTTTGTCCTAATGACTATGAAGTCTTTCATAGTCTGCAACACTCGGAGCATGAAACCCTGAGCCAGAGTAACATCTGGACTTCTTTTGAACACCGGTTGGTATAGGAAAGAGATCTCTGTATGTTCAGTAGTAATTAACCAATGTCTGCTTCATTATATAGCTGAGGGTGAGCAGGATTGCTTCAAAAGCTTGATGAAGTCATTAAGGGCCTCTTTAAAAAAATTTTTATAACTCCAGCCGCTGATGTTTGGCATATGTTGTACGAGAGATGATGTCATTGTGTACAGTGGTGCTGTGAAGTTTTTCTTGGTTCCTAGAAGCCAAATGCCTCAGCGGTAATCATAATAGTGGGAATATTTTCTTAACACTTCTGGACATGAAAACAGACTTAAGTTTTCTTGTGAGGATTCAAGATCATGCCAGGTTAAGAGGTCAAGTATAGGAAGGGTCTGTTCATGACCTCTCCAAATGCAAAGTATAACATAAAATAAAACAACAGTTTTTCTTTAAGGCCCAGCTCTCTCAAACGCTCAATGAAATTATTTCTGGATAGTACCATTTTAGACTAAACAGGGGTTTCCTTAATTTGATGTTGTTGTTTTTTGAAGGTTTATATTTAAGAGGGAAAGCTACTCGGTGGTATAATGAAAACTGGTCTGGCAAGGAGACAGGTCTCAGCTTAGCATGTCTTTACGGTGGCCTTCTTTCTAGAAGAGTATTCAGGGCCTAATCCCTAACATTCCCAACACTGCCTCAGCAAACGACAACAGATTTTGGAGGCGGTGCCTGAAGAGGGTGGAGTCTGGGGAGGATGTGATGTCACTCCACAGTATTTATTAGTATAATCCCCTTGATTTCAGCCTCTCCTCAGCCCCAAGGATCGACGCAATCCCAACACCTCCCCCCATGTGTAGATCTGGGGCAGGGGGGCAACGATGACCAGGAAATGCATTTTACCAAGATATGCACTTGTAGATGCCAGATACAGATGTGGCTGAAAAATTAGGAGCAAAAACTACCAGACCATGGCCAATTCACAAGAGCCAGATTAGCACAATGCTGTTTGGGGCCCTGGTAATATATGCTGGGGCACAGGGTTTATACATTTTCCTCATCCCTTCCAAGTGCCATCACTGCTTTGCTTTTGAGATTGGGCTGTGCCATGTTGCCTTCTCTCCCCCATGGGCTGCCTAGGACTTCAAAAACCCAAGAGTCATGACTGTTTGGCTCTAATATTCCTGAGAATGGAATAGTGAAGCTGAAAAATTATGGTAAGAAAGGGGTGCACCCGTCATAAGTAACCAAGCAGATTTGCTGTTCTTGCTGTAAATATGTGGTCGAGCCCTCTGGACTGAGCACCAGCTTGAATTTTGGGCACCTTATTCTCTTAAGTTCTGTTACCTCGGGGCTAAACAAAAAAGGTACACAGTACAAATTGCAACCACAAAGCAATGCAGCATGTACTGGCCCATACAAGCAAAAAATGGCAATGCTCCTGTGTAACAATTTAATGTAACTTCATTGCAGCAACAACAATTTACAAAAATTCACAGTGCGTTACAAATGGCAGCCATGCATACTGCTTATAAAAACCAATACGGCAAGGTTACATATGTCAGAAAACAGGCACAGAAATTGGTGTGGGGTTTTTTTAGTTTTAAAAAATAAACCTTATTTAACAAAAAGTTACCCCCAAAAAAGACAAACACTACAGAACAGACAATTACAAAACTACACAAATTAAGTATATCACATTTACAGTTAACTCACTTAAGATAAAAACTTGTAGAAAAATAACACGTTCTCAAAGGAATGTGTATTGTTTCAATAAACTTAATTATCACTTCCTGCTTATCAAAATTTTCTCTTTCCTTGTCTAGATCCACCTCATTCCTTAGATTCTTTTAGTTCATAAACTTTAAAAAGAAGGGAACCCCCCCCCCCCCAAAATCTCATATTAACCATATAGCGACTAAATTAACTTGAAATTGGTCTTGTAACCAAAAGAGGGGAAAAACTGCAGCAAAGACAATGTTTCAGACAAAATACCTAGGTCAAAAAGAAAAACTGTCTGCCTTCAGGAGAAGTCGGCAGAAAGCGCTGTAAATCCATTTTGTTCTTTCTGTGCTTCTTCAAGACTTTTCTCAAATGCCTGCCATAATTGTACTTCACGTTCCCCTGTCTTCTTAGCTTAAGATGAGAGGTGATATTCTGGTCACCCCAATGTTCATTAGAAGAGCTAATAGTTGTCTCCCTCTGACAAATTCACATATATGTTGCACTTCAGTTGTAGTAACTTGTTACACAGGTGCATTGCTGTTTTTTGCTTGCATGTGCCAGCACACCCAGTATACACTGTATTGCTTTGTCGTTACCTCAGGGCTGACAGTGAATGTATGAAGTGCACTGGCTCCACTCGATCAGTCCTGGTTCCCCAACAGAACCCCATTGCAGTTAGCCCCAGTATGCATTGCTGAATCTATTTACTGAGCTAAAGATGGTTATGGAAATCATGGGCAGATGGGCTTTGCAGCTTGGCACACCAAGAAAGTCAACAGACAGATGTTTACCTACAGCTTTTTAATAAGGCAACTCACTATATTAGAATATTTTCTGCAGGGATCACTCCTTTGAATAAATGTCATCATGGTTCTAACACTGATCCACTGTCTCCTTGCCTCTGTTTGAGGTTTGCCAGGATAAAAGCAAAACACTGCTGGTGTGTTTGTGATACAACTCATTCTGAGCAGCTCATTTTGAACAGCTACAGACACTGAAAGTGCTGCCATATGTTTACCTGGAGAGTTGGCAGCATTAGATGTAAGCCAGGGTTTTAGTAGTATTGTGATGATCTCATAATCTGTACCATGTGCTCTAACACTGGTCGATTCCCCGCGGTCAATTAATCGTGTGGTATTCACGCGAAATAACCAAGTTTCAGCAAGAATAACCAGGTTTCAGCACCGCCCCGAGCCTTTGGAGGAGGGGCAGTATATAAATTTAATAATAAATATAACTCACTCACTCACTCACTCACTCACTCACTCACTCACTCACTCACTCACTCACTCACTCACTCACTCACTCACTCACTCACTCACTCACTCACTCCCCACTGCCTGATCGCCGAACACGGATTCATCCTGGTTCTGGCGCTCCCTCTCCCCCTGATCACATGTTTTTTCAGAACCTGCGTGTATGTGCACATTTTTTAAAAACATGCTCCGAATCCAGATCGGTGGGGAGGATCGGGGTTTCAATCTAGATTTAATTTCCCGCTGTTGGCAGTGACGCGGAGCCTTCCAGCCAATCAGAGCTCAGTGGGCTATGCGTGATTCGCGCGCAGCCTTTTTGTTTGTTTGTTCGTTTGGCGTCGGCAGAGGCTACGTGGAAACGTGGCTGCATGGAATGTGATTTCTCTACCAACTGTTAACAAAAATTACACTTTTGTGCCAGTGTAGCTGCATGGGAAAAGAGTACTGAAGCCATGCAGAAATGTAGCTTAGCACAAAAAACAGCTACTGTCTATCTACACATGCGTGTGGTGACATAGCTGCGCAAAAAAAAAAAAAGTTTTTAAAAATTCCCACCCCAACACAGTGCAACAGCCAATCAGGACAAGGAAGAAAGAGCCGCTGAGCAGATCGTTCATTCGATCGCATGATCATGGGGAGTGCTGCACTGTTTGAAAGTGTGATAGACAAGAATGTCCTCATCACGCATGCTGCAGTGGGGAGAGTGAAACCATGATGAAAAGGTGCCGATTCTTTTGAAACCTGGTTGTATCTAGATTTCATTTCTCAGTGTCGAAATGGCCTGTATCTACTTAACTGCAACTACTCTCTGGCACCTGTCTTTGGTAAATGGTCTCCTATTTTGTCCCTGTTTTGCCTTTGGGATAATGAATTGGTGATAGGTATTGGTGTATATTCATGTGTACTTGGCTTATGCAGATATTAGTGATCTCCTCTGTCCAAAATAGGGGGTCCCCAGCATGGTGACACCATTCCTGGTGCCTACCAAGGGTTTGGGAAAGGGGGCAGGACCAGATGGGGCTTTTGCCCAATAGAGGCTTCTGATTGGCCCCAGAGCCTTAGTTGGCTGAGCAAAGTTTTTCAATGTTGTGTCAGCCGCAGCTGCCCCCACAGCACAAGGAGCTTCAGTGTGTTATTGAGGGAAAGTGTATATGCTAGAAAATATTTTAAAACAATATGTTCATTTAAAAAGGCACCCTATTAAAAAGAGCTTATTCTTGAAACGTTTGAAGAGTTACTATTAGAGTTATGCATAATCTCAATCACTGACACATTGTGGTTGGCTCCGCCTCCTGCGGCAGCCATTTTGTGGTTGGCTCCACCTCCTACAATAGGTGTTTAGTAGCTGGCTCTGCCTCCTGTAGGCTGTAAAATATCTGAGGCCATCAACTGTCTAATGAAACACTTTTTGTAAGCAAAGAAACATAAGGAGGAGGTGAAGTGCTGAGGAGAAGTTCCGGGGTGACTGTTGTAATCTTTTCATGCCTGCCTGCAATTCCATACTAAATGATTTCCAGGCCCCGCAGACTTCAAGATGAACGTTTGCAAAGGTCTGAATGACTCGGCATGCTTTGGGTGAATTTTCTAATCATCCCTTGGTCTTGGCCAGCTAGAACCTTCATTTCTTCTTGGTCTTCCACATCATTAGATTTAGATGAAAATGACAGAATTTAATCTCACTGATGCCAATGAATAATTTTTAAAAAAACATTTGCCCTATTACACGTCAGAACTTGGCTTGCCGTTTCACCACAACAGCAACTCAAAAACACTCGAAGGGCTCATAATGCAAATGAAAGCATTTTTACTGAAAATGTAGCTGTTTCTTGGCTAGTGCTCCATGTATACTGTTAACATCATTTCATTTTCTAAAGACTGCTGCCTTTTTTCTGTTTGCTGCTGTTCACCTCTGAAATGTCAAATATGAACTTTCCATCCGAATATGGGTTTATGAAGGATGACAGAAGAGGTTAAGAGCTGCAGACTTTAATCTGGTGAACCAGGTTTGTTTCCCCACTCCTACGCACGAAGCCTGCTAGGTGACCTTGGGCCAGTCACAGTTTCCTGAGAACTTTCTCAGCCCCACTACCTCACAAAGCGTCTTGTGGAGAGTGAAAGGGAAGGGGTTTGTAAGCCACTTTGAAGCCACTTTGAGAAAAGCAGGTTATAAATCCAAACTCTTCTTCTTCGGCACTATTACTAAACACTGCCAGCCTGTTGTAATAGATGAATGAAAAGTATAGCTCATGCCATAGGCCAGGACTTGCAGTACATCATAGCACATCTATCTGTCTTTATAATGTGGTTGTAGGTCTGCCTCCAAGTTGCTGTAGGGGTCCTCACTACTTAATCCCCTTACACTTTAAGATTAGCACCAACTGGGCTACATGGGGCCAGAGAGCGTCGCTGCTTTGCTGTCTGCATCGTGTCTCAGAGCATAAAATGTCTGGCACCTGTGTGGATCCACAGTCAAACATACATGGGAGAACTCACCTAAAAAGGGTTTCCTTGCTTGATGCTATGAGGGAGTGCTGCTACTAGGAAGACAGAGTTTCTGGTTTCCCTCCCTTGCCAATGGACAAGGTGGTGAGGGAAGCCCTTATTGACTTTTTTGCTGACCAGAGCGGGGTGGGTGGGGAACTGGAAGCTCCTTCTCCCACCTCACAGTGTTCCCTTTCAGTGTCAAGCAAATTAACACTTTTTAAGGTGCGCTCCCCCTGAATATGTCTGGTTGTGAACACATTTGCGCACCCATGACCCCACACACGTCAGTTTTATCATGTAGTTTGACCCTCTGATCAGGAAATGGGAGATCCTCATGTGGACCATTCGGACAATTTCCTCTTTTCTTTTAAGGAGCATTGGAAAGAGCAGAGCCTTCACTCTTCCACGCTTCTTCTAGCTAGGGCTGCCAGCCTTTGAGTGAGGGCAGGTATTCTCCTGGAATTACACGTGATCTCCAGGCGACACACATCAGTTCCCCTGTGGAAAATGGCAGTTTCGGTAGATAAACGTTACGGCATCCTATCTTGCTGAGTTCTCTTCCCTCTCCAAACTGCACCATCTCTAAAACTTCACACACACACACCCCTTAAGCTCTACCCCCAGATCCCCAGGAATTTCCCTACCCAGAACTAATAACCTGACTTTTAGCCCAGGCAGCAAGATCAGGAATTCAATGAAAGGACCATACTTTTTTTCTTCCACCACTGCTTTGTAGAGTTGCCAGCTCTGGATTGGAAAATTCCTGAAGGTTTGGGGGTGGGGTTAGAGAGGGAGCATAGTGGCAATGTTATCTCATTCTAGGACTTCTGTTTCTCCTAAGCTCTGTGGTATACCATAGAGGGCACTCACCAAACAGCCATTTCCTCCATGGGGACTGATCTTGGTATTCTGGATATTATTGTAACTCCAGGAGAAATCCAGGCTGCACCTAATCCTATGGCTTTGCTTCTTCTGTGACGTCCCCATCTATCTCGCAGGGATCTCCATATGCACAATGTACCAAGAAGTAACCGCTTCGCCTTAAGAGGATGGCCCCTTGAAAAACTGCTAATGAGCCTTTGGGAATTAGCCCAGAGTAAATATACCCCCTTGGCTCCATGCTCTGCCTTTGGGCGTGGAAGCCTCAAGATGATGGATGAGGATCCTAGAAATGCTTGGAGGTTGAGCTGCAAGGTTGCCTGACTAAAAGGATTTGCCTTCTTGGAAAATATTTATACAAATGACAAATTCATTCCAATTGGAAACATGGGAAATTAATCAGGTGGGGGAAGGGTTGTAAGAGGAGTTACTTTCCCCCCTTTTTAATTTTTGAAATTACCTTGGGTAGAAAGTTGAAGGTTTTAGTGAAAACCAAACATTCCTATAAAATGACCACTTTCTCTGTTAATGTCCCTTTTTCACTTGGCAAATCTGTGCTGCTGCTAAAAAAAAAAAAAAAGCCGTGTTTCTCACATTTTTCAACCTGTCCAGGTTGTAGGCTGGTGTCACTTGGGAGCAACTGAACACGCAGCTCCGTTTCTGAGAGATTTTTTGAAAGAACTTGTCTTGTTGTACCTCAGGTACCTCGGAAACTCTTAGAGGGTCGTTCAGTTGTAGATCTGCTAGTCATTTTGTGTGTGTGTGTGTGTGTGTGTGTGTGTGTGTGTGTGTGTGTGTGTGTGTGTGTGTGTGTGTGTGTGTGTGTGTTCTCTAAACATTTCAGAGTCCTGAGGTCCCTTCATGCAAGACTAACTTATGGAGCTGAACTCTTAACAAATATTTTAATAATGTAGACGCCAGATTAAGATGGTTTTTTTTAAATTCCCCTCTCTGTGAAGAAACAGCATGTTTCTATAATCATTAGTATTTCTTCTTACTCCTCTGCTTTAAAAATTACCTTTCTCCATCTTTTTGAACTGTTACTTTGGAAGAATCACAACTCAGTGAGAACGGATTCTTCTTGCTAGAGGGGTGGAGACTAGAGTTAAGGGTGGAATGGAATCCTGGCTCCCCTGAGCAAGAAAAAAAAGGAAGCATGTCAGTGTGGAATGATGCTTTTGAAGTGGCATTGTTTAAAAGTTGGCACATATACAGTAGCTTCATTATATAACATTTCGGGGGGGGGGGGGGATGAAATAGCCAAAGAGTGGTACAGCTGAGAATGGCTTTTGCTAGACGATGTTGATCTGTATTGATAATGGTCAGTTCTGCACAGCCTAAATAAGACGTCCTGGTGACGCTAAATAGGTTTCCTGGGAAGGCAGTCTGCACAGCTTTCTTCCCAAGATGTCCTGAGGACATCTTCTTTTAGGTCAAGGGATCTTTTTTGGAGAATGCTTCAAAGTGCACCCTTTCCCCCCGATAGATAGATAGATAGATAGATAGATAGATAGATAGATAGATAGATAGATAGATAGAGAGAGAGAGAGAGAGAGAGAGAGAGAGAGAGAGAGAGAGAGAGAGAGAGAGAGAGGGAGAGGGAGAGGGAGAGGGAGAGAGAGAGAGAGAGAGAGAGAGATTCAGTCAGTCAGTCAGTCTGCAGAGGGCAGGTCAACCCCATATTTCTCAGTGGGAGGTAGATGGGTCTTCCAAGTAGCTAAGATTTTTGTATTTGTGCATAGCTACAGAGATAGCTCATTGAAAAAAAAAATTAAAAATCTGAAAACTACATATTGCCGGAATTGGCAGCACCAGCTGAGTTTACAACTATGTACTTTTGGGGCTGAAAAGGTGCCCAGTATTGGAGCCTGCAGAGCAGACATCCTGGGGCAACCTTCTGCAAATGGAAGCAGGGAAAATCCCTTCAGCTGCACACAAAATGTCAGGCACAAGCTGAAGGTGAAACTCTTTCCTCCTCTGACACCTTTGCTGTCTGGAAAGCATACCCAAGGTTTAGGGATGTAGGTATAGATTTTTTATGGGGGGTTGGGGGTGGGGCCACACCCCCACCCACCCCTAGGGCATGGCCACGCCTCCCCCAGCTGCGCCCCCAGCCTAGTGTTTATAAAAGCAGCTCTCCAAGACCGGTGACGGCAAACTCCCCTGCCCTGCCCTCCCTTGCCTCCCATCTTATATCTGTGCATTAAGACAAGGGAGACCTACTCCATGAACAAGTCCAGGTGCATCTTATGGACCAACAGGAGTTTCAGGGTATAAGCTTTCAACAATCAAAGTTGCCTTTGTCAGACACAAGCACAGTAGAAATGGAGATCCCTGAATCTTTTTATCCTAGTCAGAAGGTGGTAGGAGTGTTTGAATAAAGGACATAAAGATCTGCATTTCTACTTTACTCCTGTCTGATGAAGGGAGCTTATACCCTGAAACTCTTGTTGGCCTTTAACGTGATACTGGACTCGAATCTAACAGGTCTATTGCTGACCAGCACAGCTACCCTCTGAAACTACTCCATGAGGATTACTAAGTGATCTTGAACTAATTAAACACACACACGCACACACTTTTCCCCACTGGCAGTCAAAGGTACCTTTCCAGTTTGTCTTGGTGATAAAATGGAGGAAGGGGGATATAGGCTGTCCTGACCTCCTTAAAGGGAGAGCAGAAGAAGTAAAGATAGCGGAGGAAGCTGTTTTAAAGGAACAGGATGCTTGCCAGGAAACAAAAGAGGATCTGAAAAGTCATATGTGTTTTCCTGTAATTGTGTTGATTCAAATAAACCAAATAAATGAGAACATTCATTCCAGAATGGTAAGCTATGGGCATATTTTGTTTTAAGTGCCTTCCTTTGCTGCAGATAGGTGAAGTGACTCAAGCAGCCAGTAACTAACTCTTGGTCAAATATGCATCCATGAGAAAGCAAAGAGGTATGCCATGATTCCAAGGAGTAGGGTCGCCTCCCAGCAACCTGGTATTTTGACCACTGGTACTCAAAGAACTGGCAAGAAGAAATTGGGGTGGGGGAAGTGTTACTGATGCTGCTTCCATCAGAAACAGGAAGTAACATCACAGGATGTCTGAGGATTTGCAAAAACTTAATGGTTTTACCACGGAGTTTTTACAAATCCTAGAGCAGGGGCCTTCAAACTATGGCCCCCCAGATGTTCATGAACTACAATTCCCATCAGCCCTGCCACTTGGCCATGCTGGCAGGGGCTGATGGAAATTGTAGTCCATGAACATCTGGCGGGCCATAGTTTGAAGATCCCTGTCCTAGAGCATCCTATGATATTAGTTCTATGTGAGTGTGTGTTAATTCTGATTTTCCCCCAAAGCAGCAAGACTGCCAGTCCTCCTCCCTTACATTCTTCCAGAGGTTGATGGCTGCAACTTTGCCAACCCTTGCTATGAGTCAACATTGGAGGAAGACCTCTATGCCCTGTTTGTTTGCAATGATTTGTGTTATATTGTTTTTAAGTGGGAGGGGGACTGGTTTCCAGTTTAGTAGGAGACCTCCGGGTACTGACCCCCATGCTCCCCGCCGCCAGCTGGCAGGGGAGTGGGCATGAGTCTCACTAGCATCTCATTCAAACATAAAGCAGGGGTCCCCAACATTTTTGAGCCTGCAGGTGTAACCCCCATGCCCAGAATGGGTTGGCCCAGAATGGGTTGACCCAGTAAGGGGTGGAGACTCGGAGCAGCAGAGAGGCTGAAAGAGCTCTTTTGCAGAAGAACAAGGCTACCAGACTCGGACCTTGATTCCTATAAGCCCTTAACACCTTGTTAAGGTAATTGCAATATTGTTGGAAACTACTGGAAAGGTAGTTGTTTTTTTTGCTATGTTGTAAATGTTGGAGTTTATTGTTTCAGGGTTTTCTTTTGTGGTTGTAATGGGTGAGAGTTCTCCTGGAGACCCTCATCATGTTGCAACCTGTTCATCAAGCCCTTGGAGTCTTCAGGAGCCAGCCAACTTGCAAAGAAGATTTGGACTTGGCAATATCAGTAGACTGTAAATAGAAGGACTTGAAATGCAACCTGAACAGGACCTTGAATTGTAATGTTAAATGTTGATGTTTTAAAAGTGTTAATTGTAAAGAAAAGTAAACCATTTTGTTGTTTAAATTTGGTTCTTTGCAACTCATTCCAGGTTCTGCCCCACAGAACCCACAGAAGGAGGTTACAAATGGCGCCCAACCAGCGTGGGGCTTGGAAGTGAGATTGCAGAAATATAAATTGCTTGCTTACCAATGGAAGTGTGCAACAAGTTGGAGTTTTGATCCCCATACAAATTGTTTCCTTAGAGTTATGTGATGTAAAGTTCAAGAGATGTTGCTGTGGTAATTTGGAAACACTGTTTTGGAAGTTGCATGAAGGAAGGGATTCCAGTTGCAATCCCCCATCCCTTCTGCAAACTGCTTGGCTGAATTGCAAACAATTGCTTGTAAAGTTAGTTTTGCAAAAGCGGCCAAGTGCAGCTAAGCTTAAAGGGAGAAGACAATGTTCTGCATTCAGATGCACCAAATGTGGTTCATAAGTACAGGAATCTCTGTGAAAATCATTGTTTAATGATTTCAAAAGTTGCATTAACCAATTACTACAATGGAACTGACAGAGATTTTAGGGGTGGGGGAGAAATGTAACCCCCATGCCCAGAATGGGTTGGCCCAGAATGGAGTTGACCCATGGTAAGGAGTGGAGACTTCGGGCAACAGAGAGGCTGAAAAGAGCTCTTTTGCAGAAGAAGAACAAGGCTACCAGACTAGGACCTTGATTTCCTATAAGCCCCTTAACACCTTGTTAAAAGGTAATTGCAATATTGTTGGAAACTACTGGGAAGGTAGTTGTTGTTTTTTTTGCTATGTTGTAAATGTTGGAGTTTATTGTTTCAGGGTTTTCTTTTGTGGTTGTAATGGGTGAGAGTTCTCCTGGAGACCCTCATCATGTTGCAACCTGTTCATCAAGCCCTTGGAGTCTTCAGGAGCCAGGCAACTTGCAAAGATTTGGACTTGGCAATATCAGTAGACTGTAAATAGAAGGACTTGAAATGCAACCTGAACAGGACCTTGAATTGTAACGTTAAATGTTGATGTTTTAAAAGTGTTAATTGTAAAGAAAAGTAAACCATTTTGTTGTTTAAATTTGGTTCTTTGCAACTCATTCCAGGTTCTGCCCCACAGAACCCACAGAAGGAGGTTACACAGGCACATTTAGAATTCTGACACGGCAGGGTGAGCACAGCAACAAAATGGCTGCCATGAAATGACTGCCGCAGGAGTCGATGCCATCCACAAAATGGTTGCCACAGCTTAACTTCAGTAACACAGTTCAGATTCTTGTATTGTGGTGGCAGCTTCTGCCAAAGCAACATTCTAAAAAAAATCAGCATAGCCAATCAAATCTCCAATAGTCAGACAGAAGCCTTGCGGGGCAGAAGCCCTACCTGGCCCCAATGAATTCCCAGAAACACTTGGTGTATGCTAAAAAAGGTGTTAGTGTGAGCTGAGGCACCCACAAGTACCATGTTAGTGACCCCTGCCATACATAATGCTTTGGGCAAATCCTGGACTATCACCCTAACACAATGATGTCACTTTTGGGTTTTGTGCAGGAAGTGATGTCATGTCAGTGCAACTCCAACAAGTCTTTCTCCACTCTAATTTCTTCCCCACCTACAGCTGGCAACCTGTTCTTAAGACATGCCAAGACCCTATAGTTTGCTAAGTTGAAGGGACCCCATGGCATTACTAAAAATGTATATTATTCTAACATTGAAATTTAGTAAGAACAAATTATGTTGAGCCTCTTCTTCATCAGAGGCCCTGCATTATAGCTTACTTGGTTTGTGCGTAAATCCGGGCTCTGTTCTTCCCAACAGCAAGTTATCAGAGAACACCAGCTACCGTCTGTCATCAGCATCCCCTTGATAACGGCCAGCGCATTAGGCTATTGAACCCGCTATCCAGAAATGGTCAATTGTCAACCAGTCTTGACCTGAGGCAGTGAGCTAAAAGGGACCAGGTGGCAGGTGACAAGATCTGCTTTTTGAGCCTGTGCTTTGTGATAAAATATTTCCAGGCCGATGTCAGTCAGTTCCCTTTCAGGCAGCCCGACTATTCTTAGCACTTGGTGCTAAACCAGTGCTTACTGCGGATCTTAGCTAATCTCACGATAGCTCTTATCTCCACGAGCAGGAGGATCAGCTGAATAACACTCCCGAGCTAGAAGGTAATTGAGTAGATATTGTAGAATACTGAGAGTGTGATTAATTGGTTGACGGAGTCCAGATATCCTGAAGGAAATGCTGTTAAATGGGCTTGCCACTGCTGCAAGGTGCTCTCCATAAGGGGTCACTCAACTCACTGCCAACTCACCAAGGTCACCTGGAGCTTTTGTAATACCTCCCATAAGACGTGATTTTGCCAAACCAAACGGCCCTTAGCTATTCCAAAGCCCCCAGCTAAGATGGTCAGATATGCAATCCCTTGATAACCTGTAGGTGTGTGGTGTCAGCGTGGGTGTAGTGATGAAGAGTGGCAGACTCTTATCTGGAGAATCAGGTTTTATTCCCCACTCCTCCGCATGAGTGTCGGACTCCAATCTGGTGAACCAGCTGTGTATTCCCCAATCCTTCATATGAAGCCTGCTGAGTGACCTTGGGGTAGTCCCAGTTCCTTAAAATTCTCTTAGGCCCACTACCTTTGTCGTGGGACGAGGAAAGGAATTAGTTTGAAAGCTGCTTTGAGACTCCTTGCAGGAAAGAAAAGGGGGGTATGCTGATAAGCTAATTTAGACTTGATAGGCTGTGTTACCTTCATTATAGGGTTCAAATGTGTTTTATGGTTCCAGAGAAACAATCTTTGGGGAATAGGGCAAAAATGACTCTTTTGATAGTAAAGGTTGGTGAACCCCTGACTCAGACCAAGAAGCAGTGTGGGGTGGAAACCAGATGCAGGCTAACTGCAGGCTTGCATTGTGGAGCAAGCTGTGGGAACCTAATGGCTGAATCAGCAGCAGCAGAAAGAGCCAAGATCTGGGAGGGCTTGGAGGCCTATGTGCATGAGAACTGCGATGACAGACGTACATCTAATGTACATCCCCTCATGCAGTCATATTCTATGTATTAAGAATTATTGAGATTAGAGATGCACAATTCAAGCCTCTGTTTAACTTAATGGCGTTCCATTCTTCCTCTCTCTCTCTCTCTCTCTCTCTCTCTCTCTCTCTCTCTCTCTCTCTCTCTCTCTCTCTCTCTCTCTCTCTCTCTCTCGTGTGTGTGTGTGTGTGTGTGTGTGTGTGTGTGTGTGTAAACTGCCATCAAGTTGCAGCCAACTTATGACAACCCTGTAGTGTTGTCAAAGCAAGAGACATTCAGAGGTGGTGGCCGTTGCTTGGTTCTGTGTTGCAACCCTGATATACCTTGGTAACAGGAAGAAGAAGAGTTTGGATTTATATCCCCCCTTTCTCTTCTGTAGGAGACTCAAAGGGGTTTACAATCTCCTTGCCCTTCCCCCCTCACAACAAACACCCTGTGAGGTAGGTGGGGCTGAGAGAGCTCCAAAAAACTGTGACTAGCCCAGGGTCACCCAGCTGGGATGTGTGGGAGTACACAGGCCAATATGAATTCTCCAGATAAGCCTCCACATCTCAAGTGGCAGAGCTGGGAATCAAACCTGGTTCCTCCAGATCAGAGTACACCTGCTCTTAGCCACTGCTCTTAGCCACTACACCACTGCTGCTCCAGCTGCATGGTGTACTGGTTAAGTGCTTTCACTGCCACTCACATGGTCAGGAGTTCGAGCCCATTGTGGGTCAGCTATCCTGGCAGCTAGCTCATGGTCAACTCAGCCATCCATCCATTCCTTGGTCGGTAAATGAGTACCTAGCTCACAGCTAGCGGGTAAAGAATAGCCGGGGAAAGCAATGGCAAACTACCCCACAAAAACGGCTTGCCTATGAAATCACTGCTTGCAGTGGTACCCCGGAGTCGGACACGACTGAAAGGGAAACTTTACCTTTATACCTTGGTGGTCTCCATTCAAATACTAACCAGGACCAACCCTGCTTGTTGTTTAAGTTGGATCATTACTTCTCTTAGCATTTGCTACAGCACTTCCTGCTGGTACTTTCTTGAACTATTCTTTCTATGCTTTATGTGCGTGTAAATGTGTGTGTATAAATCGTTTCCATTGCCTACTCGACATAAATAAAGCTCTGAGATATTCATCACCTTTGATGGGATTGTTTTTTTTCCCCCCAAAGACAAATGAGTAAACACTGGTAAACCTCACAGCTGTGCACGGAAAGGCAAAAGTAGGTCTTTGCCTGGATTTACATGCATACCGTGTAAACATCCACATTCACTCCAGCTACCTCCTCCCTCCACTCCAGCTCCCCTAAATTGTCTGGGCCTGTGGACCAATAATTGGCATCAATAAGGTATCAAAATATGCATTCACAGGCAAATGTGTCATAGCCGCAGGCAATCTCTGGGATAATTGCGATTTGTTCCTATTTTTTATTTGATAAAAGTATCTTTGCATGAAATGTAGCTATTGCAAAATGATTAATTTTTGTTTTTTAAAAAAATCCTGCATAAGTAGTGAAGAACTCTACTGATATTAGGAAAAGATTTCTAGATACAATAATACCTAGGACAGCTTTTTTGTCTGAAGATGAGAAACTTATTTATTTTTAATTATCTGACAGGGATTACTATGTTACCTATAAGATGGCACTTTTTGCCCTGGTGGCTAGGAAAAAACGAGAAGAGTACATACGGAAGGAAGACTTTGCTTAACCTGATAACTTATTAAGTCCATTGACAATTCAGCTCGGTATGAAAGAAGCAGTGGTAATATTTGATGTGGGCAATATTCGATTTTAGTACTTTAGTGTAATAGTACTTTAATCTATTTATTGAGAATGTAATCCATTTACCGTATATTTTAATCTAAAGACGAATGTATTATTTCAGTTTTAATGTTTTAATTGTATGTAATATTTTCCTTTTAGACGATTGACTCTTTTTTGGATGTTATAGCCAATGGCCCAATAAAGATTATTACCTACCTACCTTCTGACAGAGGCGTAGCTCCAAGGGGATGGGGGGGTGCACGTGATGCACCAGGCACACACCCTGTGGTGGCAGGGCGGGGCGGGGCGGGGCGGAGAACGCACCAGTGCACCAGGCGCTTTCCCCCCTTGCTACGCCTTTGCCTACTGACTGGTGTGTGTATTTTGCCATACCATCACAGCTAACTTATGGCAACCCTATAGGGTTTTCATGGCAAGGAGACGTTCAGAGATGGTTTGGCATGGTCAGCCTCAGTGTCACGCATCTGATAGGTTGGAGGTCTCCCGTGCAAATACTACCCAGGGTCAGGACTGAGAATGACTGGCTTAAGGACAACCAGCTTGTTTCCATGACAGAGAGGGGATTTGAACCTGGATTTCCCAGGTCCTAGGCCAACACCTTAACCACTACCCCACACTAGCTCTCTGATTTATCTACAATTAATCCTCTAATGTCCCACATTCACTTGCAATTGGGTTGATGATCGTTGAAAGAAAATGTAGGTTTGATTAAAGTAAAACCCTCTCCCAAATTCTTTCTAATCCAATCAGGCCTATAATTTTGATGTTACCTTCCAGGATATGGTAAGTGCTATCCTTGTAGCCAGAAACACCTGTAATAAGGAATTCTGTAATTACATTGGTGATATAGCTGAGTATGCTAATCAAGGGTTCTAACTGCAATTGTACACTTTGCATGTCATTAACTGCAAACAGTTTTCTGAAATGTTTCGCTCTGTTTCATGTCAGCAACATATGAAAAGAATTGGCTTTAACATCAGCCTAATACATCAGCATTATGATTTTTATATCGTTTCTATGGTGTCAAGTTCCATTGCATCTCCATCTCTCTGCCTTCCAATGGTTCAATCCTTGAAATCGAAAGCCCACTTAAAAAGTATTGGTAACATTGTCTTATGGATATTTTTCTGCATTTACTCTAATATGGTTGCCACCATTTTTATCGTTCTGAGACAATTCCAGCTCAGCAAGAACAAAGCTCTGTATTAGGTTCTGCAGCCGTCTCCTTTGCAGCATCGAGCTCTCTCAGCCCCCCTACCTCACAGGATGTTTCTTGTGGGGGGTGGGAGGGGAAGGAGTTTGTAAGCCACTTTGAGTCTCCTTCAGGAGAGAAAGGGGGGATATAAATCCAACTCTTCTTCTCTTCTTCCTTGAAAAACCAAACAAGGTTCATGGACTCCTCAAGGATGCATCATAGTGTCTTTTTATTAAAAAAGAACCCTGTGTCCAATGACAGTAAGTCGTACTTAACAAGATCACTCAATGGCTTTAGGAAGGTGCACCCCAAAAGAACCGAAGAAGCAGATCTGTCTGCCAATGTCTTCTTTTAAATTGCCTGTAACCTTTAAATCTATCCAGAACAGCATGCTTGCCAGTTTAAATTCATTCAGGAAATCAGCCTCCCAGTGATGCTGTCAAAGTATCAAATTCAAAGTAAAGGATCCCACCTCACGTTTTGGAAAATCTGAACCAATTCTGCCCTTTACTACAGTCCCTGTCCCACACGGTTTCTGTCAACGCAGGTCCCATGATTCGTAGAGGGTGATCGAAGAATGGTTCACTATTGGAAACGTTGGTAGGATCCCACCCCAACGTGCTGTTGGCTAAGATGTGATTAGTGCAAGTTATTTGATGCTAGGCCCCCCAAGTGTCTCACCAGCTTTACAATTGTTCATTTTTTCCACAAAAAGTAAACGTTTAATTTGAGTGGGTTTTTTAAAGCCCTGAATGACATCACATTTGAGAATGTGGAAAATGTATCCTAAACATTTTAACAAGGTCAGTAGCTAAATCAAAAATAATTTCATGTGGATTCTGCTGTTGCATTTTAGATATGACGCTACTTAAATCAAAGGTTTAGACTGGAATGTTCTTCGGGCTTTGCACATTAAAGCAATAACTATAGATCATTTACCCCATTCCCAAAACATATTCTATGTATGTACAACCACTGCTTCTCACCCCATCCTAGACTTGCTCCTCTCTGAGGCCTTTTCTGCACAGGCGCAAGTGGGGGTGCGTCGGCATAAACAATGCCGACACACCCCTCCGGGACTGTTCACACAGACGGTCCTGGTAGGGGTGCAGGCGGTGGTGCAGCCTTCGCACAGGCTGCGCCGTCCCTGAATGCTGTACCTCCGTCTCCTGGCTTCCAGCACGTCGCAGAGGCCAGGGGACACCCCCCTGCAGGCTGGAGCGGCGGCTCTGGAGTCGCAGACCAGGGGGGCCGTGTCCCCTGTGACAGGCCTCTGTGACAGGCCAGAAGCCAGGAGAGGTTCGGTGTTTGGGGAAGGTGGGGGGAAATGGCGCCTTCTACCCACTGCCGTTCGCACGGCAGCTGTTGGAAGACTCCACTATTGAAAAACCTCACTCCTTGAGCAAGGTTCAACAATGGCATCTTCGCGCCACTCGGGCGTTGCCAGCACGGCGCTGCTGCATTGCAGCAGTGCCTGCTGTGCGAATGCCACCCCAGGGACAGCGTTTTTAGCGTCCCTGGGGCGCTGTATTCTGCCAGTGTGGAAACAGCCTGAGTCTCCACTTGATGTGCTTTACAACCAGTGTATTTTAAAACATCCTGTCCCCAAAATAAAACCAGGCACAGTACGCATTCCTGCTCATTCCCACTCATCAAAGGTATGGACCACAGGTATGGAAAAATAACAGTTTTTCCAAAAATTGTATTCCATACGTGAAAAGGTATGGAGTAGGAACTGAAAGCCAGTCAGTCCCCTTTGATTTTTAAAATCTTTTTCCAGGAGGGGAATTTTTAATTTTAAAAAAATCTACCCTCTTTCTGCATTGCTGCAAATACGCTCATGCAGAAAAATGTCAACATGTCCTCTCTTGGCTTTGGGGCGTGCTCCTCTCCATGCCACCTGCACCTGAGTCATAGCCTCTCCCTACTCCCACGTCCCACAGCTGTACTTCTCATCCACAGCCCATTAACATTCCTCTCTGCCACCAGGTGTGTGCAGGTATCTGCTCCGTCCCTGTGGCGTGGCCAGATGATTTGTGGTGTGGAGAAGAAATGTCAGTGTGTGAGGTCACTTTCCCATTAAGGAAATGGCAGAATTATCACTGATTGGCTGGATCTAAGTTTATCCCTGATCCTACCAGCACAAATCCTGGTCTCAAATATTTTGTATCTACTCTGGCAACACGCTCTTCCACACCCATCTTCTGATTATGCTGCATTTGAGCAATGTTCTAGTTCAGGCCTCTGATACTAAGGCAGTGGTGGCGAACCTTTGGCACTCCAGATGTTATGGACAACAATTCCCATCAGCCCCTGCCAGTATGGCTGATGGGAATTGTAGTCCATAACATCTGGAGTGCCAAAGGTTTGCCACCACGGTACTAAGGCAAACTTCAGGGATTTAGGTACCAGCAAGGGTCTCGAGAGTACTGTGTTTCTCCGAAAATAAGACAGTGTCTTACATTAATTTTTGCTCCCAAAGATGCGCTATGTCTTATTTTCAGGGGATGTCTTATTTTTCCGCTCCACAGCAGCATTCTCTGGTGTTCTGTTCGACGGGCATGCATCCAAGCAAAAGCTTTGCTACGTCTTACTTTTGGGGGATGTTTTATATTTAGCACTTCAGCAAAACCTCTACTACGTCTTATTCTCAGGGGATGTCTTATATTCGGAGAAACAGGGTAGCAAGAAAGCAAATTTCCATAATTCTTCTTAGGTTAACAAGCTCCATATCCACTGACAGCCAAATGATGGAGCTTTATAGATGGATGGGGACAGACAATACTGCATAGTCTCCCTGCCTGCCTAGGAGGAAAAAAAAACAGTAACATTTGGGTTGAAGAGAGGAAGAAACACCACAGGGGAAGAAGAAGAAGAGTTTAGATTTATATTCCCCCTTTCTCTCCCGTTGGAGACTCAAAGGGGCTGACAATCTCCTTGCCCTTTCCCCCTCACAACAAACACTCTGTGAGGTAGGTGGGGCTGAGAGAGCTCCAAAAAGCTGTGACTCACCCAAGGTCACCCAGCTGGCGTGCGTGGGAGTGCACAGGCTAATCTGAATTCCCCAGATAAGCCTCCACAGCTCAGGCGGCAGAGCGGGGAATCCAACCCGGTTCCTCCAGATTAGAATGCACCTGCTCTTAACCACTATGCCACTGCTGCTCCTTGAAACTTGAAATAATTAAGACAGCCTAGCTGTTCAAACTCACAATCCCAGAGAATCCCCTTGTAAGAACATAAGGACCCTGTGGGATCAGACCAATGGTCCATCTACTTCAGTATCCTGTTTCTCATTTTGACCAAGACAGTGATTCTGGTGGGCCAGCCATGCAGGACATAGAGGCCAAAGTCCTCCTCTGATGTTGCATCATAACACTGAATTGCAGGTGTTTACTGCTTTTGAATATGGAGGTTTCCTTTAATCACCTTGATTAGTTGCCTCTACTGGAGCTATCTTCCATATATCCTTCTAATCTGTACTTGCAGCTGTCGCTGTGCCCACTGGTAGCAAATTCCACAATTGAACAGATTTTTGTGCCAGGTACTTCTTTTTGTCTTTCCTGCATCTATTGCTCATCAACTTCAAACGTTCATATTTTGGTTGAAGAATCGGTTCTGATAGCAGACAGCCAAAGGCTTGAAGTAGAACTTAATACTGCATAGATTTTGTTCAAGCAGTAGGGTTGCCAGGTCAAGGTTGGGAAATTCCTGGAGATTTGGGGGGGGGGGCATTTGTGGAGAGCATGGAGAGGTGAGAAAGGGCAGGAACTCAGTGGGGTATAATTTCGTGGAGTCCATCTTCCAAAGCAGCCATTTTCTTCCAGAAAAACTGATCTCTGCTGTTTGGAGATCAGTTATAATTCTGGGATATCTCTAGACCCTACCTGAAGATTTTTCAACCCTAGATTCCAGGAGTCTGCAGAACAAATATACCCTCAGTTATGCAGAAGGGTTGTGCTTGAAGCTGGAACAATGTATCTGCTGATCATTTCCTCATCTAGAAAATTCAGCTCAAATGTCCTTTGCTTTGAAACTTGCATGATCTGCCTGCCTGTCCTTAATACAGCCTTGGGACTGCTGTTGATAGTAATTTCGGGCTTTATGATTTGGAAGTGTTGTTGCTCTCAGAGCAGCTGACTTGGTCCAGCTCTACGATTCTGTGAAACTTTCTAAAGTTTAAATGCTCTCCCAGCAGGCATGAGTCACTTCGGCCTCAGAAGTACTGTATGGTATTTTGAGACTTCGTGTAATGTAAACTAAGAAATGACCCACATGTGGGCATTTATCATTTGGTCTCTGGGCCATCAAGTGGTGCCCTGCTGCATGAATATATAATAAGAATTAACGCCATGAAGTTCTGTTCAGTTCTGTAGGCCTCGTTTCAAAAAGGAGGTGGACATAATGTAGGCTGACCAGACGTCCCACTTTTGGCGGGACAGTCCCGCCTTGAAACAACTTGTCCTGCATCCCGCGGGTTTTTTCAAATGTCCCGGGTTTTGGAAGGCTGCCGCACTGCCTTCTGGGGCGCAAGGCAGTGCGGCAGCCTCCCACACGGCCACAGGAGCTCACGGCCTTCTGAGATGCTGCCGTTTCCCACCCTGTGACAGGGCAGGAACCGGGAGTGCCCCAGAAGGCAGTGCGCTCCTGCGGCTGCGCGCACATGTGCGCGCGCAGCCGCCCGCCCGCCCGCCTGTCCTGGTTCGCGAAGGTGACCATCTGGTCACCTTAACATAATGAAACGGGTGCAGAGGAGAGTGATGAAGATGATCAAGGGCATGGAGACCAAGCCCTATGAGGAAAGACTTGGAAGCTTGGGAATGTTTAGTCTGGAGAAGAGGAGGTTGAGGGGGGAACATGCGTAGCTGGCCAGAGTGCGTAGCTGGGCGTAGCTGGGCCAGAATGCGTCTGGTGCGCACTCTGTGTTTTCCGCCGCCCCCTGCCCCCACGGCACCCCCCTCCCACCCCCCTGCAGCACCCCCCCCACACACACTTACCTTAGTGTAGAGAAGTGGCCTGCCTGTTCTATTTAGGCTGAAAATGGCCTGGTGGGAACTTACACTTCCCAGGAGACCTCGGGGCTCGCAAGGTCTTCTGGGAAGTGTAGTTCCCACCAGGCTGTTTTCAGCCTAAACAGAACAGGCAGGCGGCTTCTCTGCATTAAGGTGTGTGGGGGGGTTGCGGGGGCGGGAGGGGTGAGGGGTGATTTTCCACCCCCTCCCCATGCGCCCGGTGCAACGCACACACCCTGCCCCTTTGGCGCTACGCATCTGCTGTATTTGAAAGGCTGTCGCTTAGAGGAGGGCAGGGAGCTGTTCCTGTTGTCAGCAGAAGATAAGGCTCGCAATAATAGGTATATATTATGGAGAGAAAGACTCCAACTAGATATTAGGAAAAAAATTTCACAGTGAGAGTTGTGCAACAGTGGGATCCATTACGTAGGGAGGCGGTGAGCTCCCCCTCACTGGCAGTCTTTGAGCAGCGGCTGAACAAACACTTGTCTGGGATGCTTTGGGCTGTTTCTGCACTGATTAAGGGGTTGGGTTAGATGGCCTGTATGACCCCTTCCAACTCTATGATTCTACACATTTCAGGCAGAAGTTGCACATAGATACAAAGCATTACAATGGAAAGCAGTTAGTGGGTTTCGCCTCCAGTTGCCCAACGTAAAGGAGTCCAGTGATAGGTGCCTAAATGCGAACTAGCCGTAGAATTTGGCAATGGATTGAGGGTGGCTCTGCCTAGAATGACACACCGTCATAGTAATTTGTATTTATCAGCAGCCTGAGACTGCTCTTTGGCTATAGTATGCTGCTGATCACCCAGGCTTGAAAGCAGGGCTCTGTTCATTCATTTGGGCTCTGTTCATTCAAACCATAGACTTGGGGGCCTGACAATATCATCTTGGAATTCTTCACCTCATTGCTCTGGGGCCTCTGGTCCCCCCTCTCTAAAGTCAGGATGACAATAGACCCTTTGTCTGCGCTGCACTTTTAGACTGCAAGGCCTTTGGGGCAGACAGTGTTTGTACAGATATTGCAGCACAAGAGCCGTTTTATCTCGGAGACGACAGTAATAATAAAAACAGATTTGGTACGTAATCTGTCATTGCTCAATGTCTGGAGTATGATGCAGAAGTCATGTACTATGATCAGCTTGGCCTGAGTTCAGAATTCCTTGTCTTTTAGATGTAGCAGAAAGAGGTTGCAGCTCCTGCAAGTCTTTGCTGCAACTCTGTGACACTTGTAAGTCTTGTAGGACAGACTCATCTCATCAGATCTCAGGCACTGAGTGAGGCCAGCCATGGCTAGCGTTTGGATGAGAGACAGCCAAGGAAGACAATTTCAAGTGCTAGGCAATTTCAATCACTTGCTAACCATCTCTAAAAGTTTCTTGCCTTGAAAACCCTAGGAGGTTGCCATAACTTGGCTTTAACTTGATGGCACTTGGTACCAGAGGTGTAAGGGGGGGGGATGGTGCTTGGAACAACACCTGATCCAGGCAGCCCCCCCCCCCATGCCCCACATACCTTAGCTGGGGGGAGCCTGCCGCAGATCTTCCACCAGCCAAAGAAGCAGCGTGGCGGGACGGGGCCGAGGGACACCCAGTGGCAGCCAAGCCAGTCTGCTCCTTCAGCCAGCGGAGGCTCTGCTGGCTGAAGGAGCAGCCTGGATGGGCGGGGCCGAGGGCAGGAGTGCGGGGCATGCACCTAGGTACATGTGACCCCACATGTTCCCGTAAGCACTCTGCCTGTGCATTGTACCACCCCTGCCACCAGATTTCCTTAATGGTCTCAAAATCCTTTTCTGTTTTATTTTGTCAAGTGTTCACAACTATGTCACAATTCTATAGCACTCTCCTTCTGTCGGGTTGGATGGTATTTGCTCCTGACTGTGCAATGAATGATACAGATGGTGAAGAGAAGTTCTAATATATATATATATAAAATACAGGTGTGTCCTTGAAGAAAAATTAAGTTGGACGGAAATTCTTATCAGATTCTGCTACACTTTCGATCCTAGAGTGTTACCTGTTTTTATCCCATACCTCTTTGAATATACGTACGTAGCTTCCACACCCCCTCCCCATACTCCTCCCTGTTTGAGTGTTCTCCCCCATCGAAACCATTTCATTTTACCTGGGCTTTTAAATGAGGGGTTCCATCTTTTTTTAGCTTTTTAAAAATGGTCTGCTTTTTATCTGAGAACTTTTTACGGCAATCATTTTGAACTGTTGAAAGCTGTTTCACGTTGTTCTTATGGCCCTTTCCCCACTTACCTTAAGCCCCGCACTACTCTCCTCAAGTAGCGCGGGGTCCAGCTGCACTCCCCACTTCAGGGGCGGCGAGAACGCAGCCGCCCCGACGCTGCCTCTCTCGTGCCCCCTCAGTGCACGTAATTCCTGCCGCCTTTTGAAATGGCGCCTTTTGATGACCCCGCGCGGGGTCATGGGGAAGCCGGGGCGCGCGCCAGGAATTGCGTGTGCCAGGAATTGCGCGCAGCAACCCTTGGACAAAGGTGAGTGGGGAAAGGGCCTTATGCTGCGGTTTTTCATGACTTGTTTTTTATGCTGTTGCTTTATGATCTGATTGAACAGCTACCTATGAGATACTTCAAGCAGGTCTGTCTGTGGAGGGGTAAAATTGTGAGCTCCCCCAGTTCAGTTTCTGGATCCATGTGATCCTGGACTTTATTTTGTAGGAATCCAGCCTTGCACATTGTCATCCTTGCCCTTTCGTTCACGGCTCACTGTGAGGTAGATGAATGCAGCCATAATTATCCTTAGAGCTTCAGGGATGAGAATTCTGTTTTTCAATGCAGGGATTAGGATCAGAATCTAGTGGTCATGATGTTAGAGGAAGCAGCAAACCTGTTTTGTGACTGTACCACCTCAGAATGTAGGTAGGGCTTACATGATCGCATATGCCTCTGTGTAGAAAAACGGGGGCTTAATGAGAAGGGAAGTCTGGAATCCATCTCCTGGCATCTATTTCTCAGTATGGATAATTTTTTTTAAGGTATGCAAGCCTCATTTACAATCTACCTGTGGTGTGAGGTAGTACATTCCAAGTTTATCAGCTCACCGGTTGGTCACGTGAACTGATCCCAAAGTCTTTTCAGTTGTGAATGCTAGGCTTACGATCCATATGCCCATGATGGGCAGACTCCAACCACTGCTCTCCATCGCCATGCTTGCTCAGTTGAGCAACAGGAGGAAAGGGGGAAGTGTCGTAGGCACAGTGACTTCACTTCTGGCCAGTTACCCCGAAGTGATGTCACAGCATCTGCAGTGCTCTTGGAATTTCCCCTCATATCTATGGACTTTGCCATAGAGATAGGGAAAATTCCTAAGTACTGCTGGGGGAGTGAAGTCAATTCTGAGTGATCACCCGAAAATAGTATTACAGCATCCTTGACATTTCCACCTCTCCAGGCCCAGTCCACCAAACATCTCAGGACTGCCAGATACAGGAAACCCTAGTGAATGGTGCAAATATGAACTGCAGTATACAGGGGCGTAATGAGGCAAACTGTAGCCCTGGGCAAAACATGAGTTGGATGCCCCCCCCCATGGACTGCCACTCCACCACGACCAAATTTTTTTTGCACCAGGACATTGGTGCCTGCAGGGGGTGCATTTTTAGACATATCAGCACCAAAATTTCAGCGTGTCATCAGGAGACTGTCCTTATGCTACCCCCCAGGTTTGGTGAGGTTTGGTTCAAGGAGTCCAAAGTTATGGACTCCCAAAGAGGGTGCCCCATCCTCCATTGTTTCCAATGGGAGCTAATAGGAGATGGAGGCTACACTTTTAAGGGTCCATAACTTTGGCCCTCCTGAACGAAACTGCACCAAACCTGGGGGGTATCATCAGGGCAGTCTCCTGATGAGACCCTGAAAGTTTTGAGACTTTGCCTTCAGAAATGTGCCCTCCCAACCTGCAACCCCCATTGACAGGAATACAGAAAAGTCAATGCAGAACAAAGATTCTTGGGCAAATTTTTTGGGATGTTCCAGCAGGGGGTGCATTTCTGAATGTATCAGCACCAAAATTTCAGGGTATCATCTGAAAACTGTCCTGATGGGACCCCACAAGTTTGGTGCAGTTTGGTTCAGGGGGTCCAAAGTTATGGACCCTCAAAGGGGGTGCCCCATCCCCCATTCTTTGCCAAGGAGTATAAAAGATGGAAGATGATTGAGAGAAGGACCCAATAGACAGATAAGCCTCTTCCCCCTCCGATATATTTCAGATTATCAGAGAGTCAGTGTGATGTAGTGGCTACAGAGTCAGACCCACATGTGAGAGACCCAGATTCGAATCCCTGTTCTGTCAAGAAGGTTGGCTATCTTGGTCCAATTTCATTCGTTCAATCTAGCCTATCACATAGGGCTGTTGTATGAATAAAATGGAAGAAGGGAGATTGTGATAGGACGACCTGAGCTTCTTGGAGAAAAGGTGCGACAAAAGTTTGTGTGCGTCTAGATATATCTTGCGATCATTCTTTATGGACATATGTGTTTCTTGTTCTTACGAAACCACAAAATGCTCTGAAAATTGACTGCTTTTGCACACTATAATGTTAATCACGTCCAAGAGCAGCGTGTCAAAACTCCACAGTGAGAGTTTTGGTTTCCCAAATCTGAAAACAGCCCTTCTGGGGTTGTTTCCCTTGGTTTTTTTCTGTTCAGGGTGTCCCATTGGAATAGCTTCTTGCTTTGCAATTGGATACGAGAAGAAATAAAACGGAAGCTAGGTACCACCTTTGGGTTTTTAGGAGTTAAAAAAAAAAAGCCCCCTGGACTTTGCTGAAAATTGGTCCTGCTGACAGTCTCCTTTTTATTTGCCCTTCCACTGTCAAATTCTACCGAGATATATATCAACAGAAACAAGCCATTTTAGAGCAGTCGTGGGCTGAATATCCATCAGTGGCTGTGAAGTAGGCCAGCGTGCCTCAGAACTGACAAGAAGGTATTACTGTAATGCTGAAGTTGGGGTGGCGGGGAGGGGAGGGGTGGGGGGAGGGGAGGGGAGGGGAGGAATGAACAAAGCAGAACACTGAGCACGGCTTTAACAATGGAGGCTTATTCTCTTTCATTACACCTGAGTCCCGAAGTCTGTAAGGCAAAGAATGCCTGATGTTCTGGCAGCGGAGACACTGTGGTTTGTCTTGGCAGCCTCCTGCTTTGTGTTCCTACAATAGGCACCTCACCTCCTCGTATCCCCTCAATTAACACTTCCAGTCCTCAAAGTCCTCTGTTGGCAGTCAACTCTGTGGACTTAAAACGGGCTTGGGCTGCTCAAGGCTTTGAACGC
Organism: Sphaerodactylus townsendi; assembly: GCF_021028975.2. Classification (NCBI taxonomy): domain Eukaryota; kingdom Metazoa; phylum Chordata; class Lepidosauria; order Squamata; family Sphaerodactylidae; genus Sphaerodactylus; species Sphaerodactylus townsendi. The sequence continues at coordinate 174,815,649 of NC_059425.1, read as the reverse complement.
TGCTTGCTGTCCAAGCCAAACAAATGACCTCATCCAAAACAACCAGCCATTTTTGGAGGCTCCTTCTGCCCTGCTTCCTCTTCACCGGGCCCGCCCATTCTGTATACTCAACTGCTTATATATATATTTTTTAATCCATTCTGGTAAACCCAACCTCCACGCTCCATGAAAAAAGGGCCCATTATGAAAAGTAGGATTAGTTCTATGCACTGTTGTGCTTTAGAGTTCGGCAGTAGGTGTGATTTGTCGTGAGAAGGTGAGTGTGGCACATTTGCTGAAACAACCTCTAGGATAATACAGGAAAAAAGGTTCCTGACTTCTTCCACAAGAGTTATTTGTCCTGGGTTCAGTGCAGTTGGGAAGTGTTTCCCCTCCTGCTTCCTCAAAACACCGTGGTGCATTTTTGCACCTCCCAGGTTTCCCAAAACCTGCTTTGTTCCAAAGTTTTGGGAAAGATGCAGGTAAAACTGGGGTGGCTGCTATGGGCAGGAAAGTTTGCACATAGTTGCAATGTTACATTGATATAACGATATTCTAGTGCTGATAGTTGCAATGGTATATTGATATAATGACATCTTAGTGCCAATTTTTTAAATGGAAAAAGACCTGGAGACCCAGGGAGGGATAGGTATCTACTTCTGAGGGATTAGGGCAAGGAAACTCCTGGGAAACCAGCCACGTGCCAGCTTCTTCTTTTTCCTGCACTTTGTCTGCAACTGTATCCACAACAGGGAACCTAGAAAAGCCCATCCCCTGGCAGATGTCACCTGAGTCGACACCAAGTGGTTATGCTTTCTGGATAGTGACATCTAGCAATTCATCTGTTTGTCAAGCCACTCTGCAGATGTGTTTCCATCTTTGATTCTTCAGTATTAATCAGGGGCTTAGATATCATTTCTTGCTGCTTTGTTTGAAAACTGTGACCCTGTAACTGAGGGTTTCACATCCTTGTTGAGCGTGTGGAAATTTTTAGAGCATTTCAGGGTGTGATGGTAAGATGAAATAGTGTTGGCCATTTGCAGGTTATTTCAGTGGACTTAGAAGGGTGTGAAGGTATCAGAAGGCTGTAAAAAGAGTTTCCAGGGAAGAAGTGTGTTTAAATTTTCACAGAAGTGGACCCTCCCACTCCAGGGTCTCAGGTAGAGAGGTCTTTCATCTTACCTACAACTTGATCCTGTTGAGATGCCAGGAACTGAAATCACTCTAAAAACACAAGTTCGTTCATTGAAAGTGAAGAATTAATTTGAGGGCTAACTTAGGTTCATTCCGTACATGCAGAATAATGCACTTTCAAACTGCTTTCAGTGCTCTTTGAAGCTGTGTGGAATAGCAAAATCCATTTGCAAACAGTTGTGAAAGTGGTTTGAAAATGCATTATTTTGCATGTGCGGAAGGGGCCTTAGTGAAGCTTCTCTAAAGAGCAGCTTGGTTAGTTTGCAGTCATTGATTGGTCCCTCATGAGCCATCCAATCAGAACTGGAATAATGCTGGTTTGTTCTTTGTACCACCTCTGAGTTTCTCACTGTCTCTTGCATTGAGAGTGATGGGTGGGGAAAACTTTATACATGTCTATTTGGGAAATCTTGAGGTGGACCACAGCAAATTCCTCTTGCATTATGTTATCTGAAGTGTCTCCTTGATATGAGGTTTGAACCACTGGATGGGCAACTTTCCAACTTAACCGTCTGTAACGTTTAGCTTTGAAAGGACTGGACACCTGGATTCTTTTTTTTTTAAAGCAAAATTAAACTCACAATTAGCAACTTGCCCATGGAAAAGCACGTTTCGGCACATTCCTTCATGGCCACTTACCCACGAAGGGGCAACATTAATTTATGCTACAGAAAGGTATTGGGGTTGCCCAGGTGCATTTCCAAAGCAGCCTTCTATGGAAAAACAAATAAGATACGAGTAATGCAGCTCCATGAGACATCAATAAAGGTTAAGACACCTAGGCCAAAATGTCAGATTGTTTTTGTATAATAATATCTTACATTTTTGAAGAAGAAGAAGAAGAAGAAGAAGAAGAAGAAGAAGAGGAGGAGGAGGAGGAGGAGGAGGAGGAGGAGGAGTTTGGATTTATATCCCCCCTTTCTCTCCTGCAGGAGACTCAAAGGGGCTTACAATCTCCTTGCCCTTCCCCCCTCACAACAAACACCCTGTGAGGTAGGTGGGGCTGAGAGAGCTCCGAGAAACTGTGACTACCCCAAGGTCACCCAGCTGGCATGTGTGGGAGTGTATTTATAGGCTAATCTGAATTCCCCAGATAAGCCTCCACAGCTCAGGTGGCATAGCGGGGAATCAAACCCGGTTCCTCCAGATTAGATACACGAGCTCTTAATCTCCTACGCCACTTTTGCTTTATTGTTGTTACTTTAAATACAAAGATTTTCAATTAATTGGATCAGTAACATTTACTGGTCTTCTAAGCCAAGTGTACACCATGGAGAAACAAAATTATTGTTTCTGCACTAATTCTGCCGATCAGTTGTTCATTTGTCTAGACCAGAATAGGATGCTTTCCTTTTCATATCCAATTAAAAAGCAATCTGAAACCCAAGTGCTTTGTTACATGGGAGTGAAAGAAGGTAAGGGGGCAGGGGGAAGTGCAGTAATAGATGAAAGGAATATTGAGCTTTCCGAAGGTATGAAATCCAATCCCAAGGTCGGAATATAGAAGATTCCCCTGCTTGGGGCTATTTCATCACTACATTGGAATGGAGATCAGAAGGCTTGTAACAAGTAGAGGTGTGGAAATATGGAATGCTACCTCAAAGCCATTAAATAAAGAACATTGGAAATGGTGAAAGGAAAATGAAGACACTATATAACCCTGGCTTTTTCCACAAGCATAACTTACCACAGATTTTCCCAGCGGTCAAACCTTGTGTCTTGGAATTTGTTCCTGTGAAATCATTCTGCACACCTCCATGCCCCCCCCCATTGTTTTGGGTCCTCCCCCTGTATCTTGAGTTGCATTTATCCCACACGCTACTGCTGAAAACATTATTCCTGATGGCAGTGGGTTGTCACCCGTGACGTAAAAGAACAACCCTTCTTCTTTCTTTCCCTTTGATGCACTCTAGTATTACTATGAAGTTACATTTTGAAGCAGCAGTTCAAAAATGTTTCCTCCTCCATTTCTGCTACGGAGAAGTACCATCCCTAAATAGAAGCCAAAAACTTCTGGAGCAGGCACAATGCATTACCTGAAGGAACAGAAACACATAGTGTCATCCCACAAGAACCATATTTTTCACTCAAATTAGATCTGCAGTAATGCATGACCATTAATTACTGCAGCTGTCCCTCATTACATGCAGCGATTTCTCTTAGTGCTCTTTTCAAAATCAGTCCCAGCTTCAAAATCACTCTCTGCCCTAACATTACACTGGTAGTTCAATATGAAATTGACAAAGCTGATCCAATCGACCATGCTAGTTTTTATCTGTGCCTCAGTGTTGCATCATTAGTTCCATATGACCAAGAGAAAAAAAAATTCCGTTTGAAAATGGAGCAGAGGGAGAAGAAACTAGCTGAAGGGGTGTAGTTAAGGGCCAGGTGTTCACACAAAATGGAAGCAAAAAATAACACAACTACTGGTGCAGGTGCCATTACCTGAAGGTAAAGAAACATGTAGCCCCATGGCCTCCCCAATAAACCATATTTTTTGGCCAAATCAGAGCTGCAGCAATACATGATTGTTATTGTGGTAATCCCTTGTCAATTTTCTCCTGCTAAAGCAACTTCCCTTGTCAGTTTCTCTAGCCCCCCCAACTGTGGACACAGTGGACTGTGGATACAGCCATAACATTACATCACTAATCTATATTTATAAATGCGAAATACCACTGACTGACTCATGCAAAGAACTCAAAAACCACCAAACCTAGTTGAAATTTGGCTCACCAGTTCGTTATGTGGTTTAGGTGCTCGCTAAGAAAGAATTTTTAAAAATATTCAGTTTTACTCGAGTTATTACATATTTACTGTTGAACTCTGGCCATCTGCGTTACTGTTGAACTCTGGCCATCTGCGCGAACATTCTAAAGGTGACAGTTAAAAGCCTGCTTGCCAAGTTTGGGAATGCAGTACAGGGAGTAAAAATGATTCGTTTCACAGGAGATTTTAATGAAGGGCACTTTCACGCTCTACTTCCATTTGTCAAATCAACAAGTTCTGATAACGCCCACCAAACAACAAGCACAATTGAGCCAATGGTGGCCCAACTGGATTCTACCACCGACCTCCTCAACGCATACAAAGCTGTTCCTTCTGTTGAAATCTCTAAAGGGAGGAGAGGGATTAAACGCAGAAAGCAATTTACAGATTTGATTTTTAAAAGACAAGTAAGGGAAGCTGCTGCAAAATATGCGAAAACCAACCGGGATGTTCAAAGAGAGGCTGTGAAAAAGTATGCTGAATTTCACCCCGAAGTTCACAGACAGGCTGTGAAAAAGTATTCCTCTAACAACCCTCACATTAACCAGACCGCTACAGCCGAATACAATAAAAAAAGACTACAAATCAAATTGTCACCTTGGACTAAAAAATATTTGTTGGGTTTTGAATATGGCTCTCACATTGATTACTGTGGAGACACGGTTATTGCTCCCGGACTTCGATCACCCTGTGCTTGGTGTCATGCTCTGAAGTAGCGGGATGAGCCCCCAGGAATGTGCTGCAGTGGCGGTAAAGTTCAGCTCCCTGCCATTCAACCCTACCCTGAACCTCTTCACAGCCTTCTCACTCATCAGCATCCAATGGCAGATCACTTTCTTTCTGCTTCCTAGAAATACAATGGATGCTTCCAAATGACGTCTTTTGGAACCTGAGAGGTGAAAGAGAGCAATTTCATGCCAACATTCAAAGTGCAGGGACAGGTCTACCACAGGATAGGAAGCCTCATGACGGGACCCCAGCAGCAGCCTTCATTTCTTCATATATACTTTGTTGGGGATGATAACAATGAGAGGGACATTCAGAGTGCTCCAGAGTTAGTTCACCTGACAGCTTGGTCATCCTTCAACCAGAGGGAAAAACCAAGAATATTGTTTACAGGGAAATTTTGAGCACTTAATCTGAGGGAGAAATGAAAACTGTATGCTGAACAAGTTAGAAGAAGAAGAAGAAGAAGAAGAAGAAGAAGAAGAAGAAGAAGAAGAAGAAGAAGAAGAAGAAGAAGAAGAAGAAGAAGAAGAAGAAGAGGAGGAGGAGGAGGAGGAGGAGGAGGAGGAGGAGGAGTTTGGGTTTATATCCCCCCTTTCTCTCCTGCAGGAGACTCAGGGAGGGAAAGGAGATTGTCAGTCCCTTTGAGTCTCCTATAAGAGAGAAAGGGGGGGATATAAATCCAAACTCCTCCTCCTCCTCCTCCTCCTCCTCCTCCTCCTCCTCCTCCTCTTCTTCTTCTTCTTCTTCTTCTTCTTCTTCTTCTTCTTCTTCTTCTTCTTCTTCTTCTTCTTCTTCTTCTTCTTCTTCTTCTTCTCCTCCTCCTCCTCCTTCTCCTCCTCCTCCTCCTCCTCCTCCTCCTCCCAGCACATGTCTGCTTGATGGGACCTGTGGGTTGTTCTGCAAACAGTGCAGTGAATAGTTGTGCCCATAGTTTCAATAGCCCTTGCCAGAGTCCAGTAAGGCCATATAAAGGAGGAGAGAATTAACCTCAGTGAGGGTGCCTTGCCTGAAGACATTTAGTGCACTTATGGCTGGGATGATACTTGAACCTGATCTCTGACCATTGTGCTACTTCAGCCTAGCCTATTTTGTGACTCTGGAACCCCAAAATGCAATTGTGTCTATATTTCAGATTGTCTGGTAGGTGTTTTCTCTTCTTCTTTTCCCTGTAAAATGGGCTTTCCCCTGACTTAAACCAAACCATGGAGTGTTAAGAATTCCCCCCCCCCCCCTTTTGGCCAATCTTGGATGCGAGTTGCACACACCAGGGTCTGTTTGCTCTCGGAACGGAATTTTTCCCTTTAGTCTGATTTTTTTTGACTAGTGACAATAGATGCGTTTGTTTGGTTTTTGAACTTTTCCACTTGTGTTGTGACTTATTTAGCCCATCTGGAATATCTTACCAAACTGTACTTTAGAGTATGTTGTGGTACGTTTGGGGCATTTGCTGCGTCAAATTTCATTGAGGTTTGATTTTTGTAACAAGTAACTTGTTAAGGGGGGGAGTATCAAAACGTTCATTAAAACACTGCCCTCGTGCCTGGTTTTTTGCACCTCTTCACAGTGCTTTCCCCTGATCCATCACTGTTTTGAAGTGAAATAAGGAATACATGCCCCTTAATTGTGGGATGGGGCTAGTGTTTCCTAAGACATTTCCGCACTGACAGAGTTGTACTGGTTTCTATCTAGGTTCACCTCAGTGTATCCGCATTGCAACTGAGCTCAACGTTGTTTTGTCTCAGTTCCCCCCCCCCCTCCTCAGAACTGCGACATCCCTGTCGCAGTTATCAACTGCACCTTTCTGCTGGAACAAGGTCGATCCGACTTCGAAGTGCGGCCGCATCGAAACGACACCTCATCCGTTCAACCAATCAGGAGCCGCTTTTGTGGCATGCGCAGAACGGGCATGGAACTGTAAACTGTAAAAACTGTAAAAAGAAGAACGCTCCCATTTCCCATGGTAACACGAGCTCCAATCACGATCGAGGAGCGAAACAGGCACCAAGATGATCCCGCCCACTTAGCTCGGTTCCAGGGGGCCAAGTAAGTTGCTGTGCGGGCAGCCTGGAATCGCCCCCCACTGAAGGGAACCGAGTCGACCTTAGCTCCCTTCTGTAGTGCGGAAAGCCCCCTAGTTTACTATGCCGGCAAGTTTTATTGTTTAAAAGCATGGTATGTCAAGACATTCAACCTCATCCAGTTCCAGATATGCATACAGCAGTTCTCCAGGGAGGCAGTACATAGATTTTGCCATGCTGGCAGGAGCTGATGGGATTTGTAGCCCATGAACATCTGGAATGCCGCAGGTTGCAGACCCCTGTGTAACAAGACAGATTGGGACAGGTTGGCAATGTGTTTTGGGATGCACATGTCTTTCGTTTGAGTTAGTTTCAGTGGGATGTATTTGGATTCTTATCCAAACACGCATTTCGTAGCCACATTCTGGTCCAAGCTAAATGTAACCGGATAGGAACACCAGCCGATCAGCCCCCTTATTTCAACAATGAGGACATTCTTCCTTTTTTCCTAGTATCTGCCACTTTTGGGAAAAAAATGTGTACTTTTTTGCAAACAGCATTGGGAAATCGCCAGAAAGTTGTATGAGTGAGGGGGTACATTTTGCACATGCAAACTAAATCTGAGTGTCATGTGTGTGCTCAACGGTGCTTCAAGGGCACCTGTTACACAGCGGCCCTCTTTTCGCGCATTCATATTATCAGCTACTGTGAACCCTTCACACACTGTTCCTTACACCTGAGCAAGTCTGATAACATGACATTTTATTTATTTATTTATTTATTTATTTATTTATTTATTTATTTATTTATTTATTTCTTAAATTTATATACCGCCCGATCCCCGAAGGGCGGTATCATTTTGGATGATATAGGGCCCTTCCCCACTTTATAGAATAACGTGCAGGCGCACCGAATCCGAAAAACGCTGGAGTTTTTGAGCGCGCAGTCGTGTCCCCCACTTCAGAGGCTCCGTCGGCTCACTCTCTGAAAGGCGCGCACCTGGTGCGACGTCAGGATGTTTACATTTCCCCACGACTGCGCGCCAATCGTCGATGGTCAGGGCGGGTCAGGCGGTCTCAATTTGATTAGTCCCACGTGCGGCTGATGGAGCAGGACGAGGTCTGATCTCCGATTGGTCTGTTAGTTTGGGGTCGAACAGCTCGTTTCAGCGGGAAGGGGAAAGCGTACAGATGTCACAATGCACACTTGTAACTATTTTTAACTACTAATCGCTTCTACTTGGCTTTTGCCAAGAAAAAAAGCGGCGGCGGCGGTTGTCCGTCCGTCGTTAGGGAGAAAGGAGGGTGGCCTGGAAGCGGTCTCCCTGCCCTGTCCCCGGCTGCTCTGGAGGCGTTTGGCCTGCTCGGCGGCGGCAGCGGCTTCTGCACCCCGCCTCCCCGCCATGCCATGGTGGGAAAGAGGCTGCAGAAGCCGCCGCGGCCATCGAGCAGGCCAACCACCCTCCAGAGCAGCCGGGGGCAGGGCAGGTACAAAGCAGCCTTCATGGCTGCGATCATTCAGCTGGGGCAACCTGGGCGGGAGGGAGGGTGACCTGGGCGCTGGTCTCCTGCCCTGTCCCGGCTGCTCTGGAGAGCGTTTGGCCCGCCGAGGGCAGCGGCGGCTTCTGCAGCCTCTTTCCTGCCATGGCAGAGCTGGGGAACTCTCAGCTCTGCCATGGAAGGCGGGCTGCAGAAGCCGCCGCTGCTGTCGAGCAGCTATGAGCCAAACGCCCTCCAGAGCAACGAGGGCAGGGCGGGCGAAAGGCAGCCTTCTTGGCTGGATACGTGCGGGGGGGGGGTCCACTGTTTGGTAGGGGAGGGGGTGGCCTGGGCGCTGGTCTCCCTGAATAAATGAAGACACGTATAAACTATGCAAATGGCCGCGTGCACTCAAGCCCGTGAACAAAGGAAGAAACGAGTAACGATGCAAATGGCAGCGTGCACTCGAGCCCGTGAATAAAGGAGTGAATAAAGCCCGTGAATAAAGGAAGAAACGAGTAACGATGCAAACGATGCAAATGGCAGCGTGCACTCGAGCCCGTGAGCAGGCGCCGCTCACCCGTAAAGAAAATGGGAAAGAAATGGGGGAAGAAACCGATGCGCACGCAGCACGCACGCCTCGCCTTCGCCTGATTGGACCAAAGGGTCCACGTCACTCCGAGTGGCGGGAAGTCCGCAACCCCGGAGTGACCACCCAGGCTTCCCCACAACCCCGCGCTCTGCGCGGGGTTCTTTGAAAAACTCAGTTCCGAAGAGGGGCAGAAATGCCGCGCCAAAGAAGAAGGGCGAGAAGGCGGCTGCGTCGTGGAAGCGTCTGCGTTGATCGTCGCCAAAGTAGTGGGGCGCCCGGAATTGTGATTACTTCAGTGGATAAACGCGCGGTATAAGGTGAGTGGGGAATGGCCCATTGATACATAGGGAAGCAAGTTGGTGGCACTTAACACACATACGTGCACATGTAGCTAAAGTGAGCTGTCCCTTAATTTGCACCTAGATTTGGAACCCATCTGTTGACCCCGCCTGACCCAGTGTTGGATTATTCAACTCCTCTTAAGGTGATCTGGTTGTAATAAAGAACATCGTGGTGTAGGTGAGACAAAGGAACATACTTAACTTTATAACCTCTTGACCTACGTGACTTGTCTCACATAAGCAATGCTGGGGTTAGTTGACCAATAGGTTCATCAATGAACTGGTCGTAAAACTAATTGGCATGCACATAGTTAACCCCTTCATGCCTGAATTGTGACAGACACCTGCAAATCCCAACACCCAGCTCTTGCTCTCAGCTACCTGGTCCTCTTGGTCTCCAGGGCCTACCCATTCCTTGAGAACCCTTTGTGTCTCTCTCTCGAGGGAGCTGCTGGCCAGTAAGTCTTTCTTCAGCCTTTCTTTGCAGCCCTCCTCAGCTGGGCCTGCCTCTTTATCAGGTTCCAGCCCGGGGAAGAGAAAGCTGCTGACCGGCCCCCACCCCTCCTGTAGTAAAACTCCGCCAGCCTGGACTCATGTGTGACTCTTGGGGCCCTCACACTGAGAAAACTCTCCATTTGGGTTCCCGGCTCTGGATTGGAAAATATCTGGAGAATTGGGGGGTGGGGAATGGGGCTTGGGGAGGGGGGGATATCAGCAGGGTTTAATGCCGTAGAGTCCCGGGCGCCCCCCGCCCAGCCTGGCCAGCCCTGCTCAGCTCTCGCCTCCTCCCCTCTCCCCCGCCGCGGCCCTTTCTGGCGCCTGGGGAGCAGGGGGCCCAGCCCCGACTGGCCAGCAGCCGAGTCCTCACCAACCCTCCAGAGCTTTGCCCCACCGCGGAGGAGAACGCTCGCAATGTCGTAGAGTCGACTCTCCAAAGCATCCATTTTTTTTCTTTTTGACAGATTATTTTATTTTAGCAACAGAGAAATGCGGAAAAAGAAGAAAAGCCAAAGACAAGAAATAAGTAAACATAAGCAAACGCAACAATAATAGTCCTCGCAATTTAAAATACTAATTATATTGACCTACATTATCAAAATCAAATACAATCTATCAATATTAAGTATTAAGTGGACCTGCATTTATAATCTTGTAAACTTCAAAGCACACATATTTTTTTCCAGAGAACTAATCTTGGTCATCTGAAGATCAATCGTAATAGAGGGAGATCTCCAGGTGCCACCTGGAAGTTGGCACCCAATACCTTTGCTTGACCTCAGTGCTAGTGGCACACATTTGTGGGAAATGTCACTTAATCCCTGGGATGGGTAACGTACAATCTAGAGAATCCTGCTTTAAATTAGAATGGCGGGGCTAAGTTGCTGATTGTAAGTCCTTTTCCAACCTTGCTGTTCTCTTTCTAAAGAGTCACTTGGCACAAAAAGCCCTGAGAACTACCTTTTTCCATGTACACAACATCTCTTTAGAGTCTTTTGTGTCACCACCTGATTAGATCTCTGGCATTGCTGCTTTCCTTCTGGCAACAAGAAAAGCATTTCAGCAAGTTTGCAGCCCTGGTGCTTTAATGTTCAGGAGGGAGGCAGACGTGAAGTCTTCAACGGGGGCAACAAGGACGACAAGCAAGGCTGCGGTACGGTAAAACAGGCCTTGACTCTTTGCAATCCGGCTCATCTCTCTATAGGCGAACAGCATTGGATTTAGGATCAGTGATGCCATTTCGCCTGTCCCCTCCCCCCAGCCACTGTGCAAGCTCTGTAATCTGAGATCTCGTTTCCCGTGTTAGCTTGCTTGCTCTGAATGTTGCAGAGGCAGAGCAACCTAGTGAACTCAAAAGCTTGAACTCGGTTATCTGTCACTTGGTTGGTTCTAATGAAAGGTGAGAGACAGCTTGGTGTAGTGGTTAGTGTGTCGACCTCACATCTGAGAAACCCAGGTTCGAATCCCCACTCATGCCAAGGAAACTTGCCAGGTGACCTTGGGCCAGCCACACTGTACCACAGAGATGTTGGTCCTTGTTCCCTTAATCATTGCATTGCATTACAAGGTCTGTCCCTCGGTAGTACAGCATATACTTTGCATGAAGGTTCTGGCTTCTGGTCAAGTGTGCTTTGGTTAGCAGGGTGGGAAAGTCCTTTGCTGGAGAGCTAGTCCAGGCAAAATAGACAATAGTAGGTCTTCAGTGGGACTCTTGTCGAGACTATATGGTTGCTATTGATTGCAACCCCCTAGGTGTAAGTTGAAGGGCTGTTACACAGACCAAACCAGATTTGTTTATCTTTTGTTGTAGTTTGGAAATTTTTTTCTTTTTGCAAGTCAGTTTGAGTCCCTTCCACGGGACCTAAAAACACTCAAATAAGCCACACCAGTAAGCCTAGCTTCATGTCTTTTCTGCCCACTACCATGAATAATCCTAAAATGCTCTGCTGAGAGACTCCCAATGCCACCACTTGCCTGGTAGCTGTGATGCCTTTGAGATTTGCCTCCATACTATATCTGCTACTCAGTCCATTTGGAAACAAACCTGTTTTATTTTGTTGCTTTGAGGTTCTGGCCACGGGCTGATTTTTGTGACACAGATGAAGAGACTGTTTTGCTTATGGTGACTTGAACATTGTATTCTATTTTTAAAAAAATACATCTTTATTGAGAAAAGGCAAACTTAAAATATACCATCGAATGAACAAAATCTCAAGGTACAAAGACAAATGGCAATTATACTAATAACCATATCGATTCTAGTTAAATAAAGGGAAAAAAGAAAGAAAAAGAAAAGAATAAAAGGGGAAAAAGGAAAAAAACAAAAGGAAAAGTTAATGCTAGATTCTCAGTAAAATCAAAAAGGACAATCAACAAAAATTCTTTGTTACATAAAGCTTCCGGCCATACTGTAAAAACACTTACAGTCTAATTCAATATCATATCTTATATACTAATTCACCTAGGTGTTACATTAAATCTATATCTGTGTCTCAGTTAATTGGTAGATTATGTCGAACAGAAGATAAGTGGGGAAAAAAGAAATAATCTATTATATTTTCTGTGACACTTCAATCAGTTTTGATGAACTGACACATAATAGTAATGTATTCTAGAGGCTAATTCATCAGATGCATCCGTTGCAGCATGAAGGAAGGTGGCATGAAATAGCCTGATTTCGTCAGATCTGAGAAACCAAGCAGGGTCAGAACGTGGAAAGGATGGCAAACCACTTCTGCTTCTCACTTGCCTTGAAAGCCCCTTGTTGGGGTCGCCATCAGTCAACTGCGACTTGATGGCACTTTACACACATACATACATCCTCAGCAGTGGCGTAGGAGGTTAAGAGCTTGTGTATCTAATCTGGAGGAACCGGGTTTAATTCCCCGCTCTGCCGCCTGAGCTGTGGAGGCTTATCTGGGGAATTCAGATTAGCCTGTGCACTCCCACACACGCCAGCTGGGTGACCTTGGGCTAGTCACAGCTTCTCGGAGCTCTCTCAGCCCCACCTACCTCACAGGGTGTTTGTTGTCAGGGGGGAAGGGCAAGGAGATTGTAAGCCCCTTTGAGTCTCCTGCAGGAGAGAAAGGGGGGATATAAATCCAAACTCCTCCTCACATCCCTTCTAGTGCCATCCTAAACAGAGTTCTAAATCCGTTGAACTCAGTGGGCTTAAAAGGGCGTGTGTTTAGGACTGCATTTTTGTGTTTCCTCCGTTTGGTCTTCTTGTTCTGTGGAAATAGCTGCTGTTTCCAGTCACAGGCTGTCTGCTGGAAGATTCCAACAAGCGCTGTTGACTTGGCCTCGACTTCCTTTCGGTGCTTCACACATTGTACGTTCGCTTTCATCTCTGAAGTGCAGTGGTGTGTTCAAAGTGTCTTTCAGATGCCATTAACTGATATCATCCTGGCAAGGATGTGCTATGGAGTGTCTGATTAGTAAAGGACATGACTGTTTTCTTCGCTGGACTTTGGCATGTCAACAGTTTCCTGGCATGTCATTCTCTCAAGTGCCTGCAGAAGTCTACTTCTCTGTCCCTCCATGTGACAGTCAGGGCACAGTTTAGTGGCAATTGGAGTAATCTCGGATGGAAAGCAACTCTCAGGAGAAATACCGAGAAATCTCTAGTCTGAAATCTGCTTTTGCCTTGATTTCTGACCAACCGTTGTGTGAATTTAGACATGCCATTTTTAACATACTGTTCTATTTCATTTTGTAAGTTCACAGAAGGGAACCAGTAGTGAAATTAGAATGTTGTGAGTTTTCCGGGTTGTATAGCCGTGTTCCAGTAGTATTTTCTCCGGACGTTTCGCCTGTATCTGTGGTTGGCAGAACACGGCCATACAACCTGGAAAACCCACAACATCCTAGTGATTCCGGCCGTTAAAGCCTTCGACAGTAATGAAATTACTAGTATGTGAACTAGTTCCAGTGGGTAGACAAACAGCTTAAAGAATAAGAAAATATATGGAATTTTCTACATCAAACTTATGTGAATTAGGGGTTTTTAAAATTAACTAACATTTAATGCAAAAAAGAAAGACTTCAGTGCCTTGAAGAAATAAGGGTGGGCTTGAGCCCCATCCAAAAGCGGGGGGATCTGCTGTGGGAGCAGTGTGGTGGCCATGCCAGTGGATTTGCTGTCCCCGGGGCGCTTACCTGGCGGAAGGGCGATTTTGCCAGCACACAGCTGCCAACCTCCCACGCCACTGGGATGCGGTGCCGACCGTGGTGACAGTATTCCCACACCGGTGCCGTCTCCTTCGGCGCAGCAGGGGGTAGTCTGGGGGTGTGTGGCCAGGGGACCCTTAAGCCACTAAAAACAGTGGCTTAAGTCTAAACAGCCCTATAGAGGCTTTTGCCCTTTTGTGGCCTCCCCACACCACCAGGAAGCCCCTTTGGGAGCTGCAGGGCAGCTGCAGTGCCTTGGCCTGGGGCCTGGCTTGTGAATGGGGCTGCAAGTCTCATATACCTCTCAACACTGAAAAAAGTTGCCAAAAAAATAACCAGTTCATGTTCCCTGCACCGCTGGGAAGACGCCGCTTTTCCCGTCCCCTCCACTGACCTCTTCTTCCAGCATCGGTCTGGAGGGCTGCAGAGACCAGCCCACGCTGCCCTCCAACCCCTGGAGGTCGGAGGGCAGTGTGGGCGGGTCCTTGCAGCCCTCCAGAGCGATGCTGGAAGAAGAGGTCCATGGAGGGGACCGGAGGAGAGGCGGCTCTGTGCAGAGCTGCCTCTCCGGCTGGGGAGGAAGTTGGGACTGCTCGCACATTACGGTGCAAACAATCCCGGAGCCTCCACTGGCATAATTTATGCTGGTGGAGGTTTGTTTCCGCTGCCGTGCAGAAAGGGCCTTAGGGACTAAAGTAATTGAGGAACGGAGAATGGAATGGGTGATAACAAGAAGGTTGGTAGGCATTTATTTGAAGTTCATCGACGTGCTTTCTTACCTTGGGGAGGATACCAATGATATCTGGGTGTAGCTTTCCTATTGGCAAATAATATAACGTTAGGGGAATCTTCACTGAACAAGAACTGGTGATCTTGTCCGCAGTGCAGTCACCTTGTGAATGCTGTCAGGCTTCAGAGACTTTAAAAACGCTTTTTATGACTACTTTTGCTTTCTAGGAAGGCAAGTTTAGGGTCTAATGAATGCTTTCGTTTTAAAGTGAGCGTTTGTTCCAAACATGCTTTATTGCCTACAAGCAATGTGGTTTCAATTTAAGGTCCTATTAATCAAGTGTACTTTAGAAGTAGAAGTTGCATGTTGAACATTGTAATAACATCGCTTTTCAAAGGCAAGAGACTGGCTGGGGTAATTCTTTCCAAAACTTTGCCTGCCGGATGCAAACCTTACAATAATTGATGTTTTTTGTGCCCACATTTGTTCCCCGTTATTATCGCCTATTGTTAGAGAGCAGGGGTTCATACGTCTTAGGTGTTCAGAGAACTGACCTGTGAGCAAGTATAAGGAGCCACTTTTGGAAGCAGAGCAGTGTGGAAATGCCTTGATAAATAAATGAACAGTTGACAAAATGGCAGCGTGTTAGAAGCTTAGGCTGTGACTCCCTTGTAAAGGCTGGCTCCTCTTCTAAACTAGACATGTCTTCTGTGTCCCTGACTAACAATCACCATTCATCTGCTCAACGGATGAGAGCATGGCAATCCAGGCACGCAACTGTGTGTATTCATTCTGCATTTGTATACCTAGACTTGGGCAATTTCAAAAAGATTATTTTATTCACTTCCTCTTGAATCAGTTGTTTTCACCCCCAAATCTGTTGCTGGCTCCTGGTATAAGCTGGCATATGGAGGAGGAGGAGTTTGGATTTATATCCCCCCTTTCTGTCCTGCAGGAGACTCAAAGGGGCTTACAATCTCCTTGCCCTTCCCCCCTGACAACAAACACCCTGTGAGGTGGGAGGGCTGAGAGAGCTCCGAAAAGCTGTGACTGGCCCAAGGTCACCCAGCTGGCGTGTGTGGAAGTGCACAGGCTAATTTTAATTATCCAGATAAGCCTCCACAGCTCAAGTGGCAAAGCAGGGAATCAAACCCGGTTCCTCCAGATCACAGTGCACCTGCTCTTAGCCACTACGCCACTGCTGCAATTAAGGTGTTGGGCTAGGAACCTGGGTCTGGGAAACCCAGGTTCAAATCTCCAGTTTGCCATGGAAACTTGCTGTGTGATCTTGGGCCAGTCACACACTCTCAACCTCGACCCTGGCAAGTATTTGGATAGGAGATTTCCAAGGCATGATGAGAAGGTAGACAACAGCAAACCACTCCTGAATGTCTCTTGCCTTGAAAACCCTAAAGCACAGGTGTCAAACTCGCAGCCCTCCAGATGTTACGTACTACAGTTCCCATCATCCCCTGCCAGCATGATGCTGGCAGGGGATGATGGAGACTGTAGTCCATAACATCTGGAGGGCCATGAGTTTGACACCTATGCCCTACAGGATCGCCATAAGCTGTGACATGAAGGCAAAAAAAAAAAAGTAGAAGCCATTTAAGTATGAATTATCATGAGTTCTTAGTACTGGGATTGGCTTATCAAGATCCCGAAGAGCAGACTAAAAGGGGGATTCTGTCAGGCCTGCGCCATACTTGGCATGGCAGCTCACGCGTACACAGTTTGGGTGCAGATGGCCCAGCTATTACCATCGCCCAAGGCCATGGGGCCTCTTTCATTCGCTTGCAAACTAGCAATACGGCTACTCTTATCTGCCTTCCTGAAGGAGTAGCCTGCCTGTCCCCAAAACAATGTCTCTTTCTCACTGTCCTTTCTCATGCTGATATTGTGGGAATGTGAGGGAGGGGAGATTCCGGGGTGAGTCAAACCGTAACTTACACATATATACTGGGGCCAGAAAGCCAAACCCCAGTTTCGGCTATCCGGCTGTTGGGCTGACACGGTTCTGAAAAAAGCTCTTGCATCTACCTTGAGTCTTATTACTGACCAGACTATGAGACCCTTGCAGCTTCTTATTTGTGCAGGCCATCCTGTCTTTATTGGCAGATAAATATGAAATCTAGTGTGGACTTAAACTTTTGTGCCCCTTGTGCTTTCTGCCAGGTAGAGAATTGGGGAAATAACTTTCACAGGAATTATCACAAAACATCACCATGAAGTGATAATCTTATGTAAACAGCGTGTTTACCTCAGGGTGGTCAACAACACCTTGGCGGGGATGTGTTGTCAGTGCCTCAAAAGTATCCCATAGTTTCCTCTCTCTCTGTTTTTCTTTCTCTAAAAAAACATATTTGCTGACCGTATCCTTTCTGCTCATTTTACAATTACACGGCCCCTTCCAGTCATCCTGAACTGGAAAATTTACAAATCAATAAATAATCCTTACCTCTCTCATTCCTTAAAACATGACCTTCTTGAGGAAGGAGAGAAGTTCCTTGTTTCAGCAGGAAATTATTGCCTCAAAGTTCCAAAGAAGTAGCTAAATAAATGAGGGCTCACTTAACTGACCAGGGCAACAATATTGCTTCAGTAGTAAGCTGGTAAATGCAATCTGACATTAAAGGTCTACAAGCAAACTAATAAGAAACATTTTTTTTTCAGCGGAGTAGCAAAAGGACTTTTGATCTTTTTTTTCTTTTCTGGTGGATGCCAATACCAACATGACTGGGTTTTTTTTTCCTCTTGCTACATTGATGACTTTTTATGTGGGTTAATAATGTGGAGGTTATTCCATTGCAGTCTCCTTCCCTGTAACGCTCTGAAACAACTTCCTTCATATAGCTGGATCCTCTGGAGGACCCTTGAATTTGCATAGCTCATGTAAAACATTTTTATTTCCGTGTACAGAGTTCACCTGGACTCATTTTGAAACTTTATCAATTCTATTTTTGTAATGATAGGCATGCATTGAAATAAATATTTGTGTCCTTTTTGTTCTAGAATCCTTTCACTAATGTCCAAAAAATCTTTATGTATTGCATCATATATAAACAGTTAACACGTTACTTGAATCAGAACAGGATTTACAAGGATGATGATGATGATGATGATGATGATGATGATGATGATGATGATGATGATGATGATGATGATGATGATGATGATGATTTACATTTAATAGACCGCCCTACCCCCGAAGGGCTCAGGGCGGTTTACAAAACAACCAACATTTGAGTACAACAAATAGTTTCAATTAAAACAATAAATAAATTAAACATTAAAACACTAGCAGCAGTGATCTTCCACAATTAAAATAAGTAGATGCTGTCCGGCATTAACCTCCCGGGAGGGGACAGGCCGCTATTCAATCAGCAGATGACAAAGCTGTAAGGAGCAACAAAGAAGCTGTAAGGAGCAACAAAGAAATTATTATTATTATTATTATTGTTGTTGTTGTTGTTGTTGTTATTTAATAAACCGCTCATCCTCAAAACGCTCTATGCTGAAAACCTTTGCTACAGAATAACTCAATGACCCCTTTTGAGGACTTCACTACACTTGCAAGGGGGGAGGGTCTTGAGGATCAATAAAGGTAAGTGTGATCTTGTGCAAATCCCCTGGGGGGACCTTCATACTTTACTGATCACCTCTTCCTGTATGAACACATGTACCTTTTGCAATCTGCACAACAGAATCTGTTCTCTGTTCGTTTTCTTGGGGCTGCCAGAATTGTCACAGCCCATTCAACAGACTTTGGACTCATCCCTGTGGACAAGAGTTCCATTGAAAAATTGAAGCGTGCCAACTTTTAAGAAGGCATGCAAGTTATATTTAAGAGGGCTTTTCCCTGACTGCCAGAATTGTATCCTGTCAGTTGGTTTTTCCTTTGGTAATGATGTCTACTTGTTGTGCTTGTAGTTACTTTTTTGATAATTAATATTAATTAATAGTTTACTGCTTTATTGGCATATTATGTGTGTTAGCATAAGGAGAAAGGTGGGTATAAAGAGTTTAATAAACACATTAAAAATCTTTATTGCCAGTATGAATATTCTGTTTCCCCAGTCCATGTGAGCTTTTTATTATGGTGACAGTTCCTGTTTGAAATGTCCCAAACTACTTTTTAAAAAATCAAATTTATAAACGTTTCCAGTTGGTAAACGAATTAGTAGAACCCAATATCATGCTAAGTTGTCGGTTAGTGACAGAAGGAATGTGCCTGAATCAAAGCATTTAAATAGATGCTGTTTAGCAATCGCCTGAGGAAATGACTTCTGCCTTATTACTGTTGGTGGCAAATTCAGAAGTTAAATTATTTTTAAAAAGTAATTAAACTGAATTGTCATTACATGGTTCTGGAAAAGAGTTCCCCCCCCACCCAAAATTTATGCACATAGGTGTGGGTGGTGGAAAAAAAGTGACTTCTAGCAGCAGCCACCACCCTACTTGTTCCATACCTCACAAGAAGTATTTGTACCACGTGATTTAATTCTTTTGAATTCAGTGTATATACATATGGGATAAAGATAAGTCGAAGGTGACTTCTAGAATCTAGCCCATGGTAGGAGCACAGAGGAGACTGCCCAAATGACGTTGAGCAGAGGCAGAAAGCAATTATGTAGGCTATACAGTGAAGGTACTTGTTACCCAGGATGGAGACACGGTCTCTCAATAATGTGGGCAAAATTAGCTCAGAGCAGGCTGTCTATTAATATTGCAAGGGGTTGGGTAGGGAATCTTTAATACCAATGTGTACGAAGATCAGCTCTTGGAAGAAACTCTGCAGAGGGGTAAGAGGTTCACAAGCACTTGATTCAATGCAATAAACACAGATAGAGTTCCGAAGATATAAGTAGGTTGGAAAATAGGTTTGGAATAGAAAGGGGTATGGGATATATATACATATGGGTAATACGACCTGATCACAACGTAAAGAAGATCCAGGGTTCAGAACCAAACGGCCAGCGTCTGATTCCAGGGGCAACGCATTGGACACAGTGACAAAGACGGAAGGGTATCAATGGCACTGGGAAGGGTATCAATGGCATTAAGAGAGTAACAAGACTGAGAATGACAAGGATAATGGCAAATACGGAGCACTGAAGAAGGCATCGAAAAGCTTTAGTTACGCGACTAGCTTCTGCTTGCTGAATTGTTTGCTTGCTGAAATTTTCTCCGCATTGCAACAAGGCTCCTTTAAATGGACTCTAGAAGGAGATCACGTAAGATTCCAGCCACGTATCCAGAATAACAACATACTCTTGAAGAATAAGAACTTTGTAAATGTCAGGATAATATCCTATGACTATGGATTTGGATACAAATATATGAAGAGCAGGACTAATACGTTGGACTGTTTTGAGTGTACACTAAACTGAGAGTGAACTGTTTGAGCACGCGTGAGGAAATCACAGCGCTCCTTCCAAGGAAGTCTATTTGGAATAGAAACACAAATAAGCATTGTTGCACTTGTATTTTATATATGATTAGAAATATAAGAGGGTAATACATTGAATGCCACTTTAGCAGCATACGTGTGTCTTGTATAATTTTTCCGGTCCGTTTTTTAAACAATAGAGTGCATTGTATGGTGGTCAGGAGATGTTAGTTTCAGAAGGGAGTATCTGGGTTAAGATAATCAGGGGAGGGGCAATGTCGTCAGAAGTCTTCTTGTGGCTGGAAATGAGTATCCATTCAGCAAGGCTACTGTATTGTGTTGAGGACACATTCTTCTTTGGCTGTGGAGCTGAAAATGTGCTGCTATGGCAAGCAAGCTGAGAGCAGAAAGAAAAAAAGAATTCCAGGAAGTTCCTTGTAAGTAGACCTGGCTATTGCTAGAGAATGAACTCTCCATTTCTGCAATGCCAGCATCACCCTTTAGGCTGGCACACAGGCAGGGATACCTGTGAATAAGCACTCCCTCCCTTATGCGAGGGCAGTATGGTAACATACTCTTTAAGCGGGAATAACTTTCTGATGCTACCATGGGCTGAAGATTATTTCAGTCAACATGATTCCTACTACATTGCATTCTGAATAAGAGAATATACAAAACTATTTTCTATAGAGTCAATCCATCTGATCCAATATTTTGTTTTCCGTAGGCTACCTAATTGCCTGGAGACTGGCAGAGAATTCCTTGCCCCCAATCCTAGTCTTTCACCCTCAAGAAACTGAAGAGCAGGAGGGGAAAAAAGCCTCCACAGTGACCTTCTAGGAATTTCCCCATATCTCTATGATATTTGAGATGTAGATTAGTGGAAATTCCTAGAGCATCACCCAGAAATGATATCACATCCTCCCCAAACTCCCCCAGCCCCAGGCACTCCCCACCAAATTTCTCAGCATCTGCTTAGGCAGTTTTGGGAATTCTGCTTTTGCACCATCTCCACAGAGGCCTCCAGCTGAGGTCTTCTTCAGCCCAGCCACCCAAGATCCATAAAACTGGAGATACCAAAGACTGAACCTAGGACTTAGAACCTCTAGAGTGAGGATTCAAAAAGATTACTTGTCTCATGTTATCACTAAGAAAAATTGATCAGGGCTAATATGATTTTGAAGGGCACGTTACTCGTGCCTGCAGTGAATCTATTAACTTGTGTTTGAAATAGTTAGCAATCTTTTAGTCTGTCTGGTGCTGGGAAGAAGAAAGGGACAAAAGGAATTAAAAAGTGGTGGGATTCAAATAATTTAACAACCGGTTCTGGTGGTGGGATTTAAGTAATTTAACAAGCAGTTGTTTACAAGAGGCATTTTAACAACCGGTTCTGCCAAAGTGGTGCCAACCTGCTGAATCCCACCATGGTATATGAGGATTAATTTGCAAGGGCAAAGAAGTCAATAGAAGCCAATTTTGTCATGGAAATCCATGGAATAGTAAATGGAGCACTGAAATGAGGGTGGAGCAGTGGTGGGATTCAGCCTATTCGCACCTATTCGGTTGAACCGATAGCTAATTAATTTTTTGTCTAGTTCAGAGAACGGTTGCAATCCCACCACTGTGTCCTTTCAGAACCGCTTGTTAAATTATTTGAATCCTACCACTGTGGGGGAGATACTAAAATGACAAACACTGAAACAGTTTAGTTTATCCACGTGACACCCCCCCTCCCATCTGACAGGTCTGTGGCAATTTCTCCAGTGCTCCCTGCCTTTACAATGGACCTGCTAATGCATGTTTCTGTACAGATATTCGTTTCAGTGGCGTAACTAGGCAAACTGGAGCCCTGGGCAAAACCTGAGTTTGATGCCCCCCCAGGTGTGTGCCCGGTGCAATGTGCACCCCCCGGCCCCCTTGTAGCTGTGCCCAGTGGTGTATCTAGGCAAACTGGAATTTGGCACCTTCCCATGGGTAGCTATCCTCCAACGTCATGACCAAGCAATGATTTTTTTACACCAGGTCGTTTCAAAGTTACCATCACATTATAGAACATGCCCCAACTCACAAATCTGAACACAGCAATAGGCCATGCCACACAGCAGAAATAATTTTTGAAAATATTTTCAAAATGCTTTCAAAATGTTTTATTACTGCTATGAAAACATTTTATGGTGTTGTATCCAGTCCCCACATTTGAGGAAACAGCATCACTTTCAATGTTATTTAAACTGGGAACCCCAGATTCTCCCTTTAAGGTGGATTTAAAAGGAGAGTCTGGGCTTCCCAGTTTAAACAAACTAGGGAGCCCAGATTCTCCTTTTAAATCCACCTTAAAGGGAGAATCTGGGGTTCCCAGTTTAAACAACATTGAAAGTGATGCTATTTTGGGGTTGATTCTCCCCCACCCTGAAACAGCATCACTTTCAATGTTTAAACTGGGGACCTCAGATTCTCCCTTTAAATCCATGCCAAAGGGGGGATTTAAAAGGAAAATCTGAAGAAATTTGGGGTGCCCACTGTCAGGGGTGCAATTGTTAAGCTAGCAGCATCAAAATTTCAGGGTATCTTTAGAAGACTCTCCTCATGATACCACCCAGGTTTGGTGAAGTTTGGTTCTGGGGGTCCAAAGTTATGGACCCTCAAAGGTGTAGCCCCCATCTTCTATTAGCTCCCATTGGAAACAATGGATGATGGGGCACCCCCTTTGGGAGTCCATAACTTTGGACTCCCTGAACCAAACCTCACCAAACCTGGGTGATAGTATCAGAAGAGTCTCCCGAAACATCCCTGAAATTTTGGTGCTGCTAGCCTAAAACTGCGCCGCCTGCAGGCCAAAAATGGAAAACCCACTAAAATACCAAAAAACACAAATGAACCCTTGCATTTTTGGCACCCGCCACAAGGGACGCCCTGGGCAACTGCCCACTTTGCCCAATGGGCATTACGCCACTGATTCGTTTAGATATTTGTATCCCACTTTTCTTCCCAGTGGGGACCCAAAGCGGCTTACATGGTTCTCCTTTGCTACATTTTATCCTCACAACCTGTACCTTGTGAGGTAGGTTAGGTCTAGTAGTGTATGTGACTGACCCTGGGTTACCCAGGGAACCTCCATGGTAAAGTGGGGATTCAAACCTGGCTCTCCCAGATTGTAGTTCGACATTTTAACCAGTATCCCGCAGTGGCCATGATTGAACAACACCTCTAATAATTTTGGAGAATTATGCTGATATTAAACAAACCCTTGCATTATTTTTTAATGTTTTAGTAGTGGTTATTGGGCTATTAACTGGGCTATTACTTGGGCTATAACTGCCCAAGCTCTTCTTCCCCTACTCAGCTATGGATCCCAGTGTTATTTGAATTGGCTAGAGGAAAACACTGATTATCTTCAAGCTTTTAAGTACCTGCGTGCTTTCTTGTCCGCAACATCCATGTCCTAAGGGCTTGCGTTCTGAATGAATCAGGCAGAGAGTTATAAATCAGGATCAAATACAATTGTCACCACCATGTGCAATTCATTTTAGGCAAGGGAGGAAGAAGAAAAAGAAATCTGAGGAAAGACAGGATAAAAGCACCTTCCTGAAAGATTTGAGTGTAGATCAGAGATTACTTGTCAATTTGAGCTGTTGGCACGTTATCTCTTGTACACAGGCAAGAGCTGTGAAGCGGGTGAAACTGCTTTATTCAGAATGCTTAGATGTCTCTTCTACTTCTAAAAAAATAACTTGCTTCTATTTATCTGGGGTGGGGTAGGGTGGGGGAAGGTAACGCACAATGAACCCTAAGGGGCACTGTGTCTATTTCCATAAATGATTTAAAAAAAAAAACTTGAACACTTGCCTTGAATTAAAACATTCCTCGGATGAAAGCAATTAAGTGATTTGAAGAAAGGTGTCTGTGCTTTTGGTCTTTAGAAACCCTATAGCCTAAGCTGGCAAAAGCATGTCAGGAGAACAACTTGAGCGCTCAGAAATTGTCAATAGCGGGAGAAAAAGAGCCACAACCTGGGAGCTGTCTTCGGGTTTTTGCTGTCTACAAAAATTCTAAAAATACGCTTGTGTCAGGACTGCTTTATGATAGGAGAGATTTCAGAGTTCAAAGAGAACAATTTATGAAACGTACATCAAAGGCACTTTGTCCTGTATATCAGACCATAAGCTTATTAGCTATAATTGGGAGCAGCAAGTGTTGGGAGTAGCCAGACCTTAATATCCCATGGAGCGCAGATGGTTTTAAAGGCTTATGTTTCTGCTAACCTGAAAAAAGAAAGGGTTACTTCCATATTGTTGGTTATTATGCGATGTTATGGGATGTAGTGATGTATTATGTTGATTCTGTACTATTATAAATCCAATGTCATCAAGCTGTATGTATTATAGCTAGGATGTTGGGTTAAAATACTACCGGTATGTTATGTTATGTTATGTTATTTATTTATTTATTCGTGCCATGTTATACCATGTTATTCACTTCCTGTTTATTAATGTTATGCTCTTGCTGGTTATTCACTTCCTGTTTATTAATGTTATGCTCTTGCTGGTCGTTATTGACTATTAGGATTATTGTTGTTGTTTATTGATGTTATGCTTTGTTGGTTACTATTGAATGTTGTGATTACCGTTGTTGTTATTCTGCAGCTGTTGTTCACCGCCCAGAGCCCTTCGGGGGTAGGGCGGCATGCAAATCTAATAAACCATAAACCATTTCACACGTAACCAAGTGAGTTATGCAGATAGCTGCAGTACAACCGAGGCAGGGATTGTCAGCCTTTTTGAGTCTGCTGGCGTATTTGGAATTCTAACATGGCAGGGTGGGTACAGGAACAAGATGGCTGCTGTTAAAATGGCTGCTGCAGGAGGCGGGCCAGTCACAACATTATGGCCACTGCTTGACTTCAGTAACGCAGTGCAGATCCTCGTGCTGTGATGGCAGCATTTTTTAAAAATCTACACAGTCAAATCAAATCTCCAGTAGTCTATTAAAGCCCTTGCTGGTGGTCAGAAGGGCTCCTCTGATGGACATATGGAATCGGTAATGTGTGGATCATTGACCTGAAATTTCCAAATCACATTCAAAGGCAGTTCTACATAATCTGTTGCCGACTAATGAACTAGTCTGAGAATGACATCAGATTTGTTTATGCGCTATCACAACTGAAGGCAAATAAAGGCCACTTTGAGTTATGGGAATGCTTACACTACAGTTTAAGAGTTTAAGTGAGATTTAGCCTCCTCTCCTCAAATATTTAGTCTGAACCAACAAAGCAACCCTTTATATTGGTTTTAGTTAGTAAATTCTCATTTTGAATCAAAATTATTTTTTTTAAGCTTTGGCCTTTCTTGTGAGCTGCATATATGGACTTTGATGCTACGTTATAATTAAAGGTGGGGAGAAGTTTGATCATTTATTTGCTGTATTTTGTATTTACTGCGTTTATGACCTACCGTTCTTGTTGACGGGGAACCAAAGTGGTGCATATCATTGTCCTCCATTTTATGCTCACAACACCCCAGGTGAAATCAAGCTGAAAGCATATGAACATGAGGGCACCCATATGAGGGCACCCAGCAAGCTTCGATGGTAGAGTGAGAATTCAAACCTGGGCCTCCCAAATCCTAGTCAAACACTCCAACCCATATTCACATTTTTCCAGCTGCACTCCATTTCAGTTTGGGGCTATGTGGGGAGAGAAGAGAGGCTTAACTCATTTCCCCCACATAGTTTTCACTAAATAATAGCTAAATATTTCACTAAATAGCATAGCTGTGGCTATGCTAAACTCCGCGGCTTCGTGTTGATGTGTTTGGGGCTGTGTAGGGATGGGTGGAGGAAGGGGAAAGTGAGGATAGGGTATGAGTCTGAAATTGTGTGCATCGAGGAATGCTGCTGTAAATTTCATTGTGCATGCACAATGACAATAACATGCTTATGCTTATGCTTAATAAACCCCTGTCGTCACATGTACATATTGTTGTGGCCTTTAAAGGAAACTGAAGGGCAAAAGATTACTATGTAACTTTTAAAAAGAGCTAATCTATCTGTATAAAAGGGAAGGTATATTGGCGACAACTCACCTTTTTAAAGAGCTGCACAGGTGCATGAGTGGAGGGGGTAGGCTATGCTGATGCAGGCGCAGGCAAGGCATATTGGTGAGCCCGTTGTATTTTTGTAGAGCCTGTTGTATTTTGTCACCAGTTGTATTGTGTGTGGAGCGCAGCCACAATATTGGCACTGCAAGTCGTAGAGCCAGTCACACAATGGCTGCCACAGTTCACTTCAAATCACTCAGTGAAGATTTATGATGATGATGATGATGATGATGATGATGAAGATTATGAAGAAGAAGAAATACTACTACTACTACTACTACTACTACTACTACTACTACTACTACTACTACTACTACTGGTGGGAACATTGTCCAGAGAAAGTAATGGAAATTGAGAAGGTCAAGATCCTGTGGGACTTTCCGAGATCCCAAGCGGGAATATCCAGAGAAAGCAGCCGGAAATTATATTGTCAAGATCCTGTGGGAATTCTCAATCCAAACCTATACCATCACTGTGATCGAGGACGAGAAAGTGACCATACCCAGCTTCCGATAGTTAACAGTCCCCGGTGTAACAGCAGGGTCATTGAAAAAGAACACGAGAAGGTCACTAGATACCGCGATTTGAAAATCAAGCATCAGCGTCTATGACACAAACCAGCTGAGGTTGTCCCAGTGGTAATCGGCACGCTGGGCGCCATCCCAAAAACACTAGGGCAGCGCTTGAAACATCTTCAAATTGACAAAATTAACATCCGCACGAATACTACGCCGATACATCACAACTTCCTAGGCTTCTGGGTGAAGCTTGAATTGTAATGAAGGCCAACAACCTGCTAAAGATCTGGCAGCTGTGAAATCTACAATAATAATTGGATTTGGTATACCGCCCAATCCCCGAAGATCCTCATACTATGATGGCAGCTGCTGCCAAGGGAAAGTTTTAGAATATTTATACAGCCAACTAGGTCTCCAATGGCCAATCAGAAACCTTGTTGAGCAATTCCCCCACCAGACCCTAAGTACTTTATAAATCCACTTGGTGGGCACCTGGAAAGGTGAATGTGGCCATCATGGTGTCCACAAGCACCCCATTGGGGACCTCTGAAATAAGGGGTCCATTTCAGTTAGACAAACCATGCAGAGATGGGGGGCGGTCAGATCCTAATCCACACAGCCATCGTCTTAATTGGGGATGCCCACACCTCTTGGTCTTAGCTTTTAAGAATCCCAATCCTGGCAGTATTTTTTCTCTGTAACAAATGCTACTGACTCCTGGGGCCCGATGAATACCACCAATATAGAATCTCTGGATGCTCCAAGAAGCTGAAGATAGATAGTGCCACTGATCACAATG
The DNA here is from genome assembly GCF_021028975.2 of Sphaerodactylus townsendi. Lineage (NCBI taxonomy): Eukaryota > Metazoa > Chordata > Lepidosauria > Squamata > Sphaerodactylidae > Sphaerodactylus > Sphaerodactylus townsendi. Next base: position 174,788,350 of record NC_059425.1, on the reverse strand, counting down.
GCAAGATGAAAACGTTCAGCCTCAAGGCAACGAACCCGATCCAGACTTGGAAGGATCAGTTTTAACGTATGACGCAGTCAGCAGATTAAGAAGGTTTTAGGCATCTTGGTCCTCAGCTCGTTATTATCAGGACTACATGTCCTAAAGATTATAAAGCTCATATAGACAGGATACTTTCCCCAGATGGTTCAAGCATTTGGGTAATTGTTGTTGCACTGTAGTTTGGTTGCTATGGTGAATGATTTTTTCAAAAATGAGCTCGTCATTGTATGGTTAGGATTTTTCTGTGATGATTCATTCTTAGTAAATGTTGCTTGGGCACTTGACAAATGGATTGGCACCAGGTAGGGCAAAACCATAACACCTCCGCTAACCTCTTTCAGTTTTCTTTTGCAGCAGCAATAGCGTCAAATCCAGAAGCAAAACTTCCTCATCCTAGGGTATCTCGTGTTGCCAGAATTCAGACCTGCCGCTGCTTGCTCTGAAGGATAGTTAAGTTGTAGGCAAGATTCCCCTGTATTTATTTGAAACAAGCTCTCCTTAAAACAAATTAATTTGAGCTTGATTCAGATGTAGCTTTCATTGCTTCATTCTAGAATTTTACCCCAGATCGGGTAGAATTGCCAACTCTGAGAAAATACTCCAAGCTCTACCTGGAGGTTGGCAACCCTAATATCAAGCCAATGGAGCGTCAGTGTGCTACAGTGGTTAAGAATGTCCCCCATCACTAAATAGACACTTAAAAGTAAGTACTTGTATAGACCCACAAAGGGCAGCTTAGCTTTAGTTGTATTCTGTTTCTGATATCAGGAAACAGCAAACTAGCAGGTCTGGACAAGGTTTTGATTCTCCTAAGAGGGTGGCAGGTATGTAAACACAATGCCCAGTTTCTAGATTACTACAAATTCTTAGACGCTTTCTGTAGAGGTGGTGAATGCTGTTAAAGAACTTGGCTCGTGATAACGGTAAAAATAGGCTCTGCCTCTTCTGGATTCTTCATTTGACCACACTGCCCTTGAAAACTGGGAGTAACTACTATAGATCCCTCAGAGGGAATCAGTCATACCTTTTCCTATCAATAGCAGTAGCCAAGACTTAGCATAATGCTGGGATGCCACATTTTGATTATGATTTTATTTAGTTATGATTTTCCTATTCTCCAAGAAGCAAAAAGGTAGTATACATAGTTACTCTGTTTTATCCTAAAATTCCTGTGAAGTCGTTCAGGTTTAGAAATAGCATGTACTTGGGAGTATGGATAATGACTCTTTTGCACCCAGTCGCTATGCATTAGGAATTCTACCTGTTCAGAGACTTTATTGCTATGTAGCACCTTTCCTTAGCAAAGCTGTGCTCAGGGCGGCTTCCAACAACCAATACATTTAATATAAAACAATGCAAAAGAATACGTATGTTCAAAACCTCAGTCCCTAATCCAGTGGTGGGATCCAAAAATTTTAGTAACAGGTTCCCTTGCCAGCCCCCCCCCCCCCCCAGCAAAGGGGGCAAAGGCGTACCTAGGCCAACCTGAGCCCTGGGCAAAACCTGAGTTGGATGCCCCCCCCCCATGGGCAGCCACTCCACCACGACCCCCCAAAATTTTTTGCACCAGGTCATTTCTAAATCATCACCACATTATAGAAAATGCCCCAACTCACAATCTGAACACAGCAATGGTGAAACACACAGGTTCTTTGATAGAGACTGGTGAGATAAAAGGTACGAAAGGCTGAGAATCAATGAATTGCAGTACCTGAAAGGGATTAACCCAGTTCAGGGAGTTACATTATTAGTCACAATTGCTATATGGAACCTTCACGTTCAAAGGCAGGATGCCTCTCGGGGAGGCGAGGGCGTGGAGATGGAAAAGCGGACCCAATTAGTAACCCCCTCTCGGCACACACAAATAATTAGTAACCCACTCTCGGGAACTGGTGAGAGCCTGCTGGATCCCACCACTGCCCTAATCTAATATTATAAAATTCATGATATGTAATTTACAGATTAAAAGTTGGCACTCTATGTTATGTAGCTATCTTCTATAGGTGGACTGTCTTCCATAGGTGAGGACTGTCTAAAGATGGTAACAGATAGATGTAAGCTAACTATCCATGCGAGCTCATAGGCCCAAAGAAGTACACAGGAAAGTGGGCAGAGGAAAAATAGGGTGGGGAAGAAAAGGGGAAGTAAAGAAGGGAGGAGAAGTGGAATAAAAAATAGAGAGGGAACTGAACTAAAGAAGGACAAGGGAAAGTGAAGGGAAGCTGAGAGAGTTCTAACAGAACTGTGACTCCCAGCAAGCTTCTTGTGAATTAGTGGGGAAACAAATCCAGTTCACCAGTTTAGCATTTGCCACTCATGTGGAGGAGTGAGGAACCAAACCCAGTTCTCCAAATTAGAGTCCACTGCTCTTAACCACTATACAGTGCTGGCTTCAGGAGGCTAATAGTGAAAGAAAGAGTTATGCTATTTTCACACCACTGAAGGCTGTGGGCATGAAAGGGTGTGACTGGTCAGGCTTGCAGTGTGGTGCAAGTTAATTGGGGTGCCTCTAATTACCTTTCCCTTGAAAATCTGAGCGTGTGCACACTTTCAGCTACTGCTGCATTGCTAGTACCATGATGGTTCTAATCATTTTTTTCCTGGAGATTTTTACTTCAGTCCCGTCATGAATTGTTTTGTTAAATGAGTGACAAAATTGTTCTAATTATATGGTAACGGTAGCAGTTGCTTAAGAGAGGTCTGCTCACGACTTCCACTTGATTCCAAACCCCCTTTAAATGAAGTTACATTTTTTTCCACGCTCCAGGGATTTTCTTCCCCCTAAAAAATGAGCACAGTTACCTTTAATATTGCAGAAAAGAATTAAATGTACCGGGATTAGGCTTTTAGAAACTCTAATAAGTGTGTTTACAATAGTCTTTGAGTTCATTCTTAACCACTGGGTATATGACCTTCTAGTAAATTATACCACACTTGAAGACTTTAACTGCTTTTCCAGCTTTTTGTAAACATGTAAACCTGAGCCATCTGTGCTTTTTAAAAACTTCCTGTAAGGTCTATCACAGCCTCAATCTGCTGTTTCAACAGGCTTCACAAGAAGGCATTGTGTGCTAATTTTTCCCAAAGGCACTTGATCCATTTTATTAAATATTTTTTTCTTCCTCATTAAGGCTTTTCCACAACAATAAAACAGTATTTTTTTAAAATACCCAGGCCAGAAGGCATTGTGTTGCATAGTATTAAATGTCTGTGCCAAACTATTCTTTCTGCTCAGAACAATAGGGATTTTGCTGGCGCTTTGGAAAAATGGTTTATTATGGCAATCTGTAAATTTTAAAAACATTTCTAAAATACAACAGGATTTGGTGCACTGTTCTAGGAATGGAAGCAAAATCAGTGTATGGAGCAGAGCACTCCAAGGTTGCATGAAACTTTTTGGAAGTAATTCTCCATCAGTTTCAGGGATCCAGAACAAACGTTCTACTGCTGAAATCTCCAGTTCTTACAGTTACAGGATCTTAGGCGAATTCCGCATGGGCCAAAAACAATGGTGTGAAAACGGTGTGAAAATGGTGTAAAAGGATTTACACCGTTTTCACACCACTGTTTTTGGCCCATGCGAAATCCACAGTGGCGAAGCTACAAGGGGCGGGGGGTGCACCGTGCACCAGGCGCATGCCTGGGATGTGTGGAAAATCCCCCCCAGGCCTCTCCCCCCTTTCCCCTCCCCCTCAGCCTAAATATTGCACCTCCTGCAGGCAAAAAACAAAAAAAACTTAAAAATATAAAAAAAAACCCCAAAAAACGGGGGGTGGAGCTTCAGACATGTAATGATGGGGTTGAACTGAAGAACCCCCCCTTACCTACATCCTTGGATCCTCAGGCAGTTTTTAGCCTGAACTGTGAAGAGGCCGCTTTTTTCAGCCTGAAAAAGTACTAGAAAAAGAAAAGGAACTGTGGGAAGGGGGGCGGGCAGGTGTGGGGGTGCCGTGGGGTGGGAATGGGGGCAGAAAAAACACACTGAACACTGGGTACAGTTTGGCCCAGCTACGCCTCTGCTTCAGGCTAATGTATTGTACCATACTTGTAGCCTCATTGTTCCTCAGCTGCTTATTATGATGATCTACAGAGCAAAAATCTATCTCAAAATACTAATATTAAAGGCTGTGGTGCAGTGTTTCAGAAGTGAAAGCAAAAATAAGTGCACCGGTCAGAACTCTCTTGTCTAGGCCTAAAGTATGAGGAGCTACAAAGATTATTTCATTTAACACTCCTTTTATTCTCAAGATGCAAATGCTAGTTATGTTTTCGAGGATTTTTTCATGTAATGTGCAGCATTAACCAACTTTTTGTGGAATGTTCAAATGTGCATGGATAATACAGGTAACTGTGAGAGCCCTTTTTCTAGGCAGATAATCCCTGAAGAAGTTTGCTGTCAAGACATTGTTTCCTGTAATACTGAAGAATCTGTGGTATCTTAATTGCTGATAATAAGGAATTAGGTTCTGCAACAACACCCCCCTTCCCCCCCAACAACAGTCCTGGCTCCTCTGCATCTGCTATGGTGGCAGGGTTTACAATTTCAGATTGGAGAATTTGTGATTTTGATAGCGGAGCCTGAGGTGGGCATGATTTGGGGACATATGGGACCTCAGTCTGGTATAATGCCTGAGAATCAACCCTCAGAAGCCATCATTTTCTCCAGAAGAACTCCGCGTTTTAGCTACAAGGGAGCTCCAGGCCATTCCTGGAGGCTGGCAACCTTATTACAGAACCTACTAAACAGAGCCATATTAGCAAGAATTCATTACTCATATATCTTGCAGTGTCATATGTATGCTAGAACAGCCTTTCCCCAACCTGTGGGTCACGAAGCCTGTGGAAATGGGTTCCAAACGTTTGCAGTTTTAATGACTTCTGCATGCTCTGCTTTGTTTTTGTTTTTAAATGGAGTAACCATTTTAAGTAAATTTGGGCTTGTAGGTTACCGTACCAAAAAGACTGAGAACCACTGCACTAGAACAGTGGTTCTCAACCTTCCTAATGCCGCAACCCTTTAATACAGTTCCTCATGTTGTGGTGACCCCCAACCATAACATTGGTATATATAAAATACAAAAAGACCGTTTTCCGATGGTCTTAGGCGACCCCTGTGAAAGGGTCGTTCGACCCCCAAAGAGGTCGCGACCCACAGGTTGAGAACCGCTGCACTAGAAGATATTCAGGGCTTTGTACACTGATCTGATGAGATTTAAAAGCTGTACTTAAATATATATACTTTTCTGCTTCATGGAAAGCTGGATTCTGTGTCTGATAAAGTTGTGCAGATCCTAGGAATTTGTTAACATGTTCACTCACATTTCCTCTTACAGGAGGGAATACGTAGATCTTTCCCTCCAGACCACTGGAGAGTTTTCTCAGACCCCTTCATCCGCTAGCTTTTGAAACTGTCCCAGACAGAAAAGAAAAGAAACTCTGGATGCTGAACTCTGCATTCAGTAACAAATTCTGCTCTTGTACAGTACAGTTATGGAATTGTGCTGTCCATATTGTTTTTGAACAAACTGGCCGTTATTATGGGCTGCTGTAAGGGAAGAACTTCATTCTCTCTAGCTAGTTCTCTTCTCTTGTAGATTACCAAACTTATTCCAATTGTCTCTTGTTGTTTTCAAGTGCCCTTTATTATTTTGCATATTTCTACTACACATGTTTGTTTTATAAACATGCAAAGTGACTCAGAAATGATGAAACAACTGAAGACATCTGACCCTCTGGGGATAACCATCAGATTTCCACAGAAGCCTTGTAGAATCAGATAGCAACGGAAAACCCAAAGTTATCTCTGTTTGCTTCGTTTTCAGGGGAAGAAGTGTCACTGATGTAGGGTTGACAGGCAGTGCCTGGAAATCGGCAGGAAGTTTGTAACAGGGCAGCATCCTGGGAGAAAAATTAAAAAGAAAAATAAGGCCTCATCCACAGAGGAAGTTTTTATCATAGAGTTTGTGGGAATTCCTAGAACTACCTGGAACTGACAAAAGGTTGCTTAGAATTACTTGAAACTTTGTGGCAAACCGGGGGTGGGGTGGAGGATTCCCTGCCTCCGCCAGGGAGTTGGGAGTCCCACAGTGTTGGGAGTATCAGTGTTGGGAGCCCCACAGTATTGGTCTGGCTAGAACAGGGGTAGGGAACCTGCGGCTCTCCAGATGTTCAGGAACTACAATTCCCATCAGCCCCCCCCCCCCCCCCCACCCCCCCCCCCCCCCCCCCCCCCCCCCCCCCCCCCCCCCCCCCCCCCCCCCCCCCCCCCCCCCACCCCCCCCCCCCCCCACCCCCCCCCCCCCCCACCCCCCCCCCCCCCCACCCCCCCCCCCCCCCACCCCCCCCCCCCCCCACCCCCCCCCCCCCCCACCCCCCCCCCCCCCCACCCCCCCCCCCCCCCACCCCCCCCCCCCCCCACCCCCCCCCCCCCCCACCCCCCCCCCCCCCCACCCCCCCCCCCCCCCACCCCCCCCCCCCCCCACCCCCCCCCCCCCCCACCCCCCCCCCCCCCCACCCCCCCCCCCCCCCACCCCCCCCCCCCCCCACCCCCCCCCCCCCCCACCCCCCCCCCCCCCCACCCCCCCCCCCCCCCACCTGCGGCTCTCCAGATGTTCAGGAACTACAATTCCCATCAGCCCCTACCAGCATGGCCAATTGGCCATGCTGGTAGGGGCTGATGGGAATTGTAGTTCCTGAACATCTGGAGAGCCGCAGGTTCCCTACCCCTGGGCTAGAACAACTGCTCTGAATTCCAGTTAGTTTCCAATCTCAGTTCTAAGTGCCTTTAAGCTCCCAAACTAGCTTGGGCCCAAAGTGCTTTAAGGATCACCATGTGAATATGCCAGGGTACTGAAGACATCTAGAGGGCACTTCCAGGAACCTGTGCCTAAGGTGACTGACAGAGAGTCTTCTTGGCTACTTCCCCTAAATTTTAGACCTCCTTTTCCAAGAATCAACTACACCATTTACATAGGGCTTGATAGTAATACAGTTAACTTCCTTCCTTTCATATGATCTCTCTGGAAGCACCTTGCTGACCACTTTTGGAAACAGGATGCCAGATTAGATGATCTGATCTAATTTGATCTAGCTGGCTTAACCATCCTGAAAAATCTGCAGTAGCAGAACATGCTCTAAACAAAACTGGACATAACATTTTGTTTGAAAACACTGAAATTTTTGACAACTCGGAAGGTTACTATGTCAGACTACACAGGGAGGCCAATGAAATCCATAAACACCAAGAAAACTTCAACAAGAAGGAAGAGACTCTGAGAATTAACAAAACTTGGCTACCAGTAATCAAAAACACCAGAATCAAAGGCCAAAGGCATGCTAGGTTCATAGACAATGGACTCCACCCAGACACAGGGTTTGCATTCACTAAGACTGTTGCTGTTGCAGGGAATGCAAATGTGAATCACTCCCTGGACTGAAAACCTCGACCCACAATACAATACTATCAACCACACCTTTACATAGCAAGTTCCACCCAAACACTTACTGATTGGTTCCCCACGCTGGGACATGGACAATATATACTCCACTAAAACATTCCCTTCTCACTGGACACAGTGTATAGCAGACTTCCCTCTGTGATACACCTCTGAAGATGCCAGCCACAGATGCAGGCGAAACGTTAGGAACAAGATTTACCAGACCATGGTCACACAGCCCGGAAAACCCCAACAACCAGTTGAATCTGGTCGTGAAAGCCTTCGACAATACATTACTTACAGGGTTCCATCACTTGTAGGAGAAATGTTGCTACTTTTTCCAAGAGCATGACATCTGTGGCCGTTTCCCCACTCACCTTTTGTTGCGCGCTACTCACTCCAAGTAACGCAGGTTTCAGCGACACTCCCCACTACTGGAGCAGCGACAACGCAGCCAGCCCAATTCTGCCGCCCTCGCAACCCCTCAGTGCGGGACATTTGTGTTCCTATTCGGAACAGCGCCTTTTGGGAAACCCCGCACGACTACCTGCAGTGGGGAGCATGACTGCGCGCTCAAAAACACCCGAAGCTTACAAAACCGTTTTGCATCTGCTTTTTTTAAAAAGTGAAGAAATGGCCTGTATTACTTAACAGAGTCTCTTACAGATTTGTCTAGGGCCAGCCAAGGAGAGAAATTTCTGATACCCACATATCTCAGACAGCCGAGTATAATGTGAGCAAGAGTCTCCACTTGATTTTTGCAGCGTCTTTTACTTGGTCAAAGTGACCAAGATTCTCACAAATGGGAGAGGGATTGGAAAGCTGAGCTCACTCCAATGGGTGCTGCAGGGCTCCATTGCTTGCATATGTAAAATCATGAGGAGGGGGAAGAGGTTTTGGATATTCTTTGGAGACCCTGCTTTATGACCAAGACAGAAATGGAGTCAAGGTAGAGAAAAAAACCCAGCTCCATTGCCAGGTGATGGAGACGCATTCCCTGGTATTGTGAGGGAAGGCAGTGGCAGTGTAGCTGGGGAAGAAGCAGGAACTGGGTGTTGGCTGAGTGAGTCATCACTGGAGGTCTAGATGGAATTCAGACCGATTCCTTTGGAGTTCACCCTTCAGTCTGAGGCAGGGAAGAGAATGGGTGGTTTCCTCTCTCTGGTCCACGTAAGAACCCTGGGCCAAGGAGATTATACTTTTTGCCAAATCTAACCATGGTTCTTCCTCAGTAGTTTAATTGCAAGATTTTATACTTGTAGGAAATGGTGTCAAATTAGTCGCTCTGTGATAATAGTGGAGTTGATACCCAACTGCATAATGCATGTAGAATACACAAGTGAAACCCCTGCGCTAATTCTGCACCATTGTTTCAGTAGACATATTATATGCTCTATACCCGCTTCAGAGAACTCACGTGTGACATAAGAACTGTCCGGAAGAGATTGCCGAAAACAGTATTCTTTTCACTTGCACAGTTCCAAAATCTGGATGTGTTTTTTTGTTTGGAAAAGGGATTGGTGTAAATATGGAAACGGATCAAATGGATCTTTGCCACTGTATACATAAAGTCATGCGCAGACCTGGATCCCGTCAAGCTAATTAATGGTCACTTTTTGCCCCGGTCAAAGGTTTTCAGCCATACCGTGTGGGAAACGGGAAAGACAAATGAGAAATTGTAAGTCAAGTTTTTTGTGACTTGTGGAGAAGAACTGCATTTAGAAAACACTGCGAGGGGGGAAAGACGAGCGGTTGATATTTCTTCGCTCTTGAAACAAATTGCACTGTTGACGTTTGCTTCAGTTGCAGAAACACTGCTACGTGTTTTTGTAGCCGAGCACACTCATAACAAAGATTCTGAAATCTATACGTTTGTACTTTTAGCCAGGATACATTGTTCAGGTCAGGGGGGTGGGGGGTGGGGCATAAACATGCCAAAACATCTCTGACTTGTAATTTGATGAAAAACTATCTTACTAACTTTGACTTTGTCTCTGCTAATGATAAATCAGCTTAATCCCTTCCTGCTGGCTCTGCTTCACACACTTATCTTTGGCAGCGTGCCTCACAATACCAGGGAACCTTGCGAATGAGTCAGCAAGCGCAGATGCTAATTCAGTCTGACAGAAGGCAGATACCGAATGATGTAAGAACCCATTCCCACATTCTGTTGACCATTTGGTTCCTCCTTGCTTCCCCCCCCTCCAACCCCCCAATTGCTATGTTTATCTGTCTGAATGGTTTAATATGCTTGGTTAGGGGGTACTTTTAAATGCTTGGCTCTGCCATCCTCTGACCTTTGTCCAGGGGGCATTCATTGAAAATGCTGGGGGGAAGAATTAGAACTAATAAAAGGAAACACTTCTTCACGCAACGTGTGATTGGTGTTTGGAATATGCTGCCACAGGAGGTGGTGATGGCCACTAACCTGGATAGCTTTAAAAGGGGCTTGGACAGATTTATGGAGGAGAAGTCGATTTATGGCTACCAATCTTGATCCTCTTTGATCTGAGATTGTAAATGCCTTAACAGTCCAGGTGCTCGGGAGCAACAGCCGCAGAAGGCCATTGCTTTCACCTCCTGCATGTGAGCTCCCAAAGGCACCTGGTGGGCCACTGCGAGTAGCAGAGAGCTGGACTAGATGGACTCTGGTCTGATCCAGCTGGCTTGTTCTTATGTTCTTATGTTCAGTTTTGGCTGGTGTGTCAGATGTGGTCTTTCCTCAGCAGAAACAATTGCACCACAGTTATCCATGCTGTGATCACATCCAGTGGGATTACTGCAATACACTCTTGTCTACCAGGTGTAAGGCTGAACACCACTCAGACAAAGTCATCGTTAAAAGGAGAACTTTATTGACTTGGGTTGCCCTAACTACAAGGTGCTGGAACTGAGGATTCTTGTCCTCAGTTCCAGTATTTATTCTATTTTCAAAACAGACAGTAACCAATCAGCTTTTCCCCTCTGCCCTGGTCCCTGGTCTGCCATTGGTTCTGACTGAGCTACATAGTTTCAGTCTGACGTAGCTCCCCAGCTCGGTTTCCTGCTCTAATGCAAAAAGGCGGGCGCAGGTGATTGCTGGGAATCGCAGTCCTGACACCTGGGACTGACCTTGGAAATGGTTTGGAAGTTTCAAGTGGCACAAAATGCTGAAGGTCAGATTGCCAGCAAGGTTTAGTGATTGAGAGTAGTGGAGTCTAATCTGGAGAACTGAGTTTGATTCCGCACTCCTCCACATGAGTGGCAGATGCTAATCTGATGAATCAGGTTTGTTTCCTCACTTCTACACATGAAACCTGCTGGTTGACCTTGAGCCAAGTCACAGTTCTCTCAGAACTCTCTAAACTTTTGCTACCTGAAGTAGTTTATTTGACCATTCCTTCATACTGACTTGCATTCTCTTTCAGATACCATGATATAGCAAATTGGCTAGTTCCCATCACTGTCATGGAAGTAGAAAACCTGACCACCTACAGGACTGTCTCTACATACTTAGAGGCAGGGCTTTTTAAGGGGGGGGGCTCCCTCAAGTCCTAAGGGACCAATTGATAGAAATAAGATAAAACTTTGTATAAGAGTACTGGCACTTTGTTTATTTTCTTCTACTTTTGCAAAGAAACACTATGTAAGGAATCCCCAGGTATCCAGAAAAAATGAGTTGATAAATTAACCAAAAGTAATAGAAGAACAAATAGCCAAACTAATTTTCTGAGCGTAGAGCGTTCAGAAGCACAGAATGTTGAAATACACAATACACTGTTCCCAGATCCTACCATGCAGAAGTGCCTTGGGAATTCCTGGTTGAAGCTGTGATTCTGAGGCATATGAGGATTGATTCAAGATCGGGTCTGCACTCCTGTGTTGTCTTCCTGACTCGAATCAGCTCTGGAAAGCAACTGTTTTCTCCACTGGGAAATGCCTGTAGCTCAACAGTAGATGCAGGTTCCCCCAATGGGCAACTAAGAACCCTACAGGGCTGCATTCGGTTTTGAAAGTGGCACATTCTCCCTGCCCACCATGGTGCCAATCCAAATTGGTCTGGAATCTAACCTGCAGCTGGGAATTCACAGTGCACATTTTTTTAATAGGCATGCCCTGATATGGGAGCAAACCGGGAACACCATATTGTGTGCAGTTATGCCTGAAATCCACCCCAGCCTATTAATATAATATCCACATCAGAAAAAGTAGCTGTTGGCCTAACTTCCTTCCTTTATGCAGAGTTGCTTAACTTTATATTGGCTGAATATTAGATTCTGTAGAATCGCTGATTATTTGCAGAACTGATGTGAGATCTCACCAAAGCCGGGAGGCAAAATAAAGCAACACGAGGGGAGACAAAATTGCTGACTGCCACGAATGCCTCAACGAGGCCACAGGTTTTCCTCAACAACAGCAACAAAAAGCCCATGTCTATATTTAGTTTTATTTTTATTTTTAAAAAAAATTCTTTTAATTTGCCAAACTGGAAATCAGCTTGAATTTCATTCCTGAAGAAATGTAAGGGGGCCAAGCCAAGCCTTTCAGAGGAGAAATCCAAATTGCATTCTTTTTGCTTTCTTTTTAAAAGGCAGCATTGTGGATGCATTTGCCCTGCCTTCCATTTTAACATGTCATTTTTTAATATAGGCTTTACCTGTGTCTGCCTCTTTCTCCGTGTCTGTCTTCTGCTGTATCTCTTTCCTAGAGAGATTTGTAGTCTGCCTTATGGATAAGAGGATGTTTTCCACATACACAAGAATAGGGGTACTGTTTGGGTGACCTTTTAAGTGGGAAACAAACAAACATGAAAATCTTTGCCTCCTGAAATATGGTCGTTGCAACTTTGAAGGGCTTTAAAAAGGAGAATATTGAGCTGCTGTGTGCCACATTGAAAGCAGAGCTTAGCTCGGCCTTTCTCCTTATAATGGCTGTGGGTAAATAAGTGAATGTGTTACCACACTCATGCAGTGGCATAGCTACCATGGGACAAGGTGGGAACAAATGCCCCGGTCGGGTCCATATTCGGTCACGTGGGGGGCAGAAAATCACCCCCTACATCCCTCCCCCTTCCTTACTCAACTGGCCCCGGCCTCGTCAGACCCGGTGGAGGCCACGGCCATGCACCCTTCAGCCCCGCTCCACCAGGCGTGGCGGAGGCCGCCGCCAGGCACCCCTTGGTCCAACCCTGCCAGGCTGCCCAGGACCTCCGCTGGCTCAGGTAAGTGGGGCACAGGGGTGCCATTTTCCCCAACTGCGCCTCTGCACTCATGCCACAGTTCCCCATTTGACTCAGATCAAAGAGGGTATATTTTAATCTGGTTTAAAGGGTAAAGCTCCAGGAAGATCCTGAGCCAGCATACAATGAACACCACACTGTATAGATCAGTGGTGGCAAACCTATGGCACTCCAGATGTTCATGGACTACAATACCCATCAGCCTCTGCCAATTGGGAATTGTAGTCCATGAACATCTGGAATTCCATAGGTTCGCCACCAGGGATATAGATGTTCTAATTTAGTTCCCATTACATGTGGAGGGAAATCCCCTGTGGAAGCAGCCATTGTCTCTCAAATCTCCCAGCGTTTGCTGAGGAAGCATAAGGAATCCTACCTGCAGGGACTCGAGCAAATGAAACTGTTTTACCTGTCAGTACTTAGGAAAAACAAGGTTCATAAAATGGATTTCCAAGCGCCCCCGATGTTGTAGCTGGGTCTGCCCCGAATCTTCTTTTACTGCTGCTATGAAAAAAGAGGATTCTTTCCTCAAGAGCCAGAGTGTGATCTCATTTCTTCTATTTCCCATGTTTTAAAAGCTCTCCCTCCACATCCTTCCTTCCCTTCTCTTAGCTCATTCACCCTAAACCCAGATCTTCTGCTGGCTGGCTCTAGAGTCCTCTGGCTTCCCCCAGTCTCTTCTCTGTTCCTTCTTGCCGGGGGGGGGGGGGGGCTGTATACCTCCCATTATCTGAATTCCCCCACCTGGCATATACTTTTAAGCACCCCTTTTAGGGCAGCCCTTAACAACTTTTCTCCCAGGAAACACCGTGTCTTTGTTTTTTGGAATAGTCATGAGGGTGCAGTACAATTTGGGGGATTAATTTGGGGGGGTGTCACCGCCCAGAGCCCCTCGGGGATGGGGCGGTATAAAAATCTATTTATTTTATTTTATTTATTTTTCAAACTTATATACCGCCCAACCCAATCTAATTAATTAAGTAATTAATTAATAATAATTAATTACTTAATTAAAGTAAGTAAGTAAGTACATTTGCACACTAGTTTACACACACACTACAATTAGATTCTAGATTTTGCTAAAAGGTGAATTGGTTTGCCGCAGGTAATTTGCTGCAGTGTTTTAGTATTGAACAGTCCAGTTTTACTGTCTCATATTGCTGTCTTTCTTTCTCTTTGCTATTCTGTATCTTAGTTACAACCATAATGTTATTCTCTGTCTAAGCATCTGTCTCTTTCCCCTCTCATTCTCCTCTAGAGTTAACTGAGTCATAAACCAGAGCTGTGTATGCAGCAGATCAGATGTGAGGACTCTCACGCATGCATGCCCTGATATTTTTGAGAAACACTGCCACTGCAGTAAGTCAGTTTTAAGGACATGGGCCAGGGGTCAGCAACCTTTACCACCCAAAGAGCCATTTGGACCCATTTTCCACAGCCCCAAAGATCTACTGAGCCACCTCCGGTTCGGTCCCTCCACTCTCCTTTCCTTCCAGCGCTGGGAGGCGGAGGCGCAGGGCAGGGAAACCCCCTCTGCCTATGGGGCAGATGGGGGATGGCGGCTTTGGGGATGGCAGAGGGGGGATGGCGGCTGCTCTGGAGGGATAAGCACACGCTATCCTCTGACCTCTAGGGATTGGAGGGCAGCATGGCCCTGTCCCTCCAGAGGCAGCACCCTCACGCATGGAGCCGCCTCCAGTTCGACCCCTCCACTCACCTTTCCTTCCAGCGCTGCTCTGAAAGGCTGGAGGGACACGCCCATGCTACCCTCTGACCTCCAGACCATGCGGAGCCACAGTATAAGGCTGAAAGAGCTGCCGGTTGCAGACCCCTGACATAGGCCCTTCACAGACAACACGAATTAAACATCTTGCAGACGTTTCAGAATGAGCCATTTTGGCTTTTTTTGTCTACATAGTGCAAACAAAAAAAGCTCTTTCATTTTTGCCCTATCTCACACCCACCATATTCTTCCACTTGTGATTTGTGCCACCTGCCAGTTGATAAAGGTTTCCCTCGGAGGTTTCCTCTGCTTGCAGCTCACGGTGATTTCACTGTACAAAGTACATGAATAAAGTTAGTTTGGACTAGCGATCCCGCGCAAGTATAATTTTTCCTTGTTTTTGGTTAGTGGGAGATGTCAACAACAACAAAATCTTTATTAGGCATTAAGTTGTGGGAGGTTTCTTCAAAGCGACGACGACACGTTATGAGAATCAGCAATATGCCCATATTTCGACTTGTCGTAGGTTTAAAAACACCTCCCTCAAAACAAAACCAAAAAAAGGAAAAATGACATGTGCACAGGATCGCCAGTCCAAACTAACGTTATTCGTGTACTTTATACAGTGAAATTGTGGGTGGATTAGCTGCAAGCAGAGGAAACCTCTGAGGGAAACCTCCACCAAATGGCAGGCAATAGGGAAAATTACCACCGAGAAAATTGGTGGGCGCAAGATGGGGCAAAAATGCAAGAGCTGTTAGAAGTTGAGGGAGGGGAAATAAGACTTTCCCTGCTTTCTACACAGCAAGCAGGAAACATCTTCAACCTGTCTTGAGGAGGGAAAAAAATCACTAGTTAGCATTGGCACAAAAACCTGGGTTGAGCAGAAATAAAATGTCCTGAAGAAAAAGCTGTGCGGAGTTCTTCCTCAAAATGCTTCTTTTAATGCCCTCAAGCCGTTTTTTTTGTGCTGTGCAGAAAGGGCCTCAGGTCGTTTCCCCACTTACCTGCTGCTGCGCGCTACTCTCCCCAAGTAGCGTGGGGTCCCCCGGTATTCCCCACTACAGGGGCGGCGACAACGCAGCCGCCCCGACGCTGCCACTGTCGCGCCCCATCAGCGTGCGTCATTCCTGGCGCTCCTCGAAACGGCGCCTTTTGATGACCCCGCACAGAATGCGGGGTTGTGGGGAAGCCCGGGAGCGCGCCAGCAATGACGCGCACTGGGAGTAGCGCGCAGCAGCCACTCACCCAGGTAAGTGGGGAAACGACCTTAGTCTGTTTGATACGTGTAGCTAACCTTCTTCTATTGGGAAATGCTTTTAGGTGAAAAGTGGGAGAGAAGTGTCCTAGAGAAGTGCTGCTGTTTTGGGGAAAAGATAGTGCCAAAAAACCAGTGTTTTCCATTGTGAAAAACAAACCTCCCTAGAAACCTGGCCAAGCTGAAGCACTACTTTAATCATGTTATCAATATTTAAATATAAAACCAAACCTACCCTTTTAACCAGAAAAGAGCTAGACATTTCTGCACATTGTCAAACATGCGGCAAAGAACATTAAACGAATAGATACGCTGGTTCCTCAAAGAAGTGAACTTTCTTAATGATGTTAAAGCACAGGCATTTTTTTAAAAACACACAGAGAGAGAATGTGTCCTTTCTCCACTATAAACATTTTCAAAGCACCGTTGTGGCACAGAAGCAGTGACTGGAAAATCTTTGTAAGAATTGTTGTCATAGTGGATTTCCCATAGGGATTACTTTAATCTAGGGAATCCATTAAAGACACTGCCTTGACTGGAGGACCTCGGCCTCCCCCCGCCCCAGACACATACATCAACTTCTATATTGGGCTGTCATATTATCTGCAAAGCCTGTTGAATGCCTGAAAGAAAACATTTGATATCGCCTTGTGAACTGTAAAATGTTATCAGTATCAAGGTATTAACAACGCGGTAATGAGCACAAACTCACAGCAGATAATCATTATTCCTTCTACCCCCTCAGACCATAGAGAATGTAGCCAACAGCTTCATGTATAGAAGCCAGCGTATTAAAGGCCTGGGCTAGACACGCAGCAGAATGAAGAGGTAATGAGACGGCAAAGATCAACTTCTATAATCAATAAATCTAATTCCCACCATGGCCCAGTCTGTGTATAGTCCTAGACATTGGAACCCTGAACAGACAAGACAAAAAAAACACCCTACAAAAAACAGGAAGGAGTCTAAGCAGAAAAACACGTGGAAGGAAGGAAGGAAGGAAGGAAGGAAGGAAGGAAGGAAGGAAGGAAGGAAGGAAGGAAGGAAGGAAGGAAGGAAGGAAGGAAGGAAGGAAGGAAGGAAGGAAGGAGTCTAAGCAGAAAAACACACAGTGGGAGTTAACCTCCCCCCACCCCAAATAATAGAAGCAGTGCCCCCACCCCAAATAATAGAAGCAGTGCCTTTAAGAAATATATGCCCGCTGAGATTTCAGTGGCTAGTGTGTGAGTGGGTAGGCAACTACACAATATTGCCAGCCTTCAAGCCTTGGTTTCTGTCAGAAAAAGGCAAGGGGAGGCCCTTTCCAAAACTATTTCAGCCTCTCTGTCCATGGCTGCTCCTCTCACTTCTGCTCTGGAGGAAAGACCCATTGGGGCCCGGGGCCAGCAGCAACCACTGGACATCTTGTAAATTGTGCAGCTGATCCAGGTGTGGCAGTAGCTGTGCTTTATGTCACACAACTGAGCAGGAGCCATTTGTGTAATTTGGCTAAACTCAGCAGTGACGGCCAGACAACACACCTGAGCAACTTTCTACCACGTAACTTTTGCAACTTGGTCAGAATTTTCCCAGGGAGAGGCTGCTGAAGGAAAACAAAGCCAGTGTGGTTTAGCGGTTAGAGTGCCAGACTAAGATATAAGAGACCCAGGTTCAAGTCTCCACTCTGCCATGGCAACTTGCTGGGTGACCTCTCAGCCTAGTCTACCTTTTAAGGATAAATTTGAAGAGAGAAGAATTATGTCAGCCACTTCGGGGATCCATTGGGAAGAAAGGTCGGATATAAGTGATATAAATCAATAATAAGTAAAGCTGAAGATTAGGTGTGGCAGATAAAAGAAAGGGTGGTTGCGTGGGAGGAGAGAAGGAAGGATGGGAGAGCATGTGGGGGCTGCCTGTTACCATTGTGTATATGTGTGCTGCCAAATCAAAACTGACTTAGGGTGACCCCAGCAAGGAGCTTTCAGTGCAAGTGGGAAACAGAGGTGGTTTTCCATTGCCCTCTTCTGCATAGCCTTTTCTGGTGTACTCCCTTCGAAGTACTGACCCTCCTTTGCTTCTGAGATCTGAGGGGGATTAGGCTGTACAGTATCATTCTACATCCACTGTTACTATTGCTAAGGCATCCCATTAGGATTTGGCACTTGATACCAATAAAGTAGTGGTTTTCTTAAAGTTTTTGCAGTGGGCCCAATTTTTAAATTTACAGTGCAATCTTAAGAACGCTTGCCTAGAAGTAAGAGCCCTGCTGAATAGACCTCAGTAGTATTCTGAGTAGTCCTTATTGGGGTTGGCCTCTTATTGTACTTTTTGGGACCAACTTATAAAGAAACTTCATCTTCACACAGCAGTGGCTTAGGAGGTTAAGAGCTCGTGTATCTAATCTGGAGGAACTGGGTTTGATTCCCTGCTCTGCTGCCTGAGCTGTGGAGGCTTATCTGGGGAATTCAGATTAGCCTGTACACTCCCACACATGCCAGCTGGGTGACCTTGGGCTAGTCACAGCTTCTCGGAGCTCTCAGCCCCACCTACCTCACAGGGTGTTTGTTGTGAGGGGGGAAGGGCAAGGAGATTGTAAGCCCCTTTGAGTCTCCTACAGGAGAGAAAGGGGGGATATAAATCCAAACTCCTCCTCCTCCTCCTCCTCCTCCTCCTCCTCTTCTGCTTCTTCTTCTTCTGCTTCTTCTTCTTCTTCTTCTTCTTCTTCTTCTTCTTCTTCTTCTTCTACAGAGGGGGTCGGCGCCAATGTGACCCCCTCCCACACCGGCGGCTGAAAAGTCCCGCCCTCCCCCTCGCGGCCAAGCCAAAGGATCTCCGTCTTCGATGGATTCAGCTTTAACCTGCTCTGTCGCAACCAACCAGCAACCGCCTCCAGACAATGCTGTAGAGCCGCAGGGGCGGCGGCTGCTCCCCCCTCCATCGACAGAATGAGCTGGGTGTCATCCGCATACTGATGACAGACCAGCCCAAAACTCCGTACCAGCTGAGCAAGGGGTCGTACATAGATGTTAAATAATAGCGGGGATAATAGCGCCCCCTGGGGTACACCGCAAGAAAGCGGGCACTTCTGGGAGGCTTGATCCCCGCGCCTCACTTGCTGATTCCGGCCCCGGAGAAACGAGACAATCCATTGAAGGACCATGCCCCGTACTCCGGAGGCGGCCAGGCGGTGGGTCAAAAGGTCATGATCGACCATATCAAACGCTGCGGTAAGATCTAACAATACCAGCAGCGCCGATCCGCCTCGGTCAAGCTGTATACGGAGTGTATCTGTGACGGCGACGAGAACAGTCTCCGTCCCATGCCCAGCACGGAAGCCGGACTGGAAGGGGTCAAAAGCCGATGTGTCATCCAGAAAGCCTTGAAGCTGCTCCAGCACCACTCTCTCAATTACCTTCCCCAGAAACGAAAGATTCGAGACGGGGCGGTAATTGGCCAGATCCCTCGGATCTAACGATGGTCTTTTTAAGAGTGGGTGGACCACTGCCTCCTTCAACCCATCCGGAAAGACTCCTTGCTCAAGGGAGGCATTGATGATACTCAACAGATGGGGTCGTAGCTCCTCCCGGCAAGTTTTTACAAGCCAGGAGGGGCACGGATCCAGAGGACAGGTAGTAGGTCTAACAGCAGCTAAGGCCCTGTCAACAGCGGCTTCAGAGAGCAGGGAAAACTGGGCCATGCAAGGGCCTGAAGACGGCAAGGGAGCCTCCAGTTCACTAATTGTATCCAACGTAGGAGGAAGGTCCTGGCGGAGCGACGCGACCTTATCCGCAAAAAAGCTCATAAATGCCTCACAGCTAATGCTCAATTGGGAATTTGAAGAACCCTCCGATAAGGAGGTTAAAGACCGAATTATACGAAACAATTGTGCCGGGCGAGAGCTAGCGGATGCGAGAGAGGAGGAGAAGAAAGTTCTCTTCGCTTCCTTCGTCGCCATCTCATAGGCTTTCATAAACGTCCTATAAGATGTTCGCGCAGCTTCGTCACGAGATTTCCTCCATATTCGCTCTAGGCGTCTAAGCGCCCGTTTCATACGGCGTAACTCCTCTGTGTACCATGGAGCACGCCGAGAGCGGGGGCATAGAGGCCGCCGGGGGGGCAACGAACTCGATGGCATCAGAGAGCCGGGAATTCCAGTCCTCTACCTGCTCATCGAGTGTGCCGGCGGGTTCAGGGTCCCGCAGAGCATTCAGGAAACCAAGTGGATCCATAAGTCTCCGCGGGCGGGCATAAATCAGCCCGTCGCCTAGACAGGGGCGGTGGGGCATGTCCATCCGGACCGACAGGGCGTAATGGTCGGACCATGGCACTCTGTTGACAGAGGACACGACCAAATCAATCCCCGACCCAAAGACCAAATCCAGCGTGTGCCCGGCCTCGTGAGTGGGGCCCGAATTTACTAAGGAGAGGCCTAGCGTCGCCATGGATGACACTAGGTCCGCCGCCGCTGTACATGAGGCGGCATCGGCATGGACGTTGAAGTCCCCCAAGACAATAAGCCTGGGGAACCGCAGCGCCCAGTCCGACACCACCTCCAGCAGCCGCGGCAGGCTGCTTCCCGGCGCGCTAGGCGACCGGTACACCAGGAGAACAGCCAACCTCTCCAGGGCCAGCCACTCTAGGCCGACACACTCCATGCCGGTGATCTCTGGGACGGGGAGCGCCCTGAAGGGAATAGACTCCCGGACGAACAATGCCACCCCGCCCCCCTGGCCCTGTGTTCGCGGTTGGTGGAGACACGCGAAACCTGGTGGCGCGACCTCGCACAAGGCGACGGTCTCACCCTCGCGCACCCAGGTTTCGGTGACACACGCCAGGTCCACCTGCTGGGCTCCGAGAAAATCCTGGAGCACCTTGGTCTTATTGTTAATGGACCTGGCATTAATCAACACCAAGGACGAAGCAGAGTGTCCCTGATCCCAACCACCATCGTTCTTCGGGATAGGTCGGAGGTCAGAAGGCGAACGAGCATAGCCATATCTCGTGCGCCTTCTATCATATGGCCGCCGCCTACCGCAATATCTTCCCCGTCCCATCAGCACTGGGATCCCTAGCCCCAAAGTTGGTGCCCCCATGACTCAGCTAAATTCCCTCCACCCAGAGCCTGACTGAAATAACCCCCCCACTAAAGGTGGGCCCAGCTCTGCTAATAAATATCACCAGCTTAAACAAAGCCTAAACTACCACTGAGCTGGGCAAGCTAACTATAACCTACCCACTAATTCAACACTAATACAAACAAGACAGTCTATGACAAGCCTTGGGCTGCTGGTGGAGCTCCTGTTGTAGCTGCCAGGCCCCACCCCCTGCAGGTGTTTCCAATGGGGTGGGTGGGGAAGGACTCTCACTCCTTCCCAGTGGCAGCAGGCGGCAGCTCACCCGGTGGACTTCCGCTCGGCTGGCAGGCAGGCAGACCAACAGGAGGATCTGTCCCAGGCAGGGCTGAAAGGCTGGCTGCCTTGGGCTGCTGGTGGAGCTCCTGTTGTAGCTGCCAGGCCCCACCCCCTGCAGGTGTTTCCAATGGGGTGGGTGGGGAAGGACTCTCACTCCTTCCCAGTGGCAGCAGGCAGCAGCTCACCCGGTGGACTTCCGCTCAGCTGGCAGGCAGGCAGACCAACAGGAGCATCTGTCCCAGGCAGGGCTGAAAGGCTGGCTGCCTTGGGCTGCTGGTGGAGCTCCTGTTGTAGCTGCCAGGCCCCACCCCCTGCAGGTGTTTCCAATGGGGTGGGTGGGGAAGGACTCTCACTCCTTCCCATTGGGAAGAAAGGTCGGATATAAGTGATATAAATCAATAATAATAAGTAAAGCTGAAGATTAGGTGTGGCAGATAAAAGAAAGGGTGGTTGCGTGGGAGGAGAGAAGGAAGGATGGGAGAGCATGTGGGGGCTGCCTGTTACCATTGTGTATATGTGTGCTGCCAAATCAAAACTGACTTAGGGTGACCCCAGCAAGGAGCTTTCAGTGCAAGTGGGAAACAAAGGTGGTTTTCCAATGCCCTCTTCTGCATAGCCTTTTCTGGTGTACTCCCTTCAAAGTACTGACCCTCCTTTGCTTCTGAGATCTGAGGGGGATTAGGCTGTACAGTATCATTCTACATCCACTGTTACTATTGCTAAGGCATCCCATTAGGATTTGGCACTTGATACCAATAAAGTAGTGGTTTTCTTAAAGTTTTTGCAGTGGGCCCCATTTTTAAATTTACAGTGCAATCTTAAGAACGCTTGCCTAGAAGTAAGAGCCCTGCTGAATAGACCTCAGTAGTATTCTGAGTAGTCCTTATTGGGGTTGGCCTCTTATTGTACTTTTTGGGACCAACTTATAAAGAAACTTCATCTTCACACAGCAGTGGCGTAGGAGGTTAAGAGCTCGTGTATCTAATCTGGAGGAACCAGGTTTGATTCCCAGCTCTGCCACCTGAGCTGTGGAGGCTTATCTGGGGAATTCAGATTAGCCTGTACACTCCCACACATGCCAGCTGGGTGACCTTGGGCTAGTCACAGCTTCTCGGAGCTCTCAGCCCCACCTACCTCACAGGGTGTTTGTTGTGAGGGGGGAAGGGCAAGGAGATTGTAAGCCCCTTTGAGTCTCCTACAGGAGAGAAAGGGGGGATATAAATCCAAACTCCTCCTCCTCCTCTCCTCCTCCTCCTCTTCTGCTTCTTCTTCTTCTTCTTCTTCTTCTTCTTCTTCTTCTTCTTCTTCTTCTTCATTTCCACGTGGCAAAGCAAGTTCAATTATTGATTCCTGCTTGAGTATTTTTCAAGGAAAAGTCGTTTACTTCATTATTTCAGGATTCCGCCCCTCCCACCGCCACCAATAATTATATTGTGGTTTACAGTGAATTTGTTCGTAGCTGATTCAATAGGATATTTGGAGCGCTTTTTTTAATGCTTAGGAAAGGAGTAGGCCTTTAGCCTTCTGAAAGCTATTTAATTTTTCCCCCCAGAGCATCGAGAACTATTAGTCATAAGATGGTGGGTGCAGCCAATTTCAAAATGGCTGCCACGGAATTCAGGACTAACTAAAATGTTGAAAAGTGTCGCATATAAAATAGTGGTATCTGCTCTTCAGAATTATCAGCAGCTGGAAAATGTTAGAAAATGTTAGAAATCGTTGCACTCCATTTAACTAGAGCAGGGGTCTGCAACCAGGGGCTGATGGGAATTGTAGTCCATGAACATCTGAGCCACAGATTGCAAACCCCTGAACTAGAGGATGCAGAGCACACAAATAATATATCACTGTAGTATAGATACATTGCTAGGCCCTGAATGTATGCTCTCTATTACCGTCCTTTGTTGTTGTTTTCTTCCTATAGCAACGGCATCTGGCCTCTTTCAGGGTTTTTGTCTCCCTTAACTCATCCCGTACACTGCTCACAACAGAGCCCCCAACGTCTTCTGTTGTTTCAGGCTCTTCAGTTTCATGCCTCCAAATTTCCTACTTTATCCTCAAAATCCTTAAAAGCGTGAGGGTATAAAGGGCAGGATCAGCCTTTCCTTTCGCTCTCTAAAAGATGTGCCAATTTGCTCCCAGGAGTTGGCATGGCTGCATTCACCTCTCTTCCCCATGCAAAAACCCTTGCAACTGGGCTTTTGAGGAAGGTCAAACTAGTGCCGTGAGAGGGTCTCTTGTTTAATGGCTGTGTTTAGCCTTTCTCCTCTCGAAGGTTCCATTTCTAACATTTTCCAGCTGCCACTGCTGTGAATGGTTGAATATTTGAACGTTCTGGAACAAAGTTTCTGTAACCACAACTCTTCAGATTCCATATACCTCAGTCCTCTTAACAGATGAACTTTGTTTCTTTCATCCTTGAGGGCTGAACAGCAAGTCAGTTTGAAGTTGTTAGATTTAATACTTGCATGAGTTCAGAGATTCCACTCCAAACATGGTGAAGGTTTTTTGGGTTGTTTTTTTAAAATATCTATATACGAAATACCATCTCTAACCTACTCCCTCCATTCAGAATGTGATATTGGATGACCTATCAAGGTCATACGGAGGTGGATAAGGCATCATTTAAAAATTAAATGCTTGCAGATTTTTTTTTGCAATATATATATTTGGAAAGAAATGCCCAAACTAATCAAAAAGAAATATTTAAAAATTGGAAGGGGAATAGTTGAGTGGATACAACACATATTTGTGTGCAGGTTTCAATCCATGGCCTTTCAATATTTTTTTAAGTAAGTACTTTGCCTGAGACCTGGAAGAGCTGCTGGCCGATTACCCACCAGCGCTCTGGGATCGGAAGCAGAGGCGTAGCAACAGGAAAAAGCACCCGGTGCACTGGTGTACCCTCCGCCCCACCCCAGAATGCCCCCACCCCACCCTGGAACATCCCCAGAACGCCCTCATCACATCCCCACAGGGGCGCACGCCCGGTGCATCGCTCACCCACTCATCCCCTTGCAGCTACGCCTCTGATCGGAAGCACATTGGGGCAAGAAATCTTGTCCTGACATGCTTCCTCTTTGTGGAGTGCTGAGAGAGGAGGCGCCTTGGGGCAAGCGAGAGTACTTCTGGCACAATTGTGCCAGAGAAGGGACAAGGCACAGAACAGCCTGCAGTAGGCAATCGGCCGCTGTCAATCAGAGTAGATATCACAGCGCTAGATGGATCTATGATCTGGTTTGGAATCAAGTGATGTCATTTGTATAACAAACAGCACATGCTCCGAAAGACTGCAGGAAAATCCACAGCTTCAGTTAGCTCCTCTGGCCTCTCTTGTGGGAAGAAGAGGGAAAGGGAAGCAGTTTCATTTCTGACGGAGACTTCCAAGAACTGTAGCCGGTCAGTGTTAGCCCTACTCACAGTTAGTAGGAGTTGGAGCTTAGTTTTCATGCTGCTAGAGAACCTACTGATCCCCAGTCAGGATGTACAGTCCTTTCTCATCTCTGTACACAACATGATTTAAAAAATGGATATTCTACAAATTCACGTTAAGAAGTCCAGAAGGTGGACATGAAGACTTTGGGTAAGGTGCTGGGAACACCTAGAACCCATTTGTAGGAAGTTCATGAAGGGGCTTGTGAACACAAGAAGAAGAAGAAGAAGAAGAAGAAGAAGAAGAAGAAGAAGAAGAAGAAGAAGAAGAAGAGTTTGGATTTATATTCCCCCTTTCTCTCCTGCAGGAGACTCAAAGGGGCTTACAATCTCCTTGCCCTTCCCCCCTCACAACAAACACCCTGTGAGGTGGGTGGGGCTGAGAGAGCTCAGAAGAGCTGTGACTAGCCCAAGGCCACCCAGCTGGCGTGTGTGGGAGTGTATAGGCTAATCTGAATTCCCCAGATAAGCCTCCACAGCTCAGGCGGCAGAGCAGGGAATCAAACCCGGTTCCTCCAGATTAGATACATGAGCTCTTAACCTCCTACGCCACTGCTGCTCTTTAACACGGGAGTCCCCAAACTTTTCAGGCCTGCAAGCATTTGGAATTCTAACACAGCAAAGTGAGCGCAGCAACATAATCGCTGCCACCGGAGGTGGAGCCAGACACAAAATATTTGCCATAGCTTAACTTCAGTAACAAATTGTAGATCGTTGTGCAGTGTTGGCGGGTTGTTGCCAAAGCAATATATTTAAAAATCAGCACAGCCAATGAGCAGCCCTGCCTGGCCCCATCCACTTCCTAAAACACTTAGTGACCACCAGAAAAGTGTTGGTGGATGACTGCAGGCATAGGGGAGCCTGCTGTATCATGTGAATCATTCTTAAGACATTGTTGAAGGCTTTCACGGCTGGAATCACTGGAGTGTTGTGGGGTTTCCGGGCTGTATGGCCGTGTTCCAATAGCATTTTCTCCTGACGTTTTGCCTGCATCTGTGGCTGACATCTTCAGAGGATCTGATCTTCAGTGGATCTGATACACTCCCCTTGCTTTACTACTTTCAGATCTTCTGAAGATGCCAGCCACAGATGCAGGCGAAACGTCAGGAGAAAATGCTATTGGAATACAGCCGTACAGGTCGGAAACCCCACAACACTCCATTCTTAAGATATTTTGCATTATCCTAGCAAACAATACATCTCTGAAACGGTTGCTTGAAAAAGCCATGAGCTTAGAAGGAGGAGAATTCAGGCATAATTGAGTATCTAGTAGTGCCGGGACTGTAAAAAACTATGCTGTGGACAGTGGAAATTCTCACTAAAGGAGCTGCAGAAGTTGCAGAATGCATCCCCAAACTACCTACAAAAACAAAATATAAACCCCCGTCTACTGTACCTGCAAGTGTGACAAATACACTAAAGGAGAATCCTGCACAAGAACAAATAATTATGTATTTACACACATAAAATGCTGCATACATCCAGTCTCATCGGTGTAGTGATTGATTAGATCTCCTTCCTTCCTTCCTTCCTTCCTTCCTTCCTTCCTTCCTTCCTTCCTTCCTTCCTTCCTTCCTTCCTTCCTTCCTTCCAGCCTGCTGCCCGCCCGCCCGCCCTCCCTCCCTCCTTCCTTCCTTCCTTCCTTCCTTCCTTCCTTCCTTCCTTCCTTCCTTCCTTCCTTCCTTCCTTCGATTCCCCACCCTCCCCTTCCAGGCTCAGGGCAGCCTACAGCAATCATAAAACAATTAAACATTTAAACATTTCATAAATAAGTACAATTAGTCAAGTGGCGACTAATTCCAAACCAGCTCCATTACATAAGTGTTTAGTTAGAACAAATTAAACATCAAAGGGTAAGGAGAAAAATTGCCTTCAACTTTCAGTGGAGAAGGCCTGAATTTTTACATTGTAAATTGAAATACTAAATGTGCTGGAGAAAACTTCCATAATTGGACAGCTCATTTAAGACCCACGAATTACTCTCCTTTTCCCCCTCCCGTCCCCAAGTCTCCCAAGAATTTTAGTTCAATTAACTGTACTACTTTTTCACATTTCCATGTTTTACATGATGGCTAGACAGGTATTCTACTTTAACTTTCCCATGTCTTATCAACAAAGAATAATATGAAGCCCAGTTGTAGGAAGGGGACATATTTTATCCATTGATTTAATTATCTGCTTTATTATCTTGCTACTGTTATTGTTGTAAGAGTGTAAATCCTAGCCAAAGCCTTTCCCTTTTTTGACATCACAAATCTCCAAAGGCTTGTAAGCCGGTGTGAAACACTGACTTAATTGAGCAGTGTACTTTTGATTTACTAAAGAAGCCCAAATCCTCTGATTAAACTGACACACAGATTTTCCGGAGATTATCAAATCTAAAATGTATTATATTCCAAGAGACTAAGCCCATTTGACCGAATTGACACCATAAATAAATGTTTTGAGAGAGGCTCCTGTTGCTGGCCTTTATGGGTGAGCTCTGTTTGTCCTAGGACTCCAAACTTCAAAAGGAGATGCACTCATTATTGGCATAAACAGAAACTTCATTTTTTATGAACCAAGTCCGCAGCCCAGCTTCATATGTGCTTGAGTCCCTGTCTCTATAGTTTTTACAGTGAATTCCTTTGTAGTGTTAATCCACTCTTAAGGCAATTGATTGCGCTGTTTAATGAGCCCTGTTCAATCGTTACAGTTTGGGAGATCACGCTATGCACAATCCTTTTGAGAACGCCATTCTGTGTGAATAGGGCAATTCCTATATCTTCCAGCTGCAGTGTACACAATCAGAAATCCAGTTTTTTTAGGGTAAACGTTCACATATTCTGAACCAGGGATAATTTTTGTATTTATTCATTTTACTCAACAATCTCTGGGGTTTTGTGCACTTATTGCTTCCTGCACAGCTGTTTGATTTGCAGTGGGGGTTTTTCCACTTATTTTGCTATGAAGTGTCCCCAAGCAAGTCACCATTTTGCTTCCTTTATATTTCCATGCAACCTTAGAACATAAGAACATAAGAACTAGCCTGCTGGATCAGACCAGAGTCCATCTAGTCCAGCTCTCTGCTACTCGCAGTGGCCCACCAGGTGCCTTTGGGAGCTCACATGCAGGATGTGAACGCAATGGCCTTCTGCGGCTGTTGCTCCCGATCACCTAGTCTGTTAAGGCATTTGCAATCTCAGATCAAAGAGGATCAAGATTGGTAGCCATAGATCGACTTCTCCTCCATAAATCTGTCCAAGCCCCTTTTAAAGCTATAAAGGTTAGTGGCCATCACCACCTCCTGTGGCAGCATATTCCAAACACCAATCACACGTTGCGTGAAGAAGTGTTTCCTTTTATTAGTCCTAATTCTTCCCCCCAGCATTTTCAATGAATGTCCCCTGGTTCTAAAATTGCAGTAGAGAAAAATGTCTCTCTGTCAACATTTTCTACCCCATGCATAATTTTGTAGACTCTAATCATATATCCCCCTCAGCCGCCTCCTCTCCAAACTAAAGAGGTCCCAAACGCTGCAGGCTCTCCTCATCAGGAAGGTGCTCCCGTCCCTCAATCATCCCTGTTGCCCGTCTCTGCACTGTTTCTATCTCTTCAAGCTCCTTTTTGAGATGCTACGACCAGAACTGGACATAGTACTCCAAGCGCGGTCGCATTCACTGCTTTATATAAGGGTACGACAATCTTGGCAGTTTTATTATCAATTCCTTTTCTAATGATCCCCAGCATAGAGTTTGCCTTCCTTTTCACAGCTGTTATGCGTACTGGAGTTGACATTCTCATGGAACTACCAACCAAGACGCCTAAATCCCTTTCCTTGGTTCAGTGACCTTCTTGAGAGTGGGTTGCCTGCCGCCTTGGGGGTGGGGTGCGGGCCACCGTGATCTACAAGCGTTATCTCTGCTAGGGCTAGCAGGAGGAGAACCTTTGGCACTTAGACCTGATGGACTGTTAATTTATCAGCCCCGCTAGTATGACCAATTGGCCATGCTGGCAGGGGCTGATGGGAATTGTAGTCCACAACATCTGGAGTGCCAAAGGTTCGCCACCACTGCTCTAGACTTTAAATCTCATGTCCATTTCAAGAGTCTATTGCTCAGATAATAGACCCAAAGCAGAAAGGGGAGTTGCACAGAAAGGGGAGCAGCAGTGGCGTAGGAGGTTAAGAGCTCGTGTATCTAATCTGGAGGAACTGGGTTTGATTCCCAGCTCTGCCGCCTGACCTGTGGAGGCTTATCTGGGGAATTCAGATTAGCCTGTATACTCCCACACATGCCAGCTGGGTGATCTTGGGCTAGTTGCAGTTCTTCTGAGCTCTCTCAGCCCCACCTACCTCACAGGGTGTTTGTTGTGAGGGGGGAAGGGCAAGGAGATTGTAAGCCCCTTTGAGTCTCCTGCAGGGGGATATAAATCCAAAACTCCTCCTCTTCTTCTTCTTCTTCACTGTAGCAAGTTTTGGAAATCTGTGAGCGCAGTGAGTTTTGAAGAGGGGGGAAGTGTGTGTAACCGAGAATCCAGTCTGAAGGGAATCTACACTCGATTCAAAAGACCCCCGCAAGTGCATAAATGGCCGATGATGGCCCAGTGGTGATTTGAATGTGGGACTCCTGGATTCTTTCTGATACTCTCCTTATTCGATCAGATTGGGTGGCGAATCATACGGAGCAGGCGGAGAATCTCCTTGTCTCGCAGCTGCTACAGCCTTAGGCCATTTTCAAAGCCCCGTATTGGCCAGCTTTTACTTAACACAGTCATGTTCAACATTTCCAACTGGTGTGGTGAATCTGTTGTATTTTATCTTCTCTGGGCAGCTTAGAGGAGTGAGGTGGGTAGTGAAAACTAAGCATGCTTGAACGCCCACTGGTTTGGCTCATGCTCCGTTCGCTTGTGCGGTTTTTAAAAAATTCCACTACAAACCTATTTGGTAGGCGTTCAGATTGTTTGGTCCCGAGCCATCAGCTCACATCTGATCACCACAGTCAAACATGGTAAGTTCAACTGTCAAACACATTTGCTATGCTCCTGGCAGCTTCTACGGTGATAACCAGAGGCAAGGCGTTCTTGATCATGATTTCATGCCTTTGGTTATTCTTCTCTGTGAAATTTGCTTTGTTCCCAAATGCCAGTGAGAGAAGTGTGCGCTGTACTGGCGACGGCTCTCCCAGCTGAAACTGACTGGCTGTTGTGGGTTTTTCAGGCTGTGTGGCGGTAGTCTGGTTGTTTTCGCTGCAAATGTTTTGCCCGCATCAACAGCTGGCATCTTCAGCAACATGTAATGGTAAGATGTGTTTCTCTCTGTGTGGGACAGTGTGGAGTCAGTTGTCCATGTATACATTGGTTGGACATGTGCTCACTTTAACTTGTGAGCAAGGCTGCTGTATAAGGCAGCTTCATGTATGCCCAGAAAGAACAACAGCACATTGTTGTTTTGCAACAAATTCTTCAATCCATACCAATATGGAACCTTTATTGAGATATATAAGCAGAGGTGCATAGTAAAGTGTTGGGGAAAGCGAAAACGGTGCATCTTCCGCCCCGCCCCAGAACGCTCCTGCCATGCCCCCAGAATGCCCTCGCCACACTGCCACAGGGGCACGCGCCCGGTGCATCTTGCACCCCCTGTCCCCTTGGAGCTACGCCTCTGCATATAAGTTTAAACAAGGTTATTCTTAAAAACTTAGGCACAGCAGATATAAGACAGTCAACATTAAAATAACCATAGTGCTGATAATGTAAGGCTAAGACCTTTTAAGAATGACAAAGCAAAGAAATTTAGCTGTCTGGTCAAGACCCCCTGTAACTTCATTATTTAAAAGAAATACAGTCTTTTCTTGCTCCGTAAGTTCACTGCTACCCAGTAATAAAGGTTCTAGCAACCTGGACCTAGCAAACCTGTACAGGGGGCAATGATGATCAACTGTTTCTTGACTTTTCATCTTGCAGATGCACAGTCTTTCGTGGTGTGGAAGTTTCAGTTCCCTCCCCTGCCTCAAAGAGGAAGGAAGGATGTTCTTCAACCATAGCTATAATTTGAAATCTAAGAATTTTGACCCTCTCCCTCCACTCAAAAATAGAAATGAGTTCTGTGGTCCCAAGAGAGAGAATTTTTATTTTCTCTCTTTGAACATCATAGGCCCCCTGCCTCTCAACAGAGGTGGTATAGGGGCCTGGTTGTGGCTTGATAGAAACAAGTCAAATCATGACTGTGGCCATAGTTCAGTAGCAGAACACTCTAAGATGTATGTAGAAGGGCCGAAATTAAATTCCTGACATCTCCTGTTCACAGAGCCTGGGGAAGACCTTAGCCTGAAGTCCTGTGGAGCCATCAGGTCAGACAGAACCAAGCTAAACAGGTAGACCGATGATCTGATTCACATATGCATAGAATAGCGGTACAGTCTTAGTCAGTCTAAGTCCACAGATGTCAGCATTCTTAGTGTAGAGTCACTCTGCATAGGAATTTACTCTAAGAGACAAATAATTCTTATAATAAGAACAACAGCAAGAAGAAAAAGAAATAGACAGTGTCATAACATGGCGACTGAAATGATTCACTGGAACATCTGTAAAAATTATCATTTGGCAACAGAACAAAAATGGGTGGGAACGTACTGTTGAAAAAGTAGTCCAAAATGAGAAGGGCAAAATATTGTGGGACTTCTAAATACAAACAGATAAAGTATTGGTGCAGCATACACAAAATACAAAAGTGGTTGAGAAGGAAAAAAGTGTGGATAATTGAGGTAGCAATGCCTGGTGAGGTGGAAGAAAAAAACCTGGAAACCTCCCTAATCCTGGCTATTCGTGACAGATGATGAAAAATCAATATGAGTGTGGGAGTTGAGAGATTATGGCAGAAACCAGCAGTTGTGGTCTCAGTGACCACTGGGTGTCATACCCAAAAGCTTTGAATGGCTCTTGAACCATCTACGATAAAATTTCCACCTATCAGTTACAAAAGGCTACATTGCTTGGATCCACACATATACTGTGCCGATACGTTATGACTTCCTAGATCCTTGGAAAACCGAACACTGGCTGAAAATCTGGTGAGCTGTGATTCCATATGACAGTGATGGTGAACCTTTTTGAGACTGAGTGCCCAAGCTGCAACCCAAAACCCACTTATTTATTGCAAAGTGCCAACACGGCAATTTAACCTGAATACTGAGGTGTTAGTTTAGAAAAAACGGTTGGCTCCGAGGCATGCGTTACTCAGGTGTAAGCTTGGTGGTAGTCAGTGGCTTTGCTTTGAAGCAACCGTGCATCTCTTCCAACGGGTGAATCACGACCCTAGGAGGGTTTACTCAGAAGCAAGCCCCATTGCCAGCAACTGAGCTTACTCCCAGGTAAAGGACTGCGCTTTTGTTCTTTGCATGAAAATTAGTGGGGTTTAACAGCGCTTAATAGGGTTACCTACACTGCTTCCCCAAAACTTGGTTTTAGTTTAATGCTAATAATTGAGCCCAGCGGCCCAGGCCAGCCTAGATGTGGGAGGGGGGGCACTCTGCGCGTGCCCACAGAGAGGGATCTGAGTGCCCCTTGTGGCACCCGTGCCATAGGTTCACCACCACTGCCATATGATCATCTTTATTGTCATGCTGTGCCATCCTGTGCCATGGAAGCCGTTGTCTCTCAAAATGTACATCAACACACACACAAAGCAGCCTTATCGTTGCCTCTTTTCTAGGGGTGGGGGAAATACCAAATAGCAAAGAATCGCTTGAATTGTAACAATAATTATGTTTTACTTCAGCTTTATGCTGCCAAAACTGTTTTGTCACACTGAATTATTTTAATGCATTTCACATTTTGCTAATCTCTGGAAAATCTGTGTATCAGTCTAATCAGAGGATCGGAGGATTCTTTCATGAATTGAAAAGTATACTGCTCCATTAAGTCAATATGTCATGCTGGCTTATGAGCCTTTGGAGATTTCAGACTTGTAGAAAGAAGTTGGGGAATTTTTTTTTTCACACACATCCCTTCATGTAGACTTAAGCTTCTCTAACCACAGGTTTTAACGCAATGAAAGAATCTCGAGTCTAAATACGACGACATCCAAAATGTCAGTTTGCACACCAATTTCTCAGCTGCCCAAGCGCTTAAAATATGAACCCATTACAAAAAAAGACTGTGTTAATAAATTTGCTTCACATACTGTAACGGCTCAAGGAAAAAAGTGGGGAGGGAGGAATGGAAACTGTTAATGTTCCCAATAGTGGATGCTACGACAACAGTGATTGCGAAGCACCTGTTATCGTACAACTCTGGTAGCATTCAACAATCCATTCGTAGCCAAGCTGAAAAGCAATCCAACCACCATCTGGTCACAACAAACTGCTCACAATGAACTGTTAAGTACCAGTGCCTTCACCATTTCTATACTTCGGGTACTCTCCTAGCTTTCCACGCACCCTGTTTGTTTGTCTGTCTGTCTGTCTGTCTGTCTGTCCGTCTGTCTGTCTTCTAGGCTGCCCTTCTCCAAGTGAACTCAGGGCAGCTTACAGTGAAGAATTTACAACATAATAAACAATTTCATAGCAAAACCCATAAAATGACAATAAAATTCTAACAATACCTTGCTGCCATTACATTTGAGGTTAAATCAATCAAACCAATACAACCCCCCCCCCCCCACACACACACACAATCTTTATCAGTTGTGTCAGGGGAAGAAGGAGCCACGTGGCGTAGTGTTAGGTGCTTGCACTGCCATTCACATGGTCAGGAGTTTGAGCCCACTGTGGGTCAGATATCCTGGCAGCTGGCTCATGGTCAACTCAGCCAGCCATCTGTTCCTTGGTCGGTAAATGAGTACCTAGCACATAGCTAGGGGGAAAAGAATAGCTGGGGAAAGCAATGGCAAACTACCCCACACAAAAAAACGGCTTGCCTATAAAATCACTGCTTGCAGTGGTACCCCAGGGTCGGATACGACGAAGGGAAAACTTTACGTTTTACCTTTACCAGGGGAAGAGGAAAGGGGAGGCCAGCAGGATGGAAAACCATTGCTGTCTTCAATGATGGGTCTGGCGGAACAGCTCTGTCTTACATGCCTTGTGAAATCAGACTAAATCCCGCAGGGCCCTGGTCTCACTTCACAGCATTTTACCAGTGGAGTCAGGGCTGAGAAAGCACTGGCCCTGCTTGAGGACAGCCGGTCTGCCTTAGGGCCAGGGTCCTCCATCAGATTATTGTTTGCTGAGTGCCAAGTTCTCTGGAGAACTTATGGGAAGAGGTCATCTCGCAGGTAGGACAGTCCCAGATTGCTAAGGGCTTCAAAGAAAAATGTGTATTCATTACCCAGGCTGCATATTCTATGCACAGTTAGTTTCCTAGGAGTAAACACCATAGGATGGAATGTGGCTTATTTTCAAATGCAAGGGATCAAAGGAGCCACTCCTTTTACTACACGTTTGAGAACACCTGGCGTGCGTCAACAATGGTTCTGGATTCTTAATGGTCCTGCCGTGGAATCTCTGTGTTGGATTGGTTCAGAAACAATAGTTCAAAACCCCGCTGCTTCCAGTTTGGTCAACAGTGAACTGGCTGCTGTCACATGTCTGTGAAGGTATTACACAGAGTTCTTCGATTCTTTTCTAAGGCTTCCCCTCCACTTTACACGGAGCATGCAATTGGAAGATGAGTGAAGGGGTGTGTACGTGTGTGGTTCTTAACTCTTTTCCCTCAGGCATTCTTTCCATTGAAATTTGCCAAGTTCTTCATTTACTTATCCCCACTGGAGTAAAGATAAAAGTCTACCCGTGTCTTTTTCCACTATGTTGTAAAAGCTGATTGGGAAGACTCTTCTACTGCAAATTGTATTCTCAACCGCTGTGCTATATTAAAAGAGTCCAAAATAATAATTGCAGAGGTACATATTATGTACCCTGTACAGTTCTGTTCTCATTGGATTCTGTTCTCATCCTCTTCTTTCACCAGCCTCAGAGTTGTATAGCCGAGTGCTACAGAGGGGTCTGGGGCATGATCTGGCAGAGAGCCTGGCCCATTTGATGCAAACCTGTGACCCTGGATGCTGGTTACACTAGGACAGTTTTCCTTAACTTCATGCTGCAAACTGTCAACAGTACCTTCCCATATATTATAGCCCCATTAAAAATAGAAGCAATAACCCTTTTAACAGACTAGAAAATCTCAACAGCTGTTCCTTTGAGTGCATGTGCGTGCAAATACAGAGTGAAAGTTGTTTTATCTTGCTTTGGAGTAAGCACACTGTAGCCTTATCTCCTTAGTCTGTGTGTGTATGTTGAAACACCATGTTTCTCTGGGTAAATAACAAGAAGTCCAAACCAAGAAGACGATCAGAACTGAAAATTTCAGAACTCTCCTTCCTCATCCTTTCTGTTAGCATCTTCATGAGTTTTTTTTTGAGGGGGGGGGGGTGTCTGCCTAGTCTGATTAAAACATAAACATAGGAGTTCAGAAGTACGTGAAGGTGGGGAAAATTCTGCCAAATTCTTGTCATGAAACCTAGACTGCTCTTAATCTTCTGCCATACTGATCAGAGGTGATGGCTCTCTGCTGCAGAGCAGCCCTTTGAGAGGGAGGTCTTGATGAAAAGTTCATTCATTCATTCATTCATTCATTCATTCATTCATTCATTCATTCATTCATTCATTCAGTTTAGTTTGATTTAGTTGTCTTTCTTTGGATCTGAGCTCCTGAACAGAAGGAGATGCTTTTTCTTGTAGACTTCCTTTAGGCTTATGAAACAATGCTCCCTGTCTGTCCCTGGCCCTGTTGTGTAGATTTTTTGATCCTCCATCTATGACTCAATGGCCTGTTTCAGAATTAGATATAATGCCGTTCCACTCTTCTTTGTGCAGACTGATGATTTCATTCTGCATTAATTAGTGGATCTGATGACGTGTCAGTATTTGTTCTGAATCAATTAATCTGAAATAAATTAAGGAAAGTTTGGGGACTGTGCAGCCAATAGCTGTTTCAATTCTTGGTCTGGAGAACAGCTGAAAACGATCAGACGTTTCATCGAAAGCTAGTTTCTATTGTTCTCTGTTGCGAGCACTGTTTTGAGGATTTTGTTGCAGAAGGTTTGGCTTGGTTCTACTTGTGATTTTAAAAAATTAACTGTGTAATCCTCTTGTTTAATTTATGTAGATTGCTATTCAGTCCACCAATTGCTGCCCCCCAAATGGAATAGCTGTGCTACTAAAAAGCCCCAGATAGGAGAGGGGGGGGGATTTCCGAAAGTGCAGGAAAAGGAAGGCCTTTTATAAAAATCTCGGCTGAACAAGTTAATGCTTGACAGCTTGAATTTATGTGAACATTAACAAGGCTGATAATTCAGACTCTTGTTGCCCTTGGTCACATTCCAGGAGTAATGTTTTCATAAAGATGAACTATTTTTAGACAGTTTCTCCAGTGTATGAAAAACAAATAGGCTTCCCCTATAAATTCAGGCAAGCATGCCTCCTTGTTTCTGATCTTTTCAAATGGTAACAATATGTGGGATCAGTCTAGCAAGTAATGCCACGAGGCAATGCCCGTTCATTTCATCAAAGCCGTCCTGTGCACCATAACATCCAGTGGAGCTCCCAATACATAACAGAGATAAAAACCCCGGCAAGCAAGAATCCCTCTTCTCTCCATTTCTTTCTTTTCCTTTGTTCAAAGATGTGGGAATAGCATTACTGTACTGCCTCCTGCTGGAGACTCGCAAGCACAGCAGCCTTGGAGCATGTGGGGCATACGGCAACTTTGGTTTTTTATCTGACCAGATGCTGTTTGTAGTATGAGTCTATGAAAATATAAGAAGAATCATAGAACTGAAAGGGGCCAAACAGCCCATCTAGTCCAACCCCTTGCTCAGTGTAGGATCAGTCTCTGGACTCTAGAGCAGTGGTGGTGAACCTATGGCATGGGTGCCAGAGGTGGCACTCAGAGCCCTCTCTGAGGGCACGCGCAAGCAGAGTCCCCCCCCCCCCACACACACACACACATCTAGGCTGGCCTGGGCCGCTGGGCTCAATTATTAGCATTAAACCTAAGACCTAGTTTTGGGGAAGCAGTGTAGGTAACCCTGTTAAGCGCTGTTAAACACCACTGATTTTCATGCGAAGAACTAAAGTGCGATCCTTTACCTGAGAGTAAGCTCGGTTGTTGGCAATGGGGCTTGCTTCTGAGTAAACCCTCCTAGGGTCGTGAGTCACCCATTGGAATAGTTGCACGGTTGCTTCAAAGCAAAGCCACCCACTATCACCAAGCTTACTCCCGAGTAATACACACCTCAGAGCCAACCGTTTTTTCTAAACTAACACCTCAGTATTCAGGTTAAATTGCTGTGTTGGCACTTTGAGATAAATAAGTGGGTTTTGGGTTGCAGTTTGGGCACTTGGTCTTGAAAAGGTTCGCTATCACTACTCTAGAGCATCCCAGACAAGCGTTTGTCCAACCACTGCTTAAAGACTGCGAGTGAGGAGAAATCTAGCACCGCCCTAGGTAGGTGATTCCACTGTTGCACAACTCTTACTGTAAAAAAAATGTTTCCTAATATCCAGTCAGAACCTTTCTACCCATTTAAGCCGTTATTTAAATTGGAACCGTTATTGTAAGTTCTGTCCTTTGCCGCCAACAGGAATAGATTCCTCTCCTCTTCCAAGTGACGGCCCTTCAAATACTTCAAGAGAGCAATTCTTCCTGAGCGCCCTGGGTGCGCGCCATTGGCATCACGTGGGGGTGGAAAATCGCCCCCCAGGCCCCCTCCCCAAGGGTGGGGTGTGGACGGATTGGGGTGGGGTGAATTGGGGCGGGGGCACGCAAGCAGGTCATGCCCCAGGCACAGCTCCCTCTCCCTACATCCCTACCATGGAGTCCAGCCTTTGAAACTATTATTACCTCTGCGGGTACTGATCTCCGTAATCTGGAGATGAGCTGTAATTCTGAGAGAACTCCTCACTCCCTGAGAATGCACTTCCAACAGCCCAGAGGAAGGGCCGCTATTTACAAATTCCTTCAGATCAAAGATTTTTGTGACTGCCAAATGAATGTACTTGATTCACCTGTACATGTGTGGGTGGGTGTGTTTTGACTCTCCTAAATATGAAGCACAAAGGGAAGAGTTTCTGACTAAATTGATAGTTACATTTGCCCTTTTTCCTGATATTGGGAAATAAGGGTTGTTTCTAAATAGTCTAAATCAAGGGTGTCCAACTATGGCCCTCCAGATGTTCATAGACTGTTCGTAGCAGGGGCTGATGGGAATCATAGTCCATTAACATCTGGAGGGCCACAGTTGGACACCCCTAGTCTAAATCAAAACTGTCTAATATACAGGTGTCAAACTCGCGGTCCTCCAGATGCTATGGACTGCAGTTCCCATCATTCCCTGCCAGCATGGGAACTGTAGTCCATAACATCTGGAGGACCGCAAGTTTGACACCTATGGTGTAATAGATGCGGCAAAATTCTGTTTTGCAGATTGTTGTCAAAGTTTATCAAAACAAGTGTATGACCTACGGGTTGTTACACTCAAATAAACTATGAACTATGATCTCCCAGAGATTGGCAGTCCTATATTAGAAATAGGAATGCTGAGCTTTTGGTCTGATGCAGAAAGGTGGCTGTTATGGCTGAAAAGAATTAGCCAGGCTGATACTCTCTCTTACAATGGCATAACTGAACGCCTACACCAATTGAAGTTCTATCCAAGCCAATTAAAATTAAGAAGCGGCATTAAAATTTCACTGTCATCCGAAATTGTTTGTAATGACAACGGCTGGTTACTTGTGCAAACGACGTCTGAGAAAATTGCCCGTTTGTGTGGTAGATAAGTCAGTTTGGAGAGTCTAATTATAAGGCAGTTATGGAGGCTTTAAAGAACTTATCAGTAATTGCAGCAATAGAAGGGGTAGATTACGGGCCACAAATATATCACCACAGCAATCATACTTAAAATTTACATGGCACTTTATAACTTCAAAGTGTTTTACAACCATTAACTAATTAATCTACAGAGCTTGTTATCAGGCGCATCTTTTACTGACATAATATATAAACACTGCATACACTGTCCCTAGGGAGGAATTTTCCTTAAAAGGTACGCTTGCAAAAACATTCAGGCAGGGCAGATGAGTATTTTGGTTTTCTTGTTCTAGTCAACTTTCTGAGATCAAAAAAGAGAATTGGTGAGATGCTATCTTTTATTGGCAGAACCACTCTCTTTAAAGAGAGTGGGTGTCTTTACCTTTTGTAGAATTCATCACAAGGCCAAAAAAAAAATTATAAATATCAAGATACCAGAAAATATTCTGTGTGCACTTATTTGAAGTCTGGGCTGTTTCTGCAGACAAAACGCAGGCTTGATTGTGAGTTGAATTTCCAATTGGCCAAAGCTGAGTTATACATTTGTTTGTTTGTTTGTTTGTTTGTTTATTCGTTACGGCAGGTCCCATCGATGTTAAGGGACCCCTGATGTAAGGGGAGCAAAAGGGGGCACTTCATTCAGCGGCTGGTCTCTCCAAAGGTCCGGTGGAACAGCTCAGTCTTACAGGCCCTGCGGAATTCACGTTGCAGGTTTGAGAGGTGCCCAAATAAAATAATGAAATCTGCCTTAAATTCCTAGTGAAACGGTGAAGTCCTTTGATAATTGCAGAAAAATAGAAATGTTGCAGTTGCAGAAAAATAGAAATGTCAGCCTGAAGACTTCTAGCACCTTAAGGATTAGCGAAAATGACTCCAACACTAGTTTACACTTGGATACATGTCATTAGTCTTTAAAATGCCACTGGATTTCTGTTCTATAGCAAGTCCTCTAAAATGACACGCCAACTTTGCAAACAGAAGACAACAGAGAGAAGTAGCAGCTGAACCAGAATTAGCATTAAAGTTTGGAGAAGAGTAAGAATTTTGAAGCTCATGAGTCTGTGTTTCGTTCATTCAGTGAAAATCACATTCTGTAAGGTTGAAGGACCATAATTTTAAACCTATGGCAGGGTTAGGAATTGATGGAATTTTGTTAGCTTTTTAAAAAACCTACTGTAGAATTCCCATCTGGATAGCCCAAATGAGATACTTTCTAATGGAAGACAATCTACACAGGCTTCCCGGTTTTAATTGGTAAAGTATTTAACGAGCTGGTTTGATCCCAAGTTACCAGACCTTGCTGGGAAGATCCAACCCTCCACCAGAAGAGATCAAACACTTTACTCAATGCCAACATAATTGTCAATTTTAATCCTGTTATTGGGGTTTTGTGCACTTACAGCTTGCAGTGCAACTGTGTGCTTCACAGTGGGCTTTCCCCACAGTTTTCCATTTAAAAGGGGCATCTCCTGTTGTGAAGTGTCTCCAGCTATGCTGATCCAATCCGCCATTTTGTCTGCCCGCCACTTCCTTTCCTTTCCATACAACAGGGGAGTTGCCTGCCACCTTTTTGGGGTGTCCTCTTTGGTCTATTGATAATTCAATAGATCGTGTCAGTTTCACTGGTCTATTGAATTATCAATCAAGAAAACCTAAAGAGAAAGTCATACATGGCCATCTCTTTCACTTTCCCTGTGAATGCAGGGGGGAAAGCTGCATTTCACCCGCTTTCGAAAACCACAGGGATTCTCTGATCTGCAGCACAATGCGTTCTGGAGTTGAGTAAACATGTGTGCAACCGAGAATCTGACCGAAAGGGAATGTACATTCACTGCAGAGCAAACCACAAGTGCATAAATGGCTATTAACTTAAAAACTTCTCTTTAAGGCCATTAAGAACTTCTTTAAGAAAAAAAAAGTTATAGGCTTTCCAGGGTCACCTATTCCAATTTTCTCTGAGTTAAGGACCATTCTGGGGAATCAAGACTGTATTGATAATTAGTTAGTCGGGGGGAATTCCCTTGTATTCCTTTCTTTATTTTTCCCAGGTCAGGTGAATTAAGGGAGGCTTGCGTGCAGGGATTGCAAAAGACCTCGTAATCATGCGATGACTAAAAAGAATTTACTTTTACTCAGCAGATACTTAATTACCAAAGAGAGGAAAAGAAAACCATCACTGAATGAGCAAAGATCTATTTACAGTACTCTCAGCAAATGACAAAACAAAGCTGAACTTAATCTAAGAGGGAATTGAGGAAGGGTGAAACACTGGACATTGCCGGTTTCATTCCTGACTACCTCATAGCTAAAATCCAGGTATTCTCAGAACAGTTTTTTACTCAACAGCCCCGCATGACATTTCCCAAAAAACCCTTCTCACTTGTCTCCTTCACAAAAAGATGCCACTTCCTTTTATTCATATTATTTTAATGTTCTAGGATCTTCTGTTTGCAGCATCTTCCAGTATTTATGTGCAACTCAGTTACACAGTAGGAAAGGATCTTTTATCTTTATCTGGACCTTTTATTTTTTATCTAGCCAGTTGTTACAACATCAACATATTTGCTACCAGAACAGGCAGATTCCAAACTGAAAGCTAACCTGGAAAAGTTCTTTCATAACGTATTGTCGAAGGCTCGGCTACCAGTACGTAAAAACACCAGAATCAAAGGCCAAGGGCATGCTAAGTTCATGGACAATGGACTCCACCCAGACACAGGATTTGCATTCACCAATACTACTGCTGCTGCTGCTGCTGCTGCTGCTGCAGGGAATGCAAATGCGACTATAAATGTAAACGGACTGATAACCCCACCCGCAATACGGTGCACTCAACCTCACCTTTGCATAGCAAGTTCCACCCAAACACTTACTGATTGGTTCCCCACCCTGGGACATGGACAATATACCCCACTAAACTTTCCCTTCTCACTGGACACAGTAACAGACTTCTCTTTGTGATACACCTCTGAAGATGCCAACCACAGATGCAGGCGAAACGTTAGGAACAAGATCTACCAGGCTATGGCCACACAGCCCAGAAAGCCCACCACGACCAGTTCTTTTATAACCTTGGTCCTTCCTGGAGAGGCAAGATTTGACAGACCTCTGTGCATCAACAGAGTGCTAATTTCAACATGTCCCCTCCCTCACAACTGTACATTTTATTTGGGTTGTCTGGGAGAAGTTTTTCAAGAGACTACCAAAATTGCTGGGCCAATTGAGACTAAACCAGCTCATTCCACACATCATGAATGTTGTTTGATTCCCAAAATGATATCTTTCTGTTTTCAAGTCTCCAGTTTTGGTAGGACGCATGCATGTTTAACTGATACATTGCAATCCATTGTTTCTATCTGTTCTTGCGAGCTTTTAAAAAGACCAAATGCACGTTTTTGCAGTCTGCTGCCATAACTAAATTATTTTATTCCCTTTGCCATGCATGTTGCAGAATTGAATGTGTCCTCACTGTTTCGACCATTGGACTTTGCAGATAAAACACATGCTGCGAATGTCAAATACACTGTGGAAAACTAGTAGCATATGAAAGATCTTACTGTGCAATTGTTTTGGTATCCTCTGTGCTGTAAAACCTATTGACAGTGCCCCCTGTGTGCCAGCTCATC
This sequence comes from Sphaerodactylus townsendi, assembly GCF_021028975.2. Lineage (NCBI taxonomy): Eukaryota > Metazoa > Chordata > Lepidosauria > Squamata > Sphaerodactylidae > Sphaerodactylus > Sphaerodactylus townsendi. The sequence continues at coordinate 174,746,380 of NC_059425.1, read as the reverse complement.
AGATGGGCACAGCTTTTCTCTCCCCCATGTTAAAAACTCCTCCATGAAGGTGGTAGACACAGAACAGCTTTCAGGGTAACCAGTAAATGCCTGTCCTCGGCAATCTACTTGTCAACTGTGCTGGCTAAAAGAGCAGACAGAATTTCAGCTGTCAGCTCTGTGTCTTCTCTTTCCTCTGTCTTTCATCTTTCTTACCCTGTGGACAGAGGGCTTATTTTGTTGATTTATTTATTTAATTTGTTTGCCCAGCACATAAGAGCAAAGACCCTGTTTATCCGGTCGCAACAACAGAATCAGGTGCCTGTAAAATGGTTTCTGGCACTTGTCTGTGCTGGAATGGATGAACGCGGAATAGGTGGGTTTGTTTCATGGTGGTAATAATGATAGATGCCATGAGGTCCGGTTCCAAGGATCCAGAACCTAGTCAGAGTTAAAACCAAAACCACACAGACATTCTTCACTGTTCTTGGCACGTATCTCTATGAATTGCATTGGTGAAAAGAAGTAGACATGTTTTCTGAAGAAGGAGGAGGAGGAGGAGGAGGAGGAGGAGGAGTTTGGATTTATACCCCCCCCCTTTCTCTCCTACAGGAGACTCAAAGGGGCATTAGCAGCAGCCTGTAGAGATTGTGATTGACTGCCAGTGTCAGCCAATAACAGAGGAGGAATTCTAAAACCCTAACATTTCAATCAGGGCAAGGTAAAATATACACAGGTGGCTTCTATGGTTTGTGAGACTGTCCCAGTCTTGTTTATTGTTCAAATGACTTCTGTACTTCACTGCTAAATCAGCTCCACGTCATTGTAATTTGCTTCCTTTTAAACGTTACTGGAGTGCAGTGGGAGCTACCACTGTTGGAAACAAGTATGCTAGACACAATGAAACTCCTGTTGCTAATTTGTAGGTTTTTAAATATATTCAAAGAGAAACTTAATAGCAGAGATGCGGAAGTGGAAAAAAATAAAGATAGCCAGAGATACTTTGAGTTGCTTTTGTATAAAAAGAGTTTACTAGCTTCAGGAAGGGTTACATAGGATAAAAACAACAAATGCTATACTTCTCTGTTACATATTTACAGTAGAAGACTACATCTTGTAGCTATTTGCTATCTAGCCTGAACAAGTCTACTCAAACAAAGAAAACAAGTAACTTTATAACTTCTGATATACGTGCTTGCTATCATGTAAGCAATGGCTGATTTACTGACCAATGGCGGTCATAAAACAGTGACCTTCGCAACTTGTTTACATACAGACAGTTAACCCCTTAGTAGCTGAATTGTGACAGACACTTGCAAAATACCAACATAATTGAAAGCAAGCTCCGTAATCCCCTCTTTTGTGCAAAGTTTTTGCTTCACCATCCCTCCCATCCATGATTTTTCAGCTTTCACCCGGCGTTGTGTTTGTTGCAAGCACAACTCCCAAAGCTTTCCTCGTAACAACAGCCTTGCACTGGCATGGGTGCCCACCCTGCTGGCACAAGGAGCAAGTGCATTGATACACAGGCGCCCTGCAGCTCTACCGCCACAAATGCTGGAAGTCACAGCGGAGCTTCGCTAGCATCCAAAACTGATAATAGCTGGGTGGGGGCAGAGCATTCCTGAGGGTGGAGCCAATGCAGTGATGGGATCCAAAAATTTTAGTAACAGGTTCCCATGGTGGTGGGATTCAAACTGTGGCATAGCGCAAACGGGGCTGGACAGGGCTAGACTGCTAGACTGCTTCAAGTTCTGCGCGCTACTGCTGAGAGGAGGGGCGTAACTAGGGCAAAAATCACGTGGCAAAATCACCAATTAGTAACCCCCTCTCGGCACACAGAAATAAATAGTAACCTACTCTTTGGAGCCTGTGGGAACCTGCTGGATCCCACCTCTGGCTGTATATATGGTAATAGTCGTTGTTCTAAGCATTTGAGCATCACTTTACTTGTATGATGAATTAATGCTATGGTCCCATACATGCAGGAGTCTTGAGTGTATCCTTTTCTGTAACTGGAATGTAAATCCAGCATTTCCAGTTTGTTGGCTGTTGTTTTGTTTTCTATCGTTGATGGCATATTCCGGTCAAGCTTTCGATGGACTCTGTTTCCATGGCTTGATATCCTGGCGATTTCTTTCTCCCAATCGCCTTTGAGTTCCGCTTTCACTTCAGTTTCTAAAATGGTAGGTTTTTCTTCAAAAGATAATTATTTGGAGGAACCCATCATCTTTTTATCTCTTCCGTATAGCTCTTCAGCCTATTGTTCCCATTTTTTCTTTATTTTGTTCTGTGCAGTTTATGTATTTCGATGTTGGTCTTTCAGCATGTCCGACTAAGTTGTAAATGTCCCTGTGTTTTCTTGTATTTTTTTAAAACAGAGCTCTGGTTCTTCCTTTTATTATTGTTCTCTTGTATTCTCTACCCTAATTATTATAATAGTTTTCTTTGATCTGGGACCCTCATACACCACCCCCCTTCCCCACAAACACACACTCCCTTTGGCCATCCTGTAGGCACCTCTTGCAGGTGTCTGGTCCCAGGATGGCTCAGTTAGCTGTCACCAGAGGGACCACAGCCTTCTCAGTTGTGGCCTCTACACTGTGGAGTGAGTGCACTCTTCGATTAACCTGTGCCCTGCTGGACTTGTTTAGTTTCCACAGGACATGCAAGGCCAAATTGTTTAAGTTTATTTTATTTAGTTAGTTTTAGATTTTCACCCTGCCAATTCCTGAAGGGATCAGGGCAGCTAACAACAGCATAAAACATTGCTACAAATTAAAACAATAATAAATAGATTAAAAAGCAATTTATACAGTACATACAGGACAGTCCAAGATGGTGATGGTGACTTTAATGCCCCGAGAGGCCACAAAAATAGATATTAGCCTAGCTAATATCTATTTTTGTGGCCTCTCGGGGTGTTAAATGGGTTGACCTTTATAGTGTAATCCACAAATTTGGGGTGTCTTATTAGTGAGATGGTGCAAGCTACATAATTGTAACATTTCAATGTTTTATATTTGTCAGTTGCATTTATGTTGTTTTCACTCCCCTACACTATTTTAATGTAAGTCACATGAGACCCTTTGGGCAAATGGCAACTTTAAATATCGAATAAATTAATTTCTAGGCACAAGTTGCTGGAATGCGGCATTTTATAGTCTGATTCTACACCCTACACTTGATCTTAGTCAAAAGGCCTGTCACTTTTTACTTTTGCTTCTTTTCTGTCTTTAGCAGTGTTAAGAGTTTCATCAGTCATCCATCAAGACTTTTCATTTCTATAGGACAGCGGTGGCGAACCTATGGCACGGGTGCCAGAGGTGGCACTCAGAGCTCTTTCTGTGAGCATGTGTGCACAGAGTTAATCATGTGGGGGGGAATCACCCCCCGCCCATACACACACACACACACACACACACACACACACACACACACACACACACACACACACACACCTAGGCTGGCTAGGCCATGATCCTTTACCTGGGAGTAAGCTCGGTTGCTGGCAATGGGAATTGCTTCTGAATAAACCCTCCTAGGGTCGCAATTCACCCATTCGAAGCATTACACGGTTGCTTCACCAAGCTTACTCCCAAGTAACATGTGCCTCCGAGCCAACTGTTTTTTCTAAACTAAAACCTCAGAATTCAGGTTAAATTGCCGTGTTGGCACTTTGCGATAAATAAGTGGGTATTGGGTTGCAATTTGGGCACTCGGTCTCAAAAAGGTTCACCATCACTGCAATAGGAATAGTCACTGCACATTCTTCTTTGATAATATCTCTGGTTTCAACCCACAGTTCTTCCAGTTCATGTTCACTTGAATTTAGTAGTGCAAAACTGTTCGTTGCATGGACTTTGAACTCTTTGGGAATTTTGTTTGGATTGTATTTTGGCACTGTAGCTCACACATTATCCCATTTTATTTCAGGCACTGGTTTGGTGTAGATAAATTGTAAACGATATGGACAAGCACTATATATGGGTCACACAACAATTCATATAACGGGTAGGTTAGCTATCAACTGTTCAAAGAATATTTTCAAGTAAATATAGTCGGGTGAAGTGGAAATTTTTAGAAGGTTCCCTAAAGTTGAGAATAAAAGTGTCAAATACATTTACCTGATACAGATTGATTTACATCGCATCAGCTTTGGAACACTATTGGCTCTTCAGGTTTACATTACTGAAAGCAATGTCCTCTGCCAAGCATAGAAACAAAAAATACCTTTCGAACATTTTTGATGTAATTTATGAAATACAAGCTCGTTTTCTTCCGAAATTCTCACATATGTGCCAGTAACCAACATAAATTTGCCATATGACACACATATGACATAAAGTGTATGTCTTCCAAGCTTGAAAAAAATAAGTCTGTATAATAATTTGCAGAGGGCCATCTAGTAATAAAAAGCAGTGCTAAGGTTCTAAACCTTAACAGATCTGACGACACTGATTTGTTCATGGGTTTCAGTTTCCACAGGTGTGAGTGCCTGGCTTTCTTTCTGCTCTAACAAAGATTCCAAAGAGTATTGTCGAAAGCTTTCACGGCTGGAATCACTGGGTGCTGTGTGGTTTCCGGGCTGTGTGGCTGTGTTCTAGCAGCATTCTCTCCTGACGTTTCGCCTGCATCTGTGGCTGGATCCTCTGATCCAGCTTGGAAAGCACACAGCACCAAAAAAAACCACACATTCCAAATAGTGTTATTTATTTATTATTAAATTTATAGACCACCCTTCCCCAAAGGGCTCAGGGTGGTGAACAACCACAGTAAACAAAGCATTAAAACACAATAAAACCAGCACAGTACCCCAATAATTAAAACAGGAACCATGTAAATATTAATATCAGATGGCGTTGGACTCCCCCTCCCTTCCCCACCCTTGCGCCCACGGGAGGCCAGATGGAATGGTGGCAGATGTACTTAGCCAGGCTGGCCAAATGCCTGGTGGAACAGGTCCGTCTTACAGACCCTGCGAAAATTCTGCAAGTGCCGCAGGGCCCTGATTTCCCTTGGGAGCCTGTTCCACCAGGTAGGGGCCAGGGCCATAAAGGCCCTGGCCCATGTAGAGGCCAGCCTGATTGCCTTTGGGCCAGGGATCACCAATAGGTCCTCCTCCGAGGAGCAGAGGGGCCTAATGGGGCAATTTGGGGAGAGGCGATCTCCTCAGTTATCCTAAGCTGTGTGAACGAAAAAGCAAATTCAGAACAAATCATAGGACAGTGATGCCCAACAAGGTGCCTGTGGGCGTCATGGTGCTTGCTGATATATTTCTTGGCACCCACGTACGTGCCTGCTTCCCAAAGCAAGAGGCTTTTACAGATTTCACCAGAGCAGGGCATGCTTCAGAAGCCAAATGTTCAACATCTACATGTAACAACTCAGAGCAGAGGATTTGCAGGAAGGTGCCACGAATGCAGAGATGATTCCCACCTCTGCTTCTCCTGAACAGCTGAGTCAAGCGAATTAGTCAAAGTCCTGAACTGGTGCTGAAAACGGTAATGGGATGGGTGAGGATCAATGAACTGAAGCTCAATCCAGACAAGATTGAGGCGCTGGTGGTCGAAGCTGCGTAAGGACTGAGGAGTCAGCCTGTCTGGGAGGGGATTGTACTCCCTTTGAAAGAACATATTTGTAATATATGGATACTACTGGATCTTGGCCTATAGGAGGAGGCCTTGATCTCTTCTGTGGCTCACAGAGCCCTTCCCAAGCTTTGGCCGATATGCCAGCTATACTCATTCCTCAAAAAGCATAATCCAGCCATGGTGATCCATACTCTGATTACATCCATTACGTCCATTATTGCTCTTTATGTGAGACTGCTTTTGAAAATTGTCCAGTCAGCTTGACCAAAATACAGCAGCCATGCTGTGGACAGGGATAGTACACAAGAATCGCATCCCCTCGGTGCTTTTCTTTTCTTCAAATTTTTCATACCAAGCTGCACTGGACCACTACTGCATGGGTTGGCTGAAATAGGGAAAGTGAAGGGAAAAGAAAGCCCCTTATGCTCACGCGACCTGCCAACAACTCCCGATCTGACTCAGGCCTCTGCACCCCTAGCACTTAAGCCCCTAGAGGGGGACTCAAGGCTTTTGTAATGTTGCAGTAGATAGTAGCCACAACCCCACATTTGCTCTCTGCTAAAATATCTATTAAGTGTCTGAGGTGAGCCGTCAAAATACAATGCATCGCTGTGTTCACCTCCCAAAATATAAATTAACTTCCCTTCCCGCTTTCTCTTTTAGGGGACTTGATTGTAGGTGCCATCTGTTATGCTGATTTAGTGTGCTGTGTTTTAATGGGGTGGGGTTTACTTTATATAGAGCCAAATTAATTAATATTTAACTGATTTTAGTCCTTGATTTTATTGTGCTCTATTTATGTCTGTTGTTCACCGCCCTGAGCCCTTCGGGGGAGGGCGGTATATAAATATAATAAACAAACAAACAAACTAGCAGCACCAGGGACATATCTACAGAAAAGGGTGCTCATGGCAAACTCTCAAGCTGCCCCCACCTCTTGTGATGTGGATGTGATTGATTGATTGATCGATCGATTGATTGATTCATTGATTCATTGATTGGTTTTCTATACCGCCCCATCCCCGAAGGGCTCTGGGCGGTGTACAACAAAATTAAATCATAATGCAGCGAAACAACAAAATCAAAGCTGAACAAATAAATTTAAATACAAATATACTACTAAATCCCTTTCAAAAACAGCGATTAATACAAAATTGAACAGTCAACGGCGCCCAGCGAGACCCAAATTTAAAACCCTCCCCAAACAGGAAGACTGCGGGTCCCGTCTGTGGTTATGCCCCTATTGATACACCCCAAGATCACATTAGCCTTTTTTGTCGCTGTATCACACTGACTGCTCATATTTAACTTACTGTCCATCCGTACCCCAAGTTCTTGTCCTCACATACCACTGCTCAGTACTGTATCCTCCGTCCAGAGAGAGAAAGGAGAAGAGAGAGAAAGGGGGAGGGAAAAAGAGAGAAGAGGGAAGAAGGGGAGGGAAGAGGGGAGAGAGAAAGGGGGAAAGGGAGGAAGAGGAAGCGGTGGGCGGGAACATTGCCTATATCCAGTGTAAAGGTCCTCCCTTACCCCACCCTCATTACACCCTGAGCAGCACTAATAAAATTGTAAATCAGAGCCAGGAACAAAGCCCCGATATATATGGAGCCACAAAGAGACCGACATACCCATCAGAGTCAGCTGTAAATAGATAATTAAAAGCCTTTTAAAACAGAACTCTCCTCCAAGCACCACAAAATGTCCAGTTGCAGAAAAAGACTTTCCAAACTCAAAGAATGTATTTGGTTGAGCTAATTATGCAGATTTTCATTCCATTTGAGCTAGCAAGGAGACCAACATAACCCCCTGTAGCTTTCAGAGGTCCAGAGGCTAAACTGTGCAAGGCTTCCTGGCTAGAGACGATGCACATTTCACAGTCAGTGTGTTTGACAGTTGAATTGACCATGACTGACTGTGTCAATCAGACGTGAGCTAGTCACTGGTTCATTTCCGTGCCAAACAACTCAAATGTCTGCCAGCAGATTTGCAAAACTCCGCAAGCATAAAAATGCGGCCAGGCCCAGCAGATCAGGTGCCCATGTTACTAAGGACTACTTAGACAATCACTGAATAATAAAATTCCAGATAATCACTGTACAAATAGCTTTCAATCCTTCACTACGAAAACACTGACTGAGATAACATCTTCTGTATAATTGGCTTTGGTTACCTCTAACCCTTCTCACTGCCCGATGGACTAGGCTGAATGGAATATGTAGAGATATCATTTTTAGGTAATAAGTTGGTTAACGTTTTTTGTTCTGCCTCTGTATGACTTGTGGCTGTAACAAAGACTGACTGGCTGAATGGGTAAAACCTGGTTTTAAGCAGAGGTGGGATCCAGCAGGTTCTCACAGGTTCCCGAGAGTAGGTTACTAATTATTTGTGTGTGCCGAGAGGGGGTTACTAATTGGTGATTTTGCCACATGATTTTTGCCTTAGTTACTCTTCTCTCAGCAGTAGCACGCAGAACTTGAAGCAGTCTAGCAGGAGGTGCACCGGCGTGCGTGGCAGCCTGAGCCTGCATGCATTCGTTTCCTGCCCAAGGACCGGTGCAGTGGCTGCGTCCTTGCCACAGCCCCGCCCAGGAATGCCCCACCCCAAGATGCCCGACCTCGCCCCCGTCGTGCCCTGCCCAGCCCCATTGGTGCTACACCACAGTTTGAATCCCACCACCTTGAGAATCTGTTACTAAAAATGTTGGATCCCACCACTGGTTTTGAGCACTATTTATTACCGATTCTTATGAATCAGGCTGTGTGAGCGCGTACAAAAAGGAATGGCAGAAGCAACATGTGACCCAGCTAGAAAAATCAGCTCTCCCTGTTTGCAACTGGTGGATGTTTGAAGATCCCCATTCCTGGCTTCTGAGAAATCTTCTACATGCAAGTTCCTGAATTAACCAGGAAAATTGGCTTTCTCCTAGGTGGCCATTCTGAACTGCTTTCACTCTTGGCACAGCATTGAAGTTGGATCAGATTGTGACTTGCCTTTTTTGTACTCTCATCAAATAGCATACTAATAATCCTATCTCTCTCTTTGTCTCTCTCTCTCTCTCCCCCCCCCCTCTTTTTTTCCCCCGCAGGAGCCTCAAAGCAAATATTTCAAAGGCAGGAAGAAGGGAATACCTGAAGCTGTGTAATTATAGAGCCAAAGGTATGTACTAAAGTGTATGAAAAAAAATGATAGAGATGAATTTATCAAGAGGGAGAAGACTGGGTTTATTAAATATGTTTAGGACACTAATCTTTAGTCTTTCCTTGGCATTTTTTATTTTTTTTAATAATGTGATCTGATCAGTAGCTTTCCTGAAAGGTTGGCAAAGTTCCGGCACTTGCATTTAACATCTGTTTGATGTGCTCTTTTGTGTCAAATGAACAAGCTACTGTTAAGATGGATGACACGATGTAGCTGTGATTCAAACAATCTTACTATATAATTGAGTAGCGTATTCTTGACTGTGAACCAGAAAAAGCAAAGGACTCTGGGAGATGAAGTTCAGAGGATGCCATTTCTCATGTACAGAGAGGCTGACAGGACTACAACTCCCAGACTCTTCACTCAGTTAGTAATTCTTCTTCAAGCTCTAGAGTCCTTGCAGGGCTGTCCTATTCTTTGCCTGAGCCAGCTCTTCAGTAGGGGTCCTCGCATGTCTGTCTTATTCCTTCCCTGAGCCAACTCTTGAGTAAGCCAACCCCTGAGTAAGCCAGCAGCCAGAACTGAACAGGCCACTCTGTCCCAGGCTGTTTTGGGGGGAGGGGGAAGGCCTTGAAGCACCCAGAATGGCTCCAGCTGAGGTAGTGAAAGCGGGGCTGTGCCGGGGGGGGGGGGGGGGCCTCACTTCGCCCACCCAGAGCACTCCAGGCAACCTATCAAGAATTGGGCTGGAGATGGTTGGGGGAGACAGAGAGAGTTGGAGTAGGGGCAGAAAGACAGTGAGTGCTGCAAAGAGGCAGAAAGAGAAAGAGAGAGCTAGGGTAGGTGGCCAGAAAGAGAGAACCAAAGCTGGGGTAGAGTGGCAGAAAGATAGAGAATAGAGAGTTGGGGTAGGAAGAGAGAAGGAGAGAGCTGGATTCAGTGGGCAGAGCTGGTATAGAGGGAAGACAGAGAGCTGGGGTAGTGGGGCAGAAAAACAGAGAAAGAGAAGTGGGGTAGCAGGGAAGAAAGTTAAAAGCAGAGCTGGGGGAGTGGGACAGAAAAAGAGAGAGCTGGGGAAAGGAGCCAGAAATAGAGCTGGGATAGCGGGAAAAACATAGAGAAGATTAAGAGAAGGGGTGGCAGGATGGAAAGTGAGAGACAGAGAAGAAGGGGGAGAACAGAAGGAAAAGATGGCGCTTGCCATTTGCCTGCCTTTGTGTATCAATCCTAGTCTTCCGGGGTGGTCTCCCATCCAACTACTAACCAGGACTGACCTTGCTTAGCTTTCAAGATCAGACTGACCTGGACCATCCAGGTTAAGGCAGTTATATATTCATTGGTTTGTTTGTATGTGTTTTGGTGGCGTGATGCACAGACCATGCAGTAGCCGCATGGCTGTTTTGGTTAATGGTGACTGTGAATATGGATCTCTGAGAGCCACACAACAACCTTCAGGGCGGGTGCTGCATATCTGGGAGAGACCGGGGCGGGGTGGTGGCGGTTGAAGCAAACCGGCATGAAGAAGTACCACTACAGGAACTACCGGAAACTGTTGGGAATTGCAAGTGTCTGTCACAATCCTGACAAGAAGGGGTCAACTATGTGCATGCTAATTAGTTACTGAGGTCACAGTTTTAGGACCAGCTCATTGACTGAGCCATTGGTCAGTTAACCCGACATTGCTTATGTGGGACAAGTAGGTCAGAGGTTATAAAGTTAACTATGGCCCCTTCCGCACACGCAAAATAATGCGTTTTCAAACCACTTTCACAACTGTTTGCAAGTGGATTTTGCCATTCCGCACAGCTTCAGAGAGCACTGAAAGCAGTTTGAAAGTGCATTATTCTGCATGTGCGGAATGAGCCTATGTTTCTTTGTCTCACACACACGCACAAGAGGTGTCCCACGAAGAAGAAGAAGAGTTTGGATTTATATCCCCCCTTTCTCTCCCGTAGGAGACTCAAAGGGGCTTACAATCTCCTTGCCCTTCCCCCCTCACAACAAACACCCTGTGAGGTAGGTGGGGCGCCCTCCTTTGTTCAGGCCATGTGCTCGCCGGCTAACGATTTGCCCACCTGCCTCTCCCTATTTTCAATGTTAATGCATGCTTATTTTGTCATGGCTTAGTTCTTGGTGGATTGTCACATGGGTTCATTTAATAAAACATTGGGCCTTTCCCCACTTACCTTTGGCCCGGCGCTACTTGCGGAGAGTAGCGCGGGGTTCCTGGTCGCTCCCCACGACAGGGGCGGCGACAGCGCAGCCTCCCCGACGCTGCCGCTGTCGCGCCCCCTCAGCGTGCGGCATCCCAGGCGCTCTTCTTAACGGCGCCTTTTGATGGCCCCGTGCAGAGTGCGGGGTCGTGGGGACAGCTGAGCGCGCGCCTGGGATGCTGCGCGCTGAGAGCAGCGCGCGGCATAGAGGGGAATGACAAGAGTGGGGAAAGGCCCATTCTTGGATCTTGGCCTGGCAAGGTGGCTTCCCAACCAGGCACCGATAAATCACTGATAAATCACCGTTCCTATGCTCCACAGGTCGACTTCAGCATCATAGTGCTGTGACATGATCACTTCTGGAGCCATATATATCTGAGACCCACAAAGGGTGGCAGCCATCATATTGTTCTGGAGGTACTGAGCAAACCCAAAGTCAGCTATCTTGACACAGACATTCAGGGTGGTCATTTCCATGCACAAGATATGGCTTTTGACACGTCAGGAAATGCTGGACTTACCCTCGCCTGGGACTGATGCGTTCAGTTTTCTTTTGCTTTCCTGTGACAGGACCCTTAGAATCCTTCGGAACGTGTCAAGCATTTTAACTAAGTGATGATGGGATGGATCCAGAATAAATTTAATACTGCTGATATATTTTTTTAAAAAAAAATACTTTCAAGATGGACAGCTTAAACCGTTTAAGAGAAACGTGTTTTTTTTCTTTCCAGGGGATTAGTTGCTTAAAAATAGAACCAAAAATATATATACTTTTAAGTGTTCCCAGGTCCCCTCGAGTTGAGATGTTTTACATTTCATGTGGGGAGAAAATATGCATGGCTCAAATGTAACGATATTTGGCCTTTAACAATGCTAAATATGTTGGATTGACCTGCCAATATAGTCCTTTTTTTTCAGGCTAGCAGCCGTATGCCTAGGTGCTAGAGGCTTAAATAAAAGGTTTAAGGAGAACTTTGTTCATATAATAAATTTAACCATACCTTTATAGCTTCCCTCCCTGCTCCCCTCTCTGCCAGTCCAGACAAGATCCCTCCTTTATGCTGGGCTACAGCATATGCTACAGAGCTCTACTGGAAGAAGTCAATTAAGTGCTATTTTAAACAGTCTCACACAGTTAATATTCCAATGTTAAATGTGTGTGTGTTTTTCTTGTAACTCAGAAGACCACCTCTCTTGTTCGTTCATTTTAATAAATTCAGCATGCTATATGAAGCTGCTGCCAACGAAAGCATTGCCCCACTACGTCAAAAAGGAAAAGCGCTTCCCATCAGAGGCCGCAAATTACTGCTTCAGAAGGGGGCGAGGGCTTCCCGAAGCCAGTGGGTGAGATAGCACAGGCCTTACGCGTTATACTTTTTGGAAATACGTAGGTGAACTAAAATCCCATCCGTTTCTGTCCCTGCCGAAACTAATGGCACAGATATCCCTTCTTGCCAGTCGCTGAAAATTAGAGCTAGCACCTGAGGCAATGTGCATAGTTTTTCAGCCAACTTAACGTTTGTCTGGAAATATCTCATTGATGTAGAAGGAACATACTTTCAGGTAATTTGGACCATGCAGACTCCCTATGAAATTTTGCTGGTTTTATCCACGTTCTTTCCCCCCCCCTTCCCTTCCCTTCCCTTCCCTTCCCTTCCCTTGTATTTTAATTCTCTCTCCTCTGCCCCCACTTTTCCTCTAAGAGACTCAGGACAGCAGAAAGGTTCATCTCTCTGTCTCTATGGCCCCTTCCGCACACGAAAAATTTTCAAACCACTTTCACAACTGTTTGCAAGTGGATTTTGCTATTCCGCCCAGCTTCAAAGAACACTGAAAGCAGTTTGAAAGTGCATTATTCTGCCAGTGCGGAATGAGCCTATCATAGATTAGACTGTGAGAGAATGCTTCATCTAGAGAATTTGGATTTGTGTCTCTGACCAATACATCCTGGACATTTCTGTAAAAATTTCTCCCAAGCAGGAACTGCAAGATCCTCCTTGGATGTTCACTTGAAGCAAAATACAATGGTAGCCCATTCTTGTTGTAGATTTTATGAACTTGAGACTTCTTTGAGCCTCTAGCTCATGTTGCTGTGAGGTTGAACTTCCACCCACTGGTGTGCAGGAACTAATCCCTCAAATTTTCGCAGCTGTTTCACACGAGGAAGAATCAAATTTGCTTGAAAGTGAGGTGTAGTGGTTAGTCTAATACAGTGATTCCCAATCTTTTTTCACTCATATACCCCTAGAATTGTACCCCCATATTAATAAACCTAGTATGTAATTTTTTCATGTACCCCAAATGCTTTGGCACATACCCCTGGCACATACCCCTGGTTGGGAACCACTGGTCTAATGGATCTGAGTACTTAAAACTTAAACATGCATTGACTTAGTACTATGACCCTTGACAAGGCATCCAAGAGAGGGGACTAGAGGACAAAACTCAGTTGGCCTGGTCATTCGCAGGGGCTGGGGGAGGCTGTGTGTGTATCATGAGCTTGTACAAATCATGCAATTGTTTTCTCACAATCTTTGGGTGAAGGGAAGCAAACGGAACCTTTGGGCTTATTGTGGCCTTCGGCAGCCTTTGGAACTGGTTTGATGCTTTAACACCTCAGCTTCATCACTTCAGACATTCTCCCATCACTCTCACAAATTAAAAGACTACAGAATTACCCATCCTTTCAGTGAAACATGGCCGGCCAGAGCACATGGTTGGCACAAAGGCCAGGACGGCCTTTTGTAGGCTCTGGCCAGCCTCCCCGGGGTGACATCGCGCCTGCCCTCAAGGGGCATGGCTGGGAGACCCCCCATCCGCCCTTACTAGGGCGGATGCCAAGGGCTTCCACCTGCCCTTCTCGGGCAGCAACTGCAGCCATGATCATTCACGGCTACTCTTTTCCCGTCACTATCACAAATGAAAAGACTGCAGAATTACCCATCCTTTCAGTGAAACACAGTAATGAATACCCAGACAGCCTCAAGCAAAGCTGATCATGAAAATCTTTTTGTTTCAGTAACTGTGCATAGATGCAGTACTGAGGCTGAGGAAATGTTCCTCTGAAATCTGTTTCACCTCTTATGAGAGACAGTCAGCACTGCGTTTCAGTTCTTTGTTTCCAGTTTCTTTCATCTCTTCCCTCTTACTTTCTCAAGCTGAAGAGGATCCTTCTTCCAGTAATCTGTCAGCATCTCTTGTCAACAACAAGACAAGACCCTCGCATTTATATTCAGCAGGCAGCCTATTTGGGGAGAAATGAGAAAAGAAGCAGCTAATGACGTGGGTACGTCATATCTGGCTGTTTGAAAAATCCTATATTTGGATCGTAATGCTGAGGGAAATTCTGAGAGTTGCTTTCTTGGCATGGTAACTTGAAGAAGAAATGCAAGTAACGAGGGAGTAGAGCAACAGTAACTCATAAGATAGTAGCTCATGTTGTTACTTGATAGTAACTTATAAACCAGATCCTCAGTTTGTGGAATTCAACCTAGTAGATTTCCTCCTCCTCCTTGTTATTCATATTTATTATTCATGGTGTCAGCTTCCTTCAAAAACAAGCCTTAAATCTCACCAAAAAAATATTACCCCCTCAAAACCAGAGATAACAAAATAAAGTTTTTATGATTCATAAAGATTGCCATAAGAAAATTGGGGCCAGCAATTATTTTGGAAGTATCTATCTGAACAGACATGTTTTCACTTGATGAGTAAGTTCAGATGAGTAAGTTCAGATGTACGACAAGTAGAGTTGATAGCGGTTTGTCTGCTGTGGTGTGAGTTCACATCCCCCCACCTTCGATCCTCAAATATCACATGTCAAAAGCTCCAGGTTCATGGCTTGTTTTCTTTTTATCTCTTCCCCCTCTGGCAGATTCTCCACAATTTTATTTTTCTGTTGGTTTTGTCAGTTTCCTTGCAGTTTTAGCCAATAAAACATCCAATTTAAAAGGAAAACAATTGGTAGTTTGAACATGGAAAAACTGCTCTGAGGTGGGCGGGAGGTGGGTTTGTAACCAGTCAACACTGCCACCAGTGGGCCACCAGTCAACACTGACTGTTTCACCTTTTGGCAACAAACGTTAGGAACAAGTTTCACCAATGCTTAAGAGAAAGTTGCACGCTACAGCAAGTGAATGGAAATTGGATGCACGCTAAGGGTACATACTCCTTTGAGTAGAAGCACCCTTCTCCTGTTTCTCATTGCTAAAAACCACCCCAGTCCTCAATCTCTATGAAATCAGCAACCCAGAGCAAGACTTTCTTACAAATCCTAGGGAGGAGTCTCAGAGCCCCAGCTCGGGCTTTCTGCATCTAAGGTCTTGACACAGTTCTGTAAAGCTCTTGAACCTTTCCTGAGTCTCAATAATTGACTGGAGTAACAGACCTTTACGCAAGCGGACCCAGTGACTTTTACTGTTTAATGGACAAGCTAGCCCCAGAACTTCATCTGAAGTCACCTGTATTGGATTCAGTTCTGAAAACAGCAGTTCCAGTGTGGATAACTGGCCCATATTTCCTGTAGTGAAAACCAACCCAGAGACTTCATTCCATTTTTCTTTCCCAATCTGTGGTATACGATCTGTCTGAGCTTCCATTATGATAGATTTAAATAATTTCCAAGCATCCTGAGGGGATTTTACCCTCTTTAATCTCACCTTCGGCTTCCTTTTTCACTAATCCCCTCGTTTTTTAGGAGTTTCCTCTTTTAAAATTAAATATGGTCATGTTGGATTTCTGGGCAACTTTCCATTCACATAAATGCTGAACTTAATAGCCCTGCAACCCCTGTTCCCAGTCCTTGCTACAACTTTCACAGGTCCTGAACATCACACAGGTCCAAACCTAGCAGTGAGACCATCTCTACTTAGCTCTTTGACAAACTGCTCAAAGGCACATGGACAATATCTAAAACTTTTGTGTCTTATGAACTGAATGCTCCTTAACCTAGTCAATGTGAATGAAGACAGTTACTTGTTATAATATATGGTGGTTGCTTTCCTTATTTCTTTCTCCATTTCAAAATCACCCTCAGAGTTTTGATTAAGCAGGCCCTAATATGTCCCCAATATTATGTTACCTTTTGGGCCTGGTATTACCAATCATGGGGAAATTTGTTCTTCTTAAATTTTCTAGTTTATTGGCTATTTCCTCTACACCAGGGGTGTCCTACTCTGGCGCTTCAGATGTTCATGGACTACAATACCCATTGGCTCCTGATGGCCAACTGGCCATACCAGCAGGGACTGATGGGAATTGTAGTCCATGAACATCTGAAGCGCCAGAGTTGGACACCCCTGCTCTACACTTTACAGATCCACTCCACTCTCAAAACACCTTTCCCCTTCATTGCTATGTAGTTTATATCCAGGAATAGCAATTTACCATTGATTTCTCCCATATTGTCAGGTTACAAAGTTGCTCACCAGATAAGTTTTCTCATTTACCACTGAGCACACCAGTTCTTCCAACATGGCATGGGAGAGTCTAATATTTTCTTTAGGGGCCCTTGGCAAACATATTTTCCCTGAGGCTGTTTGATCTGTTTCCCTGGCTGCCAGTTCCTAGTCCACTTTCGGCTTTCACTTTCAAGTTCTAACCTGTCCATCTTTTTTATCATTAGTATTTTTCCAATAGAAAATTTGCCATTTTAATTTAACCATGAAAATGATTACTTTTAAATTCAGTTCCCTTTTCTAATTACAAAAAAGCCATGCCATTGAAATCCAACTTCATATGATGCTTTTTGTATCAAAAATTCTAATCTGTCTTTACCTAATTTACCTGGACCAACCAACCCATCCTCCTTTAGAGATGAGGGGTCCCAACCTGGATGCTCTCTAGTCTGTTCTGTAGCTCCATCTCCAAGTTCAACCTGAAGCCCAACAGAAACAGAGTCAGGGAAATAATTGTATCCAGTCGTTCTCAGAGCTGTGACCACTTGCTCAGTTAACGTCTTCAAAACTGAAAATCTGAGTCTGGATGATCATGCCATGTTATTTCCATCTAGAGGTAATATGATAGCCCAGTGGTGGCGAACCTGTGGCACGGGTGCCAGAGGTGGCACTCAGAGCCCTCTCTGTGGGCACACGCAAACAGAATCCCCCCCCACCCCCACAGATCTAGGCTGGCCTGGGCCACTGGGCTCTATTAGCATTAAACCTAAGACCTAGTTTTGGGGAGGCAGTGTAGGTAACCCTGTTAAGCGCTGTTAAACCCCACTGATTTTCATGCGAAGAACTAAAGCGCGATCCTTTACCTGAGAGTAAGCTCGGTTGCTGGCAATGGGCTTGCTTCTGAGTAAACCCTCCTAGGGTCGTGAGTCACCCGTTGGAAGAGTTGCACGGTTGCTTCAAAGCAAACCCACTGACTACCACTAAGCTTACTCCCGAGTAACGCACATCTCGGAGCCCACCGTTTTTCTAAACTAAAACCTCAGTATTCAGGTTAAATTGCCGTGTTGGCACTGTGCGATAAATAAGTGGGTTTTGGGTTGCAATTTGTGCACTCGGTCTTGAAAAGGTTCACTATCACTGTGATAGCCCCTAGGTGGCCTAAATTGTGGACATATAACCTTGACTTTTAAAAAATAACCAAATAGCAAGAACTTGGGAAACTAATTGTAAATAAAGGAAGCATAATTCTGTCACGCTTCCTCTATTTGTGCATATTATAAGCACCCCAAACCCATCCTGTATCAAGGACATTTCACAACCCTGCTCAGTTATGTGTTCTCCTGGATAGCTTTGAGACAGAAGCATCTTTCCTCCGGAACATTCATGACCTACTTCATATAGCTGCTGTATGGATGCAATCAAACATTGGTCATTTCCCCACTTACCTGCTGCTGCGCGCTACTCTCCCCAAGTAGCGTGGGGTCCCCCGGCTCTCCCCACTACAGGGGCGGCGAACACAGCCAACCCGACGCTGCCGCTGTCGCGCCCCCTCAGCGCACGTCATTCCTGCCGCTCCTCAAAACAGCGCCTTTTGATGACCCCACGCAGAGTGCGGGGTCGTGGGGAAGCCCGGGAGCGCACCAGAAACAACGCGCGCTGGGAGTAGCGCGCAGCAACCTTTGGTCGAGGTAAGTGGGGAAACTACCATTGTCAAGCATTAAAAAATGCTTTAATAGAAATAACTAATTTGCCAGTAGTAACTTCCTCATTAGTCAGTTCATCGTAGTTTAGCGGATGTCTATTTTAACCTGGTGGAATTAGTGAGTTGTGGTGACAGAGGAACCCCTCCTTATAGTTTTTGTGGGCATTTGTTGTTGTGTTCAAACAAAGATTCAACAACTATTTGCCTGCTGCCTGTGTTGTTGAATCATCAGCCTGCTGCTCTGCCGTTTAAGGAATTCACCAATGGGTACATGACTCTTCTCTCCTCTGACTTGTCAACACAAGGTGATGCCATTGGGGGGCACTGGGGGCTGAACTTTTGCTCTTAAGAGCTCCTGGCTTTTGTTATCTCTGGCGACAGAGGGCACAACTGTCTATGCCATGTCCTGACACTTGACTCACAAAGTAGTGCGGGTGTTTCCTCACGTCCAGAGGCTGATAGTGGCTGTCAGCAAGAAGAGAAGCAGAGATGGGGGTCGAAGGAAAAAAAGGACGATCTCTACTTTAAAAGAGATTTTAAGATTACTTAAGACATCCTCTCCATCCATTTGTGCTTCTTCCTTTGTTCATTCATCTTGCCATGTCCTAAAGGTTTTTGTGCAGACTACAATTTAAAGCTGAACACCACTTTAGAACATCTACGAAAATCAAGTTCATCTTCTGAACTCGCAGAGCTGCAGTGACTGAACCTATGCGATTCTGAATACGTCACAGACTGCCCTGACCTGGATTGCCCAGACTAGCCTTATTTCATCAGATCTCGCTAAGCAGGATCGACCCGGGCAAGAATTGGGTTGGCAGACTTCCAAGGAATACCAGGGTTGGGGCATGGAAGCAGGCAATGGCAAACTACCTCTGAACTTCTCTTGCCTTGAAAACCCCACCAGGATTTCCATAAGTCAAATGTGACTTGACGGCAAAAAAAAGGACAGAAGCAGCCGTTATCTTGAGAAGCCATTTCTAAACACATGTTTTCTGAAGAAGAAGAAGAAGAAGAAGAAGAAGAAGAAGAAGAAGAAGAAGAAGAAGAAGAAGAAGAAGAAGAAGAAGAAGAAGAAGAAGAAGAGGAGGAGGAGGAGGAGGAGGAGGAGGAGGAGGAGGTGGTAGTGGTGGTGGTGGTGGTGGTGGTGGTGGTTTGGATTTATATTCCTCTTTCTCTCTGACAATCTCCTTTCCCTCGCCCCCCAACAACAAACACCCTGTGAGGTGGGTAGGGCTGAGAGAGCTCCGAAGAACTGTGACTAGCCCAAGGTCACCCAGCTGGCATGTGTTGGAGTGCACAAACTAATCTGGTTCCCCAGATAAGCCTCCACAGCTCAAGTGGCAGAGAAGGAAATCAAAGCCGGATCTCCAAATCAGAGTGCACCTGCTCTTAACCACTACACTACTGCTGCTCTGCTGAACCACAGTGAGGATAGATAAAAGAGGACTGGGGAAGAAAGATGGTGTCAATCCCCTTATGACTATGGTAATTTCCCTTTCAGTGGCCTGGTGCACTGGATTTTCCCTGCAAGTTCATGTCTGCTAACTTCCAATTTTCATGCTGGCAGGATAATGTTAAATGGTCTGTGGGGATGTTGGTAAGGGAGAATTGGGAAGTGGGGAAAGGATTCTAAATTCTGACTCTTCCCGGCAAGGGCTTTTGCGAACATCTACCTCAACAGCTCTCAGAAGCAGAATTAGCCGAGGTTAGTACTCCAATGGGAGACCACCAACAAAGTCTGGAGCTACTTCTCAGAGTCAGGCGACAGCAAGCCACCTCTACTCACCTCTTGCCATGAAAAATTGCAGGGTTGCCATCAGCTGGCTGCAAGTTCAGAGCATACCCCACCTATATAATTTTCTTATATTCGAGGGCTATCTAGGATTGAGAACCACCTATTTCACAATACAGTTTATAGGTATTACAAATGGATTATCCCCACTTGAGACAAATGACATTCTCCCTCCCTTCACCCTTAACAATATTTCACGGAATTATTACTATTAATGTAACACCTCTGTTTTTGTGTGAACGGCAGATCAATAGTGTTAAAGGGATGTACAGATAATGCAAAAATGCCGTACAACACAATGGAAACACCCTTAAACCCAAATGTGCAGGAGGATTAGAGAGAGGGGCATTCTTCACATCGTTATTTTCCGTTTAAGGCCAGGCTAAATCCTGTTGAGTCCTGACTCAAAAATGCCGCACACCAATAAGGTGTGAGTCAACAATTCTCTGCAGGGTCTTCCAACTGATGAACCCCAGTGACAGAATAAGCCCAGCATCTGATCTGCAACGTTCCAATAGCACTTCACATGAATGCTTCCACTTTGGAGAAGACTTCTAGATCAATAAGCCCATTACGTTTTATTCCGGCCATTCCCTCAAGGAGCTCACAATAGCACACGAGTTTTCCCCTCTTCCATTTTATCCTCATGACAATTGTGTGATACAGAAGAGGTTGTCAGAACTTAGATTGCCTATCTGGTTTCATGGTTATTTTTTTTATATACAATTTTTATTTTCTGACACATGCAACAAACGAACAAAACATACAAAGAGAAAGAAAGAAAACACAACACTACACATCATTTCTTGGCTTCCAGCTATCTCACCTTTGATTAAAAGTTATCTCTAGATGATATATCTAGATAATTAAATGAATCTCTAGATGAATATAATTAAAATATTAATTCCATAGTTATTTCTTACATGTATTCTAACTATTACAATCTACTTTTTTTAGATTTCAAACCCTTCCACTACTGCTCTATTTGAATAGGTTTTCAAAAGATATTCTGTAAAAGGTTTCCCATTTTCTAAAAAAAGTGTTCAAACTATTCCCATTAATAACGTCGTCAACTTTGCCATTTCTGAATATTCTGTAACTCTCAGAATTCAGTCCTCTTTTGTTGGTATCAGTTTCAAGGCTATGTTGGTATCAGTTTCAAGGCTATGTTGGTACCAGTTTCAAGGCTATTCCCATTAATAAAGTTTCAAGGCTATGTTGGTATCAGTTTCAAGGCTATTCCCATTAATAACGTCATCAACTTTGCCATTTCTGAATATTCTGTAACTCTCAGAATTCAGTCCTCTTTTGTTGGTATCAGTTTCAAGGCTACGTTGGTGATTTCGATCTGTCTCTCCACAGTCTTAATCTGATCTATACTCCACTGGCTCTCGGCACCCAGTTGGCCTACCTAAACTGCTACATTTGGCCCTAGATATCTCCAGGTAAAAAGATTCCAGATCACAAGGACTTGGTTCATCCTGAGACCTTGCTAATCCGAGACAGTAGGGAACAGTGGCGTACTGCTAATGGGGACATGGGCTATCCCATGTCCCTGGGCGTACGCCGTTTCATCATGTGGGGGGGGGCACCGGGGGACCATGACAAAACGGCGTGCACCTGAACCACACGCCGCTGAGCCCCACCCCCTCCTGGCCTCCCTGCTGGCTCCCATAAGTGGGGGGGGGCAGGGGAACCGGGCAGGGGGGCACAGGGAGGCAGTCATGCCCGCGGGGTGCCATTTAGGCCCAGTACACCACTGGTAGGGAACTAGGTAAATGGTCTGACTCTGTGCAGTTGCTATCCGCATGTATGATGTGCTTCTATAATAGCCCTTGCTCCCAAACCAGTTGCATGCCCTGACCTAGGAAGAGAGAGGGAGACAGTGCAGTTGTGTGTGTGTGAGAGAGAGGACCAGCTCCAACAAGGAAGGGCGGCCTAAAACTCTAATAAATAAATAAAGCAATGGCGAAGGCACCTGTGGTAGGGAAAGTTCAGTTTCTCTAAGAAGCATCCCCAAACTGTAGAGGCATTTAGTGGCTGCTCTTTTTATCAGTGCAGCTGCAAGTGACAACTCTGCCCGGGCCTTTGTTCCCTTAGAGCTCAAAAATGCCCCCCAAATCCTTTCTTTGTCCCAGGATTATGCGCTTGAAAAGAACTGAACAAATTGCATTTAGAGTGATCCAAAGGGCCTGTTCTGCTTATTGCGTCCTGCCTGAGAAGGGGGGGGGGGTAGGTGGGGACTGACGGAATCAGAGGGTAGCTGGCAACTAACAGCATCGATGCACGACGGAATGACTGAATCGGGTTTAATTATCACATGCAATTACTAGAGCGGATTGCTCTAAAAGACAACAGCCTGCTTCCTCTTAGCCATACCCTATAGGATGTCCTAGACCGTAATGCAATTAAATACCCAGAATAATCCCTATGAAATTATCTATCCCTTTCCCCCTCTTCTTTCTTTCTTTCTTTCTTTCTTTCTTTCTTTCTTTCTTTCTTTCTTTCTTTCTTTCTTTCTTTCTTTCTTTCTTTCTTTCTTTCTTTCTTCCTTCCTTCCTTCCTTCCTTCCTTCCTTTCTTTCTTTCTTTCCTTCCTTCCTTCCTTCCTTCCTTCCTTCCTTCCTTCCTTCCTTTCTTTCTTTCTTTCTTTCTTTCTTTCTTTCTTTCTTTCTTTCTTTCTTTCTTTCTCTCTTCCTTCCTTCCTTTCTCTTTCCTTCCCTTCCTTCCTGCCTTTCTTTCTTCCTTCCTTCCTTCCTTCCTCCTTCCTTTCTTCCTTCCTCCTTCCTTCCCTTCCTCCTTCCTTTCTTCCTTCCTCCTTCCTTCCCTTCCTCCTTCCTTTCTTCCTTCCTTCCTTCCTTCCTTCCTTCCTTCCATCCATCCTTCTTCCTTCCTTCCTTCCTTCCTTCCTTCCTTCCTTCCTTCCTTCCTTCCTTCCTTCCTTCCTTCCTATCTAATTATTTCAAATGCTGTAAAGTACTGATTCATGCAGTGACCCCTCCCCGCCTCTGGATTTTCAGTGACATACTTCTTCCTGCACTGCTGGCTTTGTTTTTCCCCTTCATCTACCTGCTTTATATCGGAAAGACTGCCTGCTCTCTTTCTGTTCCATTGCTCAGCTGATTCCTGCACAAAGAGCACCTCTTGTGCGCCATAGGACAGTCAGGACATTCTTTCAGCAAATTTAAAAGCGTGAAGAAGAGGGTGAAAAGTTCAGAACTTTTCATGTAAACTTGGATGTGGTGTCGTGATTCTAATCCACATTCGGAATGGTGGGTGAAATCAGAGGAAACGTATATCGAAGCGTAGTTTCATGAGAACTGTTACGTGTGGCTAATTCTGTATAGATTCAAGGCAGTTAAAGAATTCCAGACTATCCAACAGCAGGGCTACCCTTCTTGCCTTGTCTTCCTTTCCCTTCTCTTATGTAATACTAAATGCAATTTGGACAATGGCCTAGTTTTGAGATGGTTCACCTGTATCCGATCTGTATCAGTTCATACTGCAAAAAGACACTCATGTGACAGTACTCTTCCCAACAGAAGAAAAAGAGTTGGATTTATACCCCCGTTCTCTCCTGTAAGGAGACTCAAAGGGGCTTACAATCTCCTTTCCCTTCCCCCCTTGCAACAATCACCCTGTGAGGTAGGTGGGGCCGAGAGAGGTCCGAAGAACTGTGACTAGCCCAAGGTTACCCAGCTGGCACGTGTTGGAGTGCACAAGCTAATCTGGTTCACCAGTTAAGCCTCCACAGCTCAAGTGGCAGAACGGGGAATCAAACCTGGTTCTTCAGATTAGAGTGCACCTGCTCTTAACCACTACACCACCTCTGTGTAAATAACTAGCATTTCAGAAAGAAGGATTTTCTATAGCCTTCTACCTAACATACTAGTTTTCTACATGCAAGAAAGGGCGGTATGGAGGACTATTAAATCATGTGAGTTCTCACCTATAATTTGAACATGTACCTATGGTTGCCAATCTCCAGGTGAAAGTAACAAGAATTTTCCAGCAACATTTTCTAAAAATGTTCCACTTTGTTTTTATGTCCAAAAAAGAACCCGTTTCTTCCGTAATTAATTTCAGTAACAGCTTATTCTGTTACAGAAATTAATTATTGAAATTCTGTTAACTGTATGGGAAGATTAAGGCTGTGAAGAAACTGGTTCTGTTTTGGACATAAAACTAAGGTGACCAGATGGTCACCTTTGTGAACCGGGATGGGGGGTAGGCGGCCGTGCGCGCACATGCGCGCACAGTTGCAGGAGCGCAAGGCCTTCTGGGGCTTGCAATGCGGCAGTCTCCCAAAAATCGGGACAATTGAAATGACCCGCGGGACACGGGACAAATTGTTTGAAGGCGGGACTGTCCCACCAAAAGCGGGACGTCTGGTCAGCCTGCATAAAACTGTAGTGGAATATTTTTAGACAACATTGGTGGAAAAATTCTTGTTACTTTAGCCAACATGTACAGCATTTGTCAGTATTGTAGCTACGGGTGCACCTTCCCCCTTACTGGAATGGTGAACCTCCAGGTGAAGACTGGCAGACTCCTGGAAGGACAGTTCATCTCCAGACTACAAAGAAAATGGCAGCTTTGGAGGTGGGACTCTATAGTATCACATCCCTGCTGAGCTCCCTCACATCCCCAAACTCCATCTTTCCAGGCTCCACCCCTGAATCTCCAAGAACCTCCCAACTCAGTCGACAGCCCTAGTCCAGAATCTCCCAACTCAGTTGGCAGCGCTAGTCCAGAAACAGAACTAGGCCTGTGATTATTTCTTCTATAGAAATAAACCAAAATGCAGATTTATGCTTGTTGGGGTGAGCCAGCAAACCTTGTAGGGTCTCAGACAGTGCACAGGGATGCCTGCGCCATCTGTTGCCCTCTGGGCAAGCAGACTTACCGGTCACAAGACCCCCGTGACTCACGGGTCACCAGGTGTCCTGGACAAAGGGACAAAATGTGCATACCCCCAGGTATGGATTAAGCCCATACAGGAGCGTTTCCTCCCGCACGTACGCAGCCCCTATGACTCATGTATTTCGCAATATTCTCCCGCTCTCCCGCCTCCCTGAAAACCCTAATAAAAGGTGCCAGGGACCGCCAGCTCGGCAGAGTAGCCAGATCCACGGATCACACTATATCGCCACTGGCTTCTCTCCACCGGATGATATCGCTGCGTCTCGTCTCTTCATTGCGTCGCCCGTGACGACTTCATATGCTTCTTCATCTTTCCTTGTTCAAACCAGAGGAAATGGCATCCCAAATAAGAGAAGAATGTATGCTTCATACTGGGGCTGCCAAGCTCCTAGTGGGACAGGGGATCCTCTGCTCCTAGCTACTCTTTCTTACCATTGTTCTGAACAGCAGTGGGAGAAAAAAATAAATGGGGTTACATCACTTCCAGATCTGACATCACTTCCGGGGGGGGGGGGGGAACTGAGGTCACATCAGTCCTGCCTGGGAATCCAGCAATTCCTGGAGAAGACTGGCATCACTTTCCACATGTTCCCTAGAAGTGACATCACTGTTAGTGGTCCCTTCCTTCTTCATATGCTTGTTTTGTGGTCTGAAAGAACCCTTTGAAACATGCATCTAGGTAGCTGTTGACTGACCGTCGTAATGAGTCCATTTTTGTCAGGCAGGCGAAAGGTCTGTATTTGGATAAACAACATTCTTCCTTCACGGGGAAAGCCTAACAAGAAATATGTTAATGAACAAGATGACCACTGGATGTGTAACCCCCATGCCCAGAATGGGTTGGCCCAGAATGGGTTGACCCAGAAAGGGGTGGAGTCTGAAAAGAAGGAGAATGCTGCAGAACTCAGAGCTCTTTGGAGAAGACAAGGCTACCAGACTCGGACCTTGATTTCTATAAGTCCTTAACACCTTGTTAAGGGTTTCTTTTTGTGGTTGTAATGGGTGAGAGTTCTCCTGGAAACCTTCATCATGTTGCATCCTGTTCATCAAGCCCTTGGAGTCTTCAGGAGCCAACCCTCTTGCGAAGAAGAATTGGACTTGGCAGTATCAGTAGACTGTAACTAGAAGGACTTGAAATGCAACCTGAACAGGACCTTGAATTGTAATGTTAAATGTTGATGTTTAATGTTATTTGTAAAGAGAAGTAAACTGTTTTGTTTAAATTTGGTTCTTTGCAACTCCTTCCAAGTACTGCCCCACAGAACCCACAAGCTGAGGTTACAGATGCACCCAACTTCACAAACGACAGTTTTCCCCAACAGAAATGCTGATGCAAATTATTTATGCTGACGCAAGTGCAGGATATGTGATTCTTGGAGCGGCTACAGCAAGCAGTCAGTGATCCTGGAATGAAAAATGGGGAGGTAATCCCCAATCTGCTGAATAAAGAAAACCCTGTGAAACTGCAGTTAAGAGAGGCTAAGTTTTGGGTTTGCACATCTGTCACCTGTACATGCCAAAGTCCAGTGAGAAGGACCTGGCACCTACCTATAGTTCTCTTTGAAGTGCTTCATGGTTCTCTTTGAAGTGCCTCGTGAGCCACACTTCTGGGGGCTGACTAGAAAGGGCCTTTGAGTATTTGTTTTCCTCATCCGTGCCATCATCCAATATGCAAACAGGAACTATATCAAATAGTTGCCTTTTATTTTGACTCCATGAAACATGAAGAAAAGTTGTTTTCAAAACAAAATATGGGGGGGGGGATCTTGTCAAACTGCGCATAGAGACCTTGAGGAGAAAATGGGGCTACAGTTTATTATTTATTTCAGAAAATTGGTATGCCGCCTCTCCAGACTAGCTCGAGGAGTCTCTCGACTGAAACAATTACCGTATATACTCATGTATAAGTCGAATTTTTCAGCACATTTTTAATGCTGAAAAAGCTCCCCTCGACTTATATGAGGGTCATTAAAAAAAATTGTGTTTTTACTTTGCCGGCCACCAGGGGGTGTAGTTTTTATGCTAGTGTCACCAAATTTTCAGGGTACCCTCAGAAGACACTCCGGATGATACCAGCCAAGTTTGGTAAAGTTTGGTTCAGGGGGTCCAAAGTTATGGACCCCCAAAGGAGGTGCCCCCATTCCCCATTGTTTTCAATGGGAGCTATTAGTAGATGGGGCTACCCTTTTGAGGGTCCATAACTTTGGATCCTCTGAACCAAACTTCACCAAACCTGGCTGGTCTCATCAGGAGAGTCTCTTTATGATACCAGCCAGGTTTGGTGAATTTTGGGTCAGGGAATCCAAAGTTATTGATCCCCAAAAGGGTGCCCCATCCCCCATTGTTTACAATGGAAGCTAATAGTATATTTTCCATTTCTGATAATATCCCTCTTAAAATCTAAGTTGAGTTACATTTGGACATACAGATGATGATGAGGAATCCAGTTTTGAAGGATTTTAACTCTTGTGTTTTAGCTTGGTTGCTGATTGAGCTAAGGTTTTTGTACTTTTAAAGTTATTGTTGATACCATATTGTTCTTGTTGACCCTCTTTTCCACTTACAGAGCCATTTACTGTTTTTCTTTGAAATAAATATTTAAAAACACTTAACCTACTGATGCCTCAATTGATGTAATTTTATTGGTATCTATTTTTATTTTTGAAATTTACCAGCAGTTGCTGCATTTCCCACCCTCGACTTATACGCGAGTCAATAAGTTTTCCCAGTTTTTTGTGGTAAAATTAGGTGCCTCGACTTATATGCGGGTCGACTTATACATGAGTATATACAGTAAACGAAAAAAGACAATATCACTAAGTCAATAGAAACTAATCAAGGATATGAGCTAAGTCAATGAAGCAGATAAAGACCAAGTCAGTAAAAAGATGCCTGTAAAACCAGCAAGTAAAAAGCAAGACAGGGCATAAAAGTCTCAACGCTTGTAAAACAAATAGAACAATCTAATAGTAATTGGTAAAACAGTCCTTTAGGAGCAAACTATAAACCAACTAACAAAATATATATGGAGCTGCTTATTTAAAAGCCAGGGAGGAGGGGAAGGGTTTGGCCTAGCACCTAAAGGAAAGTAGGTTCCATGTGACCCTCAAGGGTGAGGGCTTTTGAAAGGGGAGGTGCCACCAGCAAAAAAGCACTGTCTGTGGTGCTTCTGAAAGAAAGTATTACAGAGACTGTGAACCACACAGAACAACAACAAATGAGTGGGTTTTAAATCAAATCAAGCCTACACTGTCCCTGGAAGCTAAAATGACTAAACTGAGGCTGTCATTCTTTGGTCACATAATGAGAAGACAAGAGTCACTGGGAAAGACAATAATGTTAGAAAAGGTTTCGTCCTCACAAATCGGAAATAGCAAGTCACAAAAAACCGGAGCCGGGAGCAGGGAACCAGGAAGCTCTTCAAAATTGACCCGCCACAACACGCTAGCCAATCAAAAGCAACCTCAAAAAATAGGGAGCTTGCATTGGTCAGACTGTAGTGACGTATGCACGTTACGCAAGCACGTCTACACGTGGATTTTTTTTAAAAAAAGATTACGAAAAAAACGCCCCCTGAATCGGTGCTCAGCAAATCAGCCAATCAGAACAGAGACTCGCCCTGCTGATCGCTGCCAAAAGCGTGATCGTGGGGAGTGCTGCGTTCCTGAAACCACGTTATTACTGAAAGTATTCCCCAGACCCTAACTGCAGTGGGGAGCATGAAAGCGTGTTCAAAAGCTCCTGTTTCTTTTTAAACCTGGAAGAAACTGGCGTCATTTTCCAAGTGAAGAATCAGCCGTTGAAAGCAGCAGGAAAAGAGGAAACTCCAACATGAGATGAACAGACTCTGTAAAGGAACCTACGGCCCTCAGTTCACAAGACTTGAGCAAGTCTATTAACGATAGGACATTTTGGAGGACATTTATTCATCGCATTGCCATGACTTGACAGCACTTAACATGCATACAGGAGGAGGTGGCTTTTCAAAGACCCTGACCCAAGCCATTTATGGCCATAAAGGTAAGAACCAGCAGTTCACCCCGGAAACAGTAGTAGATTCTGAAGATGTCTGAATCTCTGATACAGGAGAAGCAGCTCTGAAAGCTAGCGCATGGGCTGTTGTTAACAGCAGTGGCGTTCCTGCCTAGGGACAGGGGGTACCCTCTGTCCCCGGGCGCCCCTCATTTGGTCACATGGGGGGGGCGCCAGCATTTCAGGGTCGTTTGTGGGTTTTTTAAGTTTTTAAAGTGTTTTTTCACGTTCCGGCCTGCAGGGGGCGCATTTCTAGGACTAGCAACACCAAAATTTCAGGGTACCATCCAGAGACTGTCCTGATGATACTATCCAAATTTGGTGATGTTTGGTTTAGGGGCAGCAAAGTTATGGACCCCCAAAGGGGGTGACCCCAACCCCATTGTTTTCAATGGGAGCTAACCTGAGATGGGGGCTACCCATTTGGGGGCTCATAACATTGGTCCCCCTGAACATAACTTCACCAAACTTGGGTGGCATCATAAGAATAGTTAACAGATGATACCCTGAAATTTTGGTGTCACTAGCTTTAAAAATACACTTCTTCCAGGCACCCCAAGAAATGTGCCCAAGATTCTTTGTTTTGCAGTGACTTTGCTCCATTGTAGCCAATGGGGAATTTCTGAGTGTGTAGGCAGGCTGCACATTTTTGAAGATAGAGGACCAGACTTTCAGGATGGCTCCAGGAGGGCCTCCTGGTAATAGCATACAGGTTTGGAGACCTTTGCTTCTGGGGTCCAATTTTTATAGGCCCCAAAAGGGCTTATTTTGTTTCCCGCTCACACCGCGTGAGAAGCCTGTGGCCTGAGTTCTCTCAGAACTATCTCAACTCGCCCCCCCCCCTCCAGAAGCAACGCTCACCAAGCTTGGATGCTGTGCAGGAGGCCCTCCTGGAGCCACCCTGAAAGTCTGGTGCCTCTATCTTCAAAAATGTGCAGCCTGCCTCAGAAATTCCTCATTAGCTACAATGGAGCAAAGTCACTGCAAAACAAAGAATCTTGGGCAAATTTCTTGGGGTGCCTGCAAGGTGTGTATTTTTAAAGCTAGTGACACCAAAATTTCAGGGTATCATCTATTAACTATTCTTATGATGCTACCCAAGTTTGGTGAAGGTATGTTAAGGGGGCCAAAGTTATGGTCCCTCAAATGGGTAGCCCCCATCTCAGGTTAGCTCCCATTGAAAACAATGCGGATGGGGGCATTCCATTTGGGTGTCCATAACTTTGCTGCCCCTGAAACAAACATCGCCAAACTCAGGTGGTATCATCAGAGCAGTCTCTGGATGATGCCCTGAAATCATGGTGCTGTTAGCTTTAAAAATGTGCTCCCTGCAGGCCAAAAAAACACCAAAAATACCCCCCCAAAACCCAAATACCTTGCATTCGCATTTGTTCATATTTGGGCAGGACATAATCGGACAATTTTTGTCCGAAAGTGCCCAAATTTGCCCAGATTCCAGCTGAATCTGCTATTTGTTTCATCTGAATCTCCAACTCTCAAAAGTGATGCTGTTTCAGGGTGGGGGAGAATTAACTAAACAGGCATCAATACTTTCAATTTTGTTTTAACCGGGGACCCCTGATTCTCCCTTTAAGGTAGGTTGAAAAGAAGAATCTGAGCCCCCTAGTTTAAACACCATTGAAAGTGATGCTGTTTGTGGGTGGATTCAACTGGAGGTGTTTTGTGAGAGATGATGCTGACATTTGTTTGGTAAATGTTTTGCTGGGAGGTGATTTGTGAGAGATTTACATGCTTAATACCCACTTGCACTAGCTTGGAGTTGTTTCTCAGGTTAACAACCTACCTCATAGGGTTGTTGTGATTAGGAAATTAGGAAAAGAGTTGGTGGGGAGAGAGCCATGTATGTTTTGACGGGAGGGGGAGGTGTTTTGTGAGCTGGTACAAAAAAATCATTGTTTGGTCATGGTGGGGGAGGGTGGCAGCCCATACGCCGGGCGGGGAGGGGGGCGCCAAACTCAGGTTTTGTCCCCGGGCGCCAGTTTGCCTAGGTACGCCCCTGGTTAACAGGAAGAAGTGAGCCGATTGCAGGGAAAGAAAAAGTGTATGTGAATAAAATATGTGGGGGAAAGGGTCTAGTGTTGTAACCTCTGTGCCCACCAGAAGCATTTGTTAGACTATTGTTCCCTCGTGTTTACAGTCAGTGCCTTTCATTTTTGAATAAGAGAAGTATGGAAGACGTCTGGTTCATAGCCCTAGAAACGGGGCAGGTGGATAAGAGTGTATCATTGTCAGTGGAAAAGGATATACTCTGAAACTTGAACTAGGCCAGGAGAAAACTCCTTTCTGAAATACTGGTTGTTCTTTGCTGACAACAAATGATAGCTTTAAAAAAAAAAGATTTTAAACTCCTCTTAAAACACGGAGAATGCAATTTGGCCAAACTTTCAGTGGAAGAGTTAAGAATGCGCTGAGCTCTCTCGTACTGAAAAAGCATTTCATAGAAATTGAATTGTGTCCTGATTTAGGGGGGTGGGCTTTCTCCCCACTCCGAACTGTAGACGTGCTTTTCTTGTCTTGCTAGCCAAAGTCATGTTAGCATACCCCAAAGAAATAAGCATGTTTTCATAGTCGATGCGTGTTCTTTTGGTGGGTGGGGTAACTCTGAACAGCATACAACAGGCACATTCAAGCTTCAGTCTTCGGTCACAATGGTTTAGACCAGGGGTCTGCAACCTGTGGCTCTCCAGATGTTCATGGACTACAAATCCCATCAGCAATGCTGGCAAGGGCTGATGGGAATTGTAGTCCATGAACATCTGGAGAGCCACAGGCTGCAGACCTCTGGTTTAGACAATTATTTTTATTTGAAAAGTGTAATCTTTAAAAATATAGGCCTTTAAAGAGCACTAAAATAATGAGGCACATGCATACCCATATCTGAGGCACCTATGTTGGCTGCCATGTGAAGGGACTTTCAGTGTGTCGTTAAGCAGAGACTGGCACGTGTTTGTTTTAATAATATGAACCATGCTTCAGTATAAACATCCAGGACTGGAAAATGCTTTTTAACGTAAAAAAAAATCTACTGTATGGCCTGAAGGGTTAATAAGGCTTTGTAGAAGTACAGCTGTATAATAACAAGCCTACCAAGGACAGCTTATGCTGTTGACTCAAAGCTACGAGAATGATATGTCTACAGACCTAAGACCACCCAGATTCCAATACCCCCTTGTTGCTAAAAATATATCTAATTTTATAGTAAGAGAGGTATGACAGGCACAGTGAGACTTAGGACAACAGCTGCATTTACATTACAGTCCAACTGTGGGATTGTGCTACAGGGTACTGACATAGATTAACCAAAATATGTTCATCCTTGTTTATTGGTTCAGGCCCTGCTGTAGTATCTGATTATGCCTCTGACTCAATATTTATTATGTCACTTCTTACTCAAGAGCCAGAATAGTTTAGTGGCTAAAGCGTTGGGCCTAGGATTTGGGGGACCTGAGTTCAAATTTCAGTTCTGTCGTGAAAGCTCCCTGGGTGAACTTGGCCTTATCATCACTGGCCCATTCTGCACAAATCCCCTAGAACATAGGTGTCAAACTCATGGCCCTCCAGATAAGAACATAAGAACGAGCCTGCTGGATCAGACCGGAGTCCATCTAGTCCCGCACTCTGCTACTCGCAGTGGCCCTTCCCTTTTTGTCCGCAATCACCCACTCAAAACAATTCCTGGCCGCCATTTTGTGATCCCCCCCTTTTTTTTGAATCCCACCTTCTGTGTTGAATCAGCGCTTCATGGGCTGCATTCTATACGCGATGCTTCAAAGATTGGCCTCCTCCAAAATAAAAGAACAAACAGAGACATGCTGCAAATAAACAGGGAACTCATTGAGCTCCGTGGTGCTTTCCACAGATGGAACTGGTTGTAGCAGAATATCATCAGGAGTAGCATGGAATGGGTGCTTGGGCATTAAATAGATGAAGGCAATTCAGCTTACCAGGACCGTCTGTTAACACCAGTGCGAGAGCCAGTGTGGTGAAGTGGCTGTGAGTAGCAGACTCTGATCCGAAAAACTGGGTTTGATTCCCCGCTCCTTCACCTGAACTCTGGACTCTAATCAAAATTTAAATTTATGAATTATGATCATTGACCAAAGGATGCATAGATAAATAAGTATGCGATTAGCTTAGTACATAAAATATTTCGACAGTTCACTAAAATACTACTACAAATCTGTAAAACATTTAAATACAGTAAACAATGTTACAACAATGGAGAGAAATCTAACTTTGCTCAAAGATTATTATGTCAGGGATTTTTTTAGACCAGTTATTTCTAATCCTAGTGGCCAGCCAAGCATTCTTGGCAATTTTATAAGTTAGCTCCCGATTCGTATATGATAGTAATAATTTCAGTCTATGTTTTCTCTGACTTAAAGGGCAGTCTATAAGAATTGGTGCTAATGGGCCCTTCTGTCCATGACTATAAATCTTGAACTCGAATAGAACATGTTCTGCTGTTTCTATGCTCCTATTTTTACAGATACGTGTCTGATCTTCAGTTAGGGACCTGATATATTTCCCTTCAATCTATGCCGAGGGAAGAGCATTATAGCATAAGAGAGCAAAAGCCCTCTTCTGTGCTCAGAATTGGTAACATTAAAAAGTTAGAGCACCAAGGTAAGCTTTTTAGGTAAAGCTTTATCAAAACAAGGATCTAACATACTGAAGATCATGCTGCCTTTCGACCCCCGTAACTCTTAATTTGACAAACGTCTTAGCCCAAGGATAATCCGTAGCCAGTACCGTTTGATGAAAGAGACCACAGTAACTTAACTTCTGTGTTAATGCTTTTGAACATGGCGCAACATATAGATCTAAAAGAATGAAAAGGGTTTACCAGTTCTGGCAAAAAAAAGCAATTTTAACCAGAATATTAAGGTAGCAACCCATAGCTTTGTCTGGACTGAAACCCTTCCCATCTCTACACGCACTGCTGCATTTGAAATGTTATTTGGTAACTGGAGAATTGTTCTCAAAAATTTAGTTTGTGTTTGCTCCAGACTATGAGGGTTACCAATAACATTTATTGGGGCCCCATGTAGCAGCTGGACAAGAAGTTTGGCTTTAAATAACTGTAGAGCCACTGGCACACAGCGGCTCTCTTTATGCCAGAATAATTTCTCTGCAGCGCCCGTACTTTTCTGCGCATTTGATGAAATATGTTTCATATGGGAGTGCCTAAAACATAAGGCTTGAAAAACACCTAGATATTTATAAAATACTTTAGGCTTATTTGCACATACTATTATTTTGGTCTGCTCATGATTAACTTCTGACTGATTCAGGTGACAATAGTTGACTAAAGTGCGTAACTCTCTCCTTAGACCAAGACAGGTCCGCGAAAAAGCGCCTAGAATTCAGTGATAGCGAACTTTTTTGAGACCGAGTGCCCAAATTGCAACCCAAAACCCACTTATTTATTGCAAAGTGCCAACATGGCAATTTACCCTGAATACTGAGGTTTTAGTTTAGAAAAACGGTTGGCTCTGAGGCGTGCGTTACTCAGGAGTAAGCTTGGTGGTGGTCGGTGGGTTTGCTTTGAAGCAACCATGCAACTCTTCCAACGGGTAAATCACGACCCTAGGAGAGTTTACTCAGACGCAAGCCCCATTGCCCGCAACTGAGTTTACTCCCAGGTAAAGGATCGCGCTTTAGTTCTTCGCATGAAAATCGGTGGGGTTTAACAGCGCTTAACAGGGTTACCTACACTGCTTCCCCAAAACTTGGTCTTAGGTTTAATGCTAATATCGAGCCCAGCAGCCCAGGCCAGCCTAGATGTGTGTGGGCCGGGGGGGGGGGGGACCCTGTTTGTGCATACCCTGTGCTATAGGTTCGCCACCACTGGCCTAGATCATCTGCAGAAAAGAAGCAAAGAAATATGAGTGACACACTCTAATTTGGTGAATTGGGTTGGATTCCCCGCTCCTCCACATGAAGCTGTCTGGGTGATTTGGGCTAGTCACTGTTTGTTCAGAACTCTCTCAGCCCAACCTACCTCACAAGATGTCTGTTGTGGGGAAAGGAAGGGAAGGCAATTGAAAGCTGCTTTGAGACTTCTTAAAGGTTGGGAAAAGCAGGGTTTAAAAACCATCTCCTCTTCTAACATACAATGAACTGTCCTATGCCATTCACTGCACTTCATATATTGTAGTACAGAAAGTTTCACTTAAGAGAATTCTGCAGGATAGACATTCCGCAATTGCTAGTAGAGAATGATACTGGAGCTGCACTGGCTTAGATCAGTAATGCATGCCATAGTGGTTAGAGTGGAACCAGATTAGCTTGTGTACTCCAACACATGCCAGCTGGGTGACCTTGGGCTAGTCACAGTTCTTCGGAGCTCTCAGCCCCACCCACCTCACAGGGTGTTTGTTGTGGGGGAGGGGGAGGGAAAGGAGATTGTGAGTCCCTTTGAGTCTCCTTACAGGAGAGAAAGGGGGAATATTAATCCAAACTCCTCCTCCTCCTCCTCCTCCTCCTCCTCTTCTTCTTCTTCTTCTTCTTCTTCTTCTTCTTCTTCTTCTTCTTCTTCTTCTTCTTCTATGTAATTTATCCTAAGGGTGGAGGGGCTTAAATGCAGGTAATCGATGAATCAGACACTGACTTTACTTCAACCGTTCGGGTGAAAGTGAGTGCAAAGGCCTATTATAGCTTATTCTAAAATCCCTTCCTCTGACATTAGAAATCTTTCCGACCTCTTGCTTTCCAAATGGCCTTTTTAAATGCAGAATATGTTTAATGTGTGCAAAGATGTGATTATGAATGACCAAAGTGACTTGTGTATATTTCTGGACTATTTGGGAACCATCCTGTTGGTTTTGGAAAGTCAAATGCTTGTTTATTTGGCAAAGGGCGCCTGATGCCCAGGCAGTTTGTGAGTCTGCAGCACCATCTGTCGTTTAAGTTGGGATTTGTCACTCACTAGTTGCAATACCTTCATCGTATCTACTGAGAAATAAATTTATTGATTTAGATATTTACCTTCCCTATTTTAGATATTTATAAACCCTTGTGTTTCTTTTATACACTGAAGAGCAGAAATTGGAATACCTCCTTTCTCTAAGGTCGAATCCCCACTTGAAATTTGCATGCAGTTCCAAACCTGTTCGTTGTGAAACCGTGTCCTCTTCATCGGAGTTTCTCCCTCCCCACCGCAACAAGCACACAGCAGACACGCCCGGTTGCAGAACTCTTAGCAATCCCCACTACCAGGCGAGCTCGCTTCGCCGGTCTCCCCTGATTGGCTGGCGTGCCTTGATGGGGCTGGACCTTTTCCCACTGCGGAAACGTACATTGTAGGGGCGTGATCAAAAAAACCGACTTCTAAAAGTTTAACGTTTAACTGTGCAAACAGTTAATCGTTACCTGTGTGAACCACTAACGATTCAAAGTTACACGTTTGACTGTTTAACGTTTGCATCCACTTCTGCTGGCTGATCGCAAAAGCCGAAATGAAACCAAGGAAAGGCTGCCCTCACAGCGCTGATTGGTTGCCTGAATTTTGCATCACACTCCAGGGCGGGAAACAAGTCAGGGTTTCAACCCTCATCCCTCCCCTCAGATAAGCTCTGAACCGTGTTAATGGGGTCTATGCCACTTGCAACCAGGTCCTGCCGGAATGCGGATTATTGGGGAGAACGAGCACCAGACACGGAATCTGCCATGCAAGCAATGGGGAGGTCGTCCCTCAAACCTGGTTAGTTTGTGTTCTGAAACCTGGCTAAGACGGTAGTGGGGATTCGACCTAAGGTCTCAGAGTGCACATGCAGGAAGCATTTGGAAGGATGTATGGTGTGTAGGATATGCACTGTAGGTCTGATCAACACATGGAAGTCAAGCCAGTGCCAGTAGACATAATCCCAGTTCCATGAAAGTATTTTCACCACAGAGCTGATATTACCTGCTGCTCACTGACAAGACTACATTCGGTAATCAGAGGGTTTGCCATCCTACAATGTGAAAATTGCATTTTGTGGTTTGGATGAAGCCCATAAAGGGCTGTTTTCCACTGTAGTTTTCCTGTTCTAGACTGATACATAGGCTGTTTCAGCACAAATGCCCCAAAACATTTGTAAAATGTTTTCAACCCCCCCCCCCACTTTGTCTACATTATGAAATAATGAAATCATTTCACAGATAGCTACATTATGGGCTTTTCTGCACCTTGAAATGATTCCTGGCCCTCCATTATGTGATTTCCCCCCCCCCCCACACACACACACATACTTTTTGAGTTCTGTGTTGAATTGATACTTCAGTGCTTCACAGCCTTGTGCTGCATTCTATACTTCTCATATACTCGATGCTTCGAAGATTTCCCCCCGCCCCAAATAAAAGACCAGAGAAATGATTGAAATAAACAGGCTAGGGGGAACTGAGCGAGCTCAGAAAATGGCGTCGAGGAGGAAGTTCAGGGAAGCAGAGAAGCGTGGGAAACCTAGTCAGTAGATCCCACAGCTATTGAAGACTTTTTCACAATGTTTCATTTGGAGAATTGTTTAAAGGGTTGTTGGAGGTTTTCTAGGCTGTGTGGCCATGGTCTGGTAGATCTTGTCCTACCAAGATCAACAAGAACTACCAGACCATGGCCACACAGCCTGGAAAACCCACAACAACCAGTTGAATCCAGCCATGAAAGCCTTCGACAATACATTGTTTTAAAGGGGTTTCATTTAAAACATTTTGAGAGTGGAAATCAAATGTTTGGGGGTAAAAACAACGTGGAACTCCATCAAGGAAACGTTTTATTTCTTGCCTCGAAACGTTTTAAACGAATTGTGCGGAAAAGCCCATAAGGTAGCTATCTGTGAAATGATTTCATTATTTTCCCCCTAAATTCCGTATACCACTTTCCCACTTAAGGAGTAGGACTGTTGCTGCTCTCAACAGATTTGTATGAAAGAAATCGCACTCATGTTCAATGCAAAGTGGGCAGACAGAAGCGAGGAAAGAGGATTCCCAGGACTGTTTTCTCTCTGGGAATTAACTAACAGCTTTGTTGAGCCTATAACCAGCTAGCAGGGCATTCCAATGATGGGCATATAATTTAACAACCGGTTCCGGTGGTGGGATTCAAATAATTTAGCAACTGATTGTTTACAAGCACCATTTTAACAACCGGTTCTGCCAAAGTGGTGCAAACCTGCTGAATCCCACCACTGGGTATATGCCACTCCTCCTTCAGGGCAATTAATGGGGTAGAGGTGTTGGGATATTTTGCAAGTCTCTGTCACAACTCAATCATGAAAGGGTTAACTGTGTGTATGTAAACCAGTTACTGAGGTCACTGTTTTATGACCTGCCTTATTGATTAGCTGTGGGTCAGCTAGTTAGACATTGTTTTCATCAGTGGTGGGATTCAGCAGGTTCGCACCACTTCGGCAGAACCGGTTGTTAAAATGGTGCTTGTAATCAACCAATTGTTAAATTATTTGAATCCCACCACCGGAACCGGTTGTTAAATTATTTGAGTCCCATCACTGGTTTACATGCTAGTGGTCACATAGTCAGAAGTTATGAAGTTAACTCTGTTTTCTTTGTTTGACGCCATCACAATGTGACCACACGAGGCAGCGGTATGTAGCCAAGTGTCGTAATATAGGACAGTGTAGCATTTCTTTTTTTCCCCATGTAAGCCTCCCTAATAGTTAGTAAACTCTTTTATATAAAAAGCAACTGCAAATCAGACTCTTCTGTTCTACTCTGCAAATTTATATTAAATTGCCAACAAGAGGAAACTGGTAGCTGCTGGGAGCAGGCATCTCACTCATTACCAGGCCTGCTGAACTGATTGGCTAGATCCACCTCCTGATGTCACAGTCACATGCTAAAGGTTGCTAGCCAAGCAACTGTCATAGGGCTGCACAGTGATGATGGAGTTGCCCCTGCCACCTTCCCGTGGTTACCAGTAAACACGTGCTTTGTCCTGTCTGCAGTGGGCCATTCTTGCCTGTTTACCGCCTCACCAGATGACACTCCAAGTAACAATCTGTTTGGAAAAGGTAAAGAGGAGAGGAGGAAAATGGCTGCCTCAACCATAGGCCTGGTGGAACAGCTCCATTCTTACAGGTCCTGCGGAATTGTATAAGATCCTACAGGGTCTTATCAGACCTTAGAGCGTTCCACCAGGCTGAGAACAAACCGAATTTCTCTGGGGCCGTGTCAGGGTGTCTGTGCTTGTTTCACAATTATATTCTCTGTGGCTGTTTCCATACAGGCGGAATACAGCACCCCAGGGACGCTAACAACTGCATCCCTGGGGAGGGGTTCGCACAGCTGATGCAGCAGTGCCAGCCTCGCCACCCCTTCGGAAGCAGTACTTCCAAAGGCGGCATCTTTTCAAACCACGCCCCTCGAATGGAGGTTTTTCTGAAGCAGCATCTTTTCGGGCTGCCGGCTGCAAACAGCACCAGTGGGAAGATGTTGCTTTCCCCCTCCCCTCCACTCACCTCTTCGTTCAACGTCGCCGTGGAGGGCAGCAGAAACCCGCCCACGCTGCCCTCCGACCTCCAAGGGTTGGAGGGCAGCATGGGTGGGTCCCTCCAGCCCTCCATGGCGACGCTGAACGAAGAGATGAGTGGAGGGGACCAACCACTGAACGAAGAGGTGAGTGGAGGGAGCCGGGACTGCTCGCACGCTACCATGCGAGCAAGTCCCCAAGCCTCCACCAGCATAGATTATGGCGGTGGAGGGTTGCTGCTGCCGCCGTGCAGAAAGGACCTCTCTCTCTCTCTCTCTCTCTCTGCAGACCCCTTTTCATTTATGGATCTCTTCCCACCCCCCTCCTTTTCTCAAGCTGGCAACTGTCGTTAATTAGCAGCATCTCTGGAAAGGGTGGGGGGTGGGCAGATGGCTTCTCTGCACCTACCTTAGAGAAGGACTTTCGAAAGCAGCATTTTCGCACCATTTGGGGGGGGGTGAGCATGGCACTGCTATGCAGCAGCAGTGGTAGCTGTACAAACAGCACCCCAGTGACAGTGTTTTTACCGTCCTTAGGGTGCTGTTTTCTGCCCAGAAACAGCCAAAGACTACTAGATTTCTCATGAGTCTATAGATGTGAAATGTGTGTTCCTGTGGCTTCTTTTTTAAAAAAACCAACCCTGCCATTTTAGCAAGGATGAAAATATGAAGTTACAAGAGCATTTATTCTAGGTGAACCACCTGCTGGATAGAGATACCTTCTCACAGCACTTGAAATAGATTACTGAATCATTCATT
Organism: Sphaerodactylus townsendi; assembly: GCF_021028975.2. NCBI lineage: Eukaryota > Metazoa > Chordata > Lepidosauria > Squamata > Sphaerodactylidae > Sphaerodactylus > Sphaerodactylus townsendi. Next base: position 174,706,362 of record NC_059425.1, on the reverse strand, counting down.
TTGTAGTTGAAACCAGAAGAAGCAACAACAACAAAACCCATGTAGCAAAAAGTCCATACAGCAAACTGCTGGAAGAGTGGATTTTCCTCCATTTTGGGGTTTTTCCTTCATTCATTGTCAGTACTAGACAGAGACTTGGATCCAAAGGGGGGAAAGCAACCTGTGCACTGGTGCATCCTCTCCCCCCGTCTCGCCCCGTAACACCCCGTCCCACCCCGGAACACCCTCATCACACTCCCACAGGGGTGCGCACCCAGTGCGTCGCGCACCGCCCTTCCCCCTTGGAGCCACGCCTCTGCTTGGATCCCTTGGAAAAATCTCCACTTTTGGAGGGAATTTCAGTCAAAGGAACAGGGTTTTGTCACCCAAGCCCAAGACAATCAACGAAATGCCGCTCCACCAGGAACAGCAAGCCACACACACATGCTTTTCATTAGCGAAAATCTTCCGTTGGCTTCCTCCCAGTGGGAAATTTAAATTTGTGTATTGTGTACAAATAAACAGTAGGCTACAAATAAACAGAACAGGCTATTTTGTCCCCACTTTTAGGCTATCTTGCCCAAGGGACTTTGTTTCAACGGTACTTGTTCAAAGTGCAAAATACCCCTTCTTCCTAGCAACATCATCGTTCAGCCAGTCAGGCTGTCCCTGAGGTCAAACAGTGTTTGGGCCTTTCCCCACTTACCTTAAGCCCCACGCTACTCTCCTCAAGTAGCGCGGGGTCCCCCGGCACTCCCCACTACTGGGGCGGCGACAACGCAGCCGCCCCAACGCTGCCGCTGTCACGCCCCCTCAGTGCGCGGCATCCCTGGCGCTCTTGTAAATGGCACAATTTGATGACCCTGCGCAGAGCCCGGGCACACGCCAGAAATGACGCACGCTGAGGACAGCGCGCGGCATAGGGAGGGTTCGTGGTAAGTGGGGAAACGCCCTTAGTCAAGGGCTTTGCTTCTTCCTTTGACCTCCATGACCTGAGCCTGCAAGCCAAAGCTAACCAACTGCATGACAAGTCTCACTGTTGCTAGGAAAGAAGGGTCATTTTAAAAACAAAACAAAATGGTGGCAGGACTGCAAAAAGGAGGGAAACATGCACCCAAAAAATGCCAAGCTGTTTTGGGCACCTTGTAAGATACAATAAGTACGGTGGTGCTTCCAGCAGTGGCGTAGTGGTTAAGAGCATGTGCATTCTAATCTGGAGGAACTGGGTTTGATTCCCCACTCTGCCCCTTGAGCTGTGGAGGCTTATCTGGGGAATTCAGATTAGCTTGTGCACTCCCACACACGCCAGCTGGGTGACCTTGGGCTAGTCACGGTTCTTTGGAGCTCTCTCAGCCGCATCCACTTCACAGGGTGTTTGTTGTGAGGGGGGAAGGGAAAGGAGTTTGTGAGCCCCTTTGAGTCTCCTGCAGGAGAGAAAGGGGGGATATAAATCCAAACTCTTCTTCTTCTTCCAACGGGGCAAGCTGCCGATGCCGTGAAGCATGTTTTCCCACTGAATCGGGTCATTCATCACTTCAATGGCTCGTTATTGGGCATTCTTGGTATCTTTTACGTTGTGGTCTTAATACTTTGATCTAATATTGTGTTTTAAGTCAGGAACGGCCGGGCCAATTCAGTCCTCTGCCGCCAACCGATGAGATCATTGAATATCGGCTCTCAGATGCTATGAAGGGCCAGCTCAGTTTGTAAGCTGGGTGTTTGATTGCATATTCAAGCATCTGTTTCCTTCCTGTACTGGCTGGAGCAGTAAATACTGGAAGAGAACTAGATTAGCCAGTGTTTTCTTTCACTGGACTGGGTGTAGAGGTTTGTGTTTTCTTATGCTTGGAAGAGAGAAGAAAGACAGAAACTCCCCTGAAAAAGTTTTTAACGCTAGCAGGAATAACAATATGAGATTACAGAGGGTTGTTTTTTTAAAAAAAAGCCCACACCCCACAGTGTATTTAATTCTTTTTCAAGTTTCTTTTAATGTTTGTAGTGTAATGATCACACCATACAATCAGATTTGAACCCTCTGAAACAAGAGTCTAATCCCCAGACCTGTTGAAAAGAACAGTGAGTATTTCTTTGAATTCATCTGTAGCCAAGGCTCGACTGTGCTAATGTGAGAAGCCGTGTCTAGACTAGAAGGCTGGCAAGCAGTTGAGAGGACTGAGCCACGAACTCTAGGGCCTTGTAGAAGATAGGAATATAAGAGGAGCCCAGTCTTATCAGACAAGTGGTCCATCTAGTTCAGGGGTGGGCAATTATTTTTTCCATGGGGCCGCATAAGAAACAGAAAATATTGTGGAGGGCCGGGCCAAAAGGCAGGGGGGCAAGGCGCTTTTGAAAGCCCCGCAGAAGCCGGCAGCCAAGGCAACCGGCTTCTGTGGGGCTTTCAAAGACACCTCGCTCCCCAGCACGGCAGGGGGTCCAGTCAGGGTTATCCGGCGGGCCGGATGTGGCCCGCGGGCCGTATAATGCCCAGGTCTGATCTAGTTCAACATCCTGACAGCATAGTGGTTAAGAGCAGTGGACTCTAATCTGGAGAACTGGGTTTGATTCCCCCCCTCCTCCTTATGAGTGGCAGACTCTAACCTGGTGAAACAGGTTTGATTTCGCACTCCTCCACATGAAGGCTGCTGGGTGACCTTGGGCTAGTCACAGTTCTGTCAGAACTCTCTCAGCATCACCTGCCTCACAAAGTTTCTGTTGCAGGGAAAGGAAGGGAAAGGTGTTTGTAAGCCGCCTTGAGTCTCCTTACAGGAAAGAATCCAAATTCTTCTTCTTCTCTGCCATGATCACAAATTTGTCCTTCACTTCTCTGCCCCATTAAAATATGAAGTGGACGGCAGCCTAAGCCCTTCCCCACATACATAATACAATTTAGCTCACACTCCTCATCAGACCTACCGACCGACCGACCGACCGACCGACCGACCGACCGACCGACCGACCGACCGACCGACCGACCTCCTTCCTTCCTTCCTTCCTTCCTTCCTTCCTTCCTTCCTTCCTTCCTTCCTTCCTTCCTTCCTTCCTTCCTTCCTTCCTTCCTTCCTTCCTTCCTTCCTTCCTTCCTTCCTTCCTTCCTTCCTTCCTTCCTCCCTCCCTCCCTCCCTCCCTCCCTCCCTCCCTTCATGATATGAATGGGGAGGGCTCGGGTCACCTGATCTCCTTTATGCATCCCTTTTGATAAAATCATCCCCACCTTCCCCACTTGATACACGAATGGGACAAGACACTATGGTCACACTCCTGTCCCTGCCTTCATTTAGCAACACTCAAGCAAATAAGCAGTGAAAGAATGGGGGGATGATGGCACGGCTGCTGTGAGATAATTTTTGTTGACTTTTTTCCAGATGTTTTAAACACGACTTGGTGGTGGCGGTCCTGGTCATTCATATGTCTTGTAGGGTTGAAAGGGCTGCAGCTGCAAAGTCTGGGAGCTTGTGGATAGTGCCGATCGGGGAAATCCCTAAGAGTTATTGGGGGGGCGGGGGAGGCTGTGACATCTTTTTTGAGTTATCACCTGCAAGTGGCCATTTTTGCACCAGTCATTGGAAATGTTTGCAAAACATTTACAAAACATTTTCAGTCCCACCCCATTTGTTCTCCTCGAAACAATTCCTAGTTGCCATTTTGTGATTCTCCCATTTTATTGGGTCTTCTCCATGGATTCTATGCTTCAGTGGTTCTATGCTTGGTGCTGTGATTTGACACGGGACGTGTAATCAAAGTTTCAGAGAAAGAACCCTCAATAGTTAAAAAAAACTACAGAACCAACAAAATAAACAGGCAAGACAGCTGGCGGGAACTCAGAAAGTGATGTGGAGGAGGACGTCTGGGGACTGTGGAGAGGCATGGGAAACCTTTTAAAGAAATATGCACAGCAAGTAAAAATGCGGAGAAAATGTTTCCTCAAAAGAATTGGTAAAGAAGAGGATGCAAATAAAAAGTTTTCAGGCTGAAAATAAAACATTTTTTTTTTGTGGAGGGGGGGAAGCATGCAGAACTCCATGGAGGAAACATTTTATTTTGTTTTGTCGAAGGCTTTCACAGCTGGAATCACTGGGGTGCTGTGTGGTTTCCGGGCTGTATGGCCGTGTTCTAGCAGCATTCTCTCCTGACGTTTCACCTGCATCTGTGGCTGGCATCTTCAGAGGATCTCCTCTGAAGATGCCAGCCACAGATGCAGGCGAAACGTCAGGAGAGAATGCTGCTAGAACACGGCCATACAGCCCGGAAACCACACAGCACCCCGTTTTATTTTGGTTGTGCAGAAAGGATATTGGTCTGCAATGTCCCCAGGGTCCGGGCCCCACAAGATTCCAGACTTTGCACCTGTAGGGTTAAGCAGTCCTACAGGACTCATGAATTAAAATGACTTCCCCCATCAACTCGTGAGTGCAAAAACGCTTCCCAAAGAACAGTTGGCAGAGAGGATGCCAGTGAGTTCAGGCCATCCTCTAAAGATCTTGTGCTAGCAAGGATTCTCTGAGAAGCCCTAGGGATCAGCCAGAATCCAAAGAGCTACTTTAGGTATATCTAAAGGGTTGGTTATGCCCAATTTTCTTTTTTTGTGGGGAAGAGGGTGTTTTAATGAGCAGCAGACCCAGCTCCGCCATACCACAGACTTCCTTTGAAAGTCCCCTCCGTTTCAAAAGTGGTTTGCCACGAGGCATGAGAACGGCAAGGCCAAACCCGCTTAGGCTGCATGGAACTAGTTTTCTGGCTCTTGATATCCTGTCTGTGGTTATTTCAATGGGCTCTTTTCTAGAAGTCACTGAGCGCAGGATTGTACCCGAATCAACCGAGCTTCTGCATTCTTTTGAGGAATTCTTTTACAGTTTGTTTAAAATATTGTTCTTTCACAAAACCGACATATTAAATTTCCCTGGTAGTAAAATCTATCCATAGATGTTACCGTACCAAAGGCGGGAATCTCTTTCTGGCATCAATGAGCACCCATTCAAGGCGGTTTGAGTTCCTAAAACAGAATCCGCATGCCATAAACACCGCTATTTCGATTAAATTGTTTGCACATGTCCCCTGTCTATCCCCCCTATACCACCTCTGCTGCCAACGTGTTACCCAAGCGAGCCCTTTCTGTCTCTTTATCTGTGATTTAAATGTATTGTGACACATTCTTAAACAATAGTAGGAAACCTCACTTATGACTTTAATTATGAAATGATGTTATAAAATTATATCCACATTTTACACCCGGCAGTTGGCAATCTCCGTTTGACACAAGTAACTCTTCCGAGTGGCTCTTTGGTTGATTTCAATGGTTTAGAGCATGTAATGGATATAAAAACAAGACATTTTTAGGAAGCACATATTGGATCATGTTAAAAAGAAGTAGCCAAACTCATAAATGCAATTATTCTGTTACGGTACATGCCAAGAGAATTAATAACATACTTTGGGGGGAAAGAGAGAAAAACTCTGGCTTTTTAAAGAAACAAATCTGGGTTGCTACAATGTAAGTACAGTCTTCCATGCCTGTGTTAATTGCTTGGCTCTTATATTTATGCCTTTGCTACATTTCAGATTGCAGCTGCTTCTAATATTTCTCCAAAAACTGACATTTCTTTATGTAACAAAGAGTCTTTTGGCACTTTAAAGGCTAACGAATCTCTGTGTGCCTTCAAGCTCTAACACACGTGACTACTAATTCCTAAAACCTAAAGTGATTTTTTTTGACTGACATCTTTGAAAAATGAGCACAAGTACATTTGCTGGGTCTCATGACAAAATCCACATTACCGTCTGTATAATTAATACAAGAGTAAGAATGATCATAAATAATCCTAGGCTAGATTTATAGATTCCCCTCATTGTAAAAAAATAATAATCAGTAGCTAGGTTTATAACTAACAATGTATGGGCATGTCTATTTATCCATATAAATAAAAATATGGATTTGAATTTTAAAAAAATATAACTTAGCAATGTGTGTATAGTGAGCTCAGGCCCCTGAAAGGAACACTTGTGTACCCTTAGCCACTAAATACCATCCTAAGTCATAAAGCCTGTCTTTAATCCTAGAAAATGCTTGAGCTTTGGTTTCTTTCAAGGAGAAATAGGCCGAATGTCAGTCCCCCACTCAGGCAATAAAACGCATGTAGGTTTTCAAGGATTTTATTGAAGACATATGAGAGACAGAAGAAGACAGTTCTGGTGGAGAGGCGCCAAGCAGTTGATAATATGGACAGCATAATCCCCACCCCCACATGGGAACAGAGAGAGTTAGAAACGTCCAGCCTGGAGGCCCTTCCCAGCCACCGAACTCCAAGGCCAGCACAGTTGATAGCAATGCACCTGCAAAACCACTCCCAGACATTTCCCCTCTCTCAACAATAGCATCCTGACATTTCCACCCCCCTTAAGACCCCTTCCCTGGTTTGCTTGGACAGGCACGATGGAATGCTTTAATAAGTCAGGGCGCCTGAATGCAATCTGAATTCACCCATTCATTTTGTCCAGGTGAATAACTTTTCCATGAAACCAAATACTGCAAGCAGTTGTGATAGATGCGAGAGTCCAGCACATCCTGGATTTCATAATGTTTGGCACCATCAATCAGAACTGGAGGAGGATGAGATGGAGCGAGGTGCCAGACGTCGGGGGAAGCAGCTCTTTTGAGGACGCTGCAATGGATAACAGGGTGTATTTTATGTAAAGCTTTGGGCAAGTCCAGTTGCACAGTCACCTCGTTGATTTTGCGAATAACCTGAAAAGGTCCAATATATTTGTGACCCAACTTCTTGTACTTATGAATATCTCTAAGATTCTTGGTGGATGGATACATTATATCACCCACTGCCAGGGTGATGAGACATCCAGCCTGGAGACCCTTCCCAGCCGTGGATTTCCAAGGCCAGCGTAGTTGATAGCAATGCACCTGCAAAAGCAAAAGCACTTCCAGACATTCCTCCCTCCCAACAATAGCATCCTGACACGGTTTCCGCATGGCACAGTTATACTGGGTTTGAACCAGGGTCTTATATACCACATCTAAGTTATCCCTGTTTCTTCTTCCACACAGCTCTTTGCTTCTTTCCAGGAGCAGAGTTAGGACCAGGAGGAAATGCTCCAGTTTGCTCTGCACGAGGCCGGGACTTCTGTATTTTCTTTGGGAGCATATCTGAGCATGCCCAGTGTCCTGCGTTCTGATTAGCTATTGCTTTTGAATGGCAGCTGCCAGCACCTCTTAAGTGTGCCCAGTGTCCCACTTTCTGATTGGTTGTTGTTTTTGAGTGGCAGCTTGAATGAACATCAGGCGAGATGAGATGGCTGGGTGAGAAAAATAAACCAGTCCTGCTCCAATAGCAGGCACAATCAGGGTCACACTGGGATTTTTAAAAAGAATCTCAAAACTGGTGATTTTTGATAATTCTGGGCTAAGGTAGATATCACAGGGCAACACTGGGGCAGGCCCACATTAGCACCGGGAACCATGTGGAATTCTCGGCTGCACAGGGGTATTTTTCTTGCTCACCCTGGGATATTTTGGTCTTGCAGAAATGACCATAGAGGAAAATATGGACTTTAGGCACGTAGGATCCATTTGGAGTTTTCTGGGTAAAAATCTCTACCTTGGAAGAATTAGTGGATGAGATTAAAATTTAAATTTCTGGTTAAAATGAAAATGCATAAGTAATCTAAGGGTGGAATAGAGGTCCATTCCACACAGCACAAAAAAGACTTCCATGAGACGTCTTTAAAAGAGGCAACTGCTTCTTTTCACTCTGTACACCCAAACTAAGACATCTGGAGGACATCTTAAAAAGAGACGGCTGCTGGTTTAGTTCTGGACCACAAAGTCATCAGAGGAGAAAACATGCTTTTTTCCCACCCGACTGTTTCGGTCTCTGGTCAGTTTCACCCTCTGCTCGTGCCTGGGACGGGGAAGATATTCGCATTGAAGCGGTATATGATAGAAGGCGCCCGCGAGATATGGCTATGCTCGTTAAGCCTTCCTGACCTCCGACCTATCGAAGCAGCGATGGTGGTTGGGATCAGGACACTCTGCTTCGCCCTTGAGGTGCTGATTAATGCCAGGTCCATTAACAATAAGACCAAGGTGCTCCAGGATTTTCTCGAGCCCAGCAGGTGGACCTGGCGTGTCACCGAAACCTGGTGCAGCGGTGGGGCAAATTAAGCCTTGTCGCGAAGATCGCGCCACCAGGTTTCAGCGTGTCTCCACCAACCGCGAACACAGGGCGAGGGTGGCGAGGGTGGCATTGTTCGATCCGGGAGTCTATTCTCTTCAGGGCTCCCGTCCCAGAGATCACGGCATGGAGTGTAGTAATGCCTAGAGTGGCTGGCCCTGGAGAGGTTGGCTGTTCTCCTGGTGTACCGTCGCCTGGCTGGCCGGGGAAGCAATATGCCGCGGCTGCTGGAGGTGGTGTCGGACTGGGCGCTGCGGTTCCCCAGACTTATTGTCTTGGGGGACTTCAACGTCCATGCCGATGCCGCCTCATGTACAGCGGCGGCGGACCTAGTGTCATCCATGGCGACGCTAGGCCTCTCCTTAGTAAATTCGGGCCCCACTCACGAGGCCGGGCACACGCTGGATTTGGTCTTTGGGTTGGGGATTGATTTGGTCGTGTCCTCTGTCAACAGAGTGCCATGGTCCGACCATTACGCCCTGTCGGTCCGGATGGACATGCCCCACCGCCCCTGTCTAGGCGACGGGCTGATTTATGCCCGCCCGCGGAGACTTATGGATCCACTTGGTTTCCTGAATGCTCTGCGTGACCCTGAACCCTCCGGCCGGCACACTTTCGATGAGCAGGTAGAGGACTGGAATTCCCGGCTCTCTGATGCCATCGAAGTTCGTTGCCCCCCGGCGGCCTCTATGCCCCTCGCCTTCTCGGCGTGCTCCATGGTACACAGAGGAGTTACGTAGCCGTATATGAAACGGGCGCTTAGACGCCTAGAGGGAATATGGAGGAAATCTCGCGACGAAGCTGCGCGAACATCTTATAGGACGTTTATGAAAGCCTATGAGATGGCGACGAAGGAAGCGAAGAGAACTTTCTTCTCCTCCTCTCTCGCATCCGCTAGCTCTCGCCCGGCACAATTGTTTTGTATAATTCGGTCTTTAACCTCCTTATCGGAGGGTTCTTCAAATTCCCAATTGAGCATTAGCTGTGAGGCATTTATGAGCTTTTTTCCGGATAAGGTCGCGTCGCTCCGCCAGGACCTTCCTCCTACGTTGGATACAATTAGTGAACTGGAGGCTCCCTTGCCGTCTTCAGGCCCTTGCATGGCCCAGTTTTCCCTGCTCTCTGAAGCCGCTGTTGACAGGGCCTTAGCTGCTGTTAGACCTACTACCTGTCCTCTGGATCCGTGCCCCTCCTGGCTTGTAAAAACTTGCCGGGAGGAGCTACGACCCCATCTGTTGAGTATCATCAATGCCTCCCTTGAGCAAGGAGTCTTCCCGGATGGGTTGAAGGAGGCAGTGGTCCACCCACTCTTTAAAAGACCATCGTTAGATCCGAGGGATCTGGCCAATTACCGCCCTGTCTCGAATCTTTCGTTTCTGGGGAAGGTAATTGAGAGAGTGGTGCTGGAGCAGCTCCAAGGCTTTCTGGATGACGCATCGGCTTTCGACCCCTTCCAGTCCGGCTTCCGTGCTGGGCATGGGACGGAGACTGCTCTCGTCGCCGTCACAGATACGCTCCGTATTCAGCTTGACCGAGGCGGATCGGCGCTGCTGGTATTGTTAGATCTTACCGCAGCGTTTGATACGGTCGATCATGACCTTTTGACCCACCGCCTGGCCGCCTCCGGAGTACGGGGCATGGTCCTTCAATGGATTGTCTCGTTTCTCCGGGGCCGGAATCAGCAAGTGAGGCGCGGGGATCAAGCCTCCCAGAAGTGCCCGCTTTCTTGCGGTGTACCCCAGGGGGCGCTATTATCCCCGCTATTATTTAACATCTATGTACGACCCCTTGCTCAGCTGAGTATCGGGAGTTTTGGGCTGGTCTGTCATCAGTATGCGGATGACACCCAGCTCATTCTGTCGATGGAGGGAGGAGCAGCCGCCGCCCCTGCGGCTCTACAGCATTGTCTGGAGGCGGTTGCTGGTTGGTTGCGACAGAGCAGGTTAAAGCTGAATCCATCGAAGACGGAGATCCTTTGGCTTGGCCGCGAGGGGGAGGGCGGGACTTTTCAGCCCCCGGTGTGGGAGGGGGTCACATTGGCGCCCGACCCCTCTGTGCGTAACCTGGGGGTCCACCTGGATTTGTCTCTGTCAATGGAGACCCAGGTGGCCCATACAACCCGGGCTGCTTTTTTCCACCTTCGCCAGGCCCGGCGGCTGGCTCCCTTCCTCTCCTGAACGGACCTAGCCACTGTGATCCATGCAACGGTCATCTCCAGGCTAGACTATTGTAATTCGCTCTACGCGGGCCTTCCCTTGCGCCGATCTGGAGATTGAAACTGGTCCAAGCTGCGGCGGCGCGCCTGCTCACAGGCAGCGCCAGTTGGGACCATATTCAGCCTGTGCTGCGCCGACTCATGGCATTGGCTCCTTGCAGAGTTCCCGATCGCTTTCAAGGTGTTGGTGTTGACCTTTAAGGCCTTACGCAGCCTGGGACCCTCGTGATCTTCGAGACCGCATGACCCCATATGTGCCCTCTCGGCCTCTTCGTTCGGTAGAGGCCAATCTACTGGTGGTCCCCGGCCCCTCGATGATGCGGCTGGCCTCCACACGGGCCAGGGCCTTTACAGCCCTGGCCCCGGCCTGGTGGAACGCTCTCCCACCAGCTGTTCGGGCCCTGCGGGACCTTGGTGAGTTCCGCAGGGCCTGCAAGACGGAGCTGTTCCGCCGGGCCTTTGGAGAGTCCAGCCGCTGATGGTGCCCCCTTCCGCTGGCCCCCTTCCGCTGGCCCCTTTCGCTGGCCCTTCCACCGGCCTCTACATCTGGGCCTATAACATCTATCTAGACCTACCGTTCTCCCTGGGGGTGGAAGAATTTAATATTAGGCACCGGGCACCACCTACACCTATGCCTATATTTATTTTACATTTAAATGCTAATGTTTAGCTAGTTTTCGCTGCTTTTATAAGTTTTAGCCTATTTATGATGTTTTAAAATTGTATTTATTATCTGCTGTACACCGCCCAGAGCCCCTCGGGGATGGGGCGGTCTAGAAGCCCAAAGTATAAATAAATAAATAAATAAATAAATATATTGTATGCTGGTGAAGGTATTCTCCCTGCCTCCGTTTGCTGAATTTTGCCCAAAGACGTTTGCTCTGCAGTCTCCAATCCTGGGTGCCTTTCCACCCAAATACTTTTCAATGATAGTCCTCCAAACTGCTAAGATTATGTGTCTGCATATCTTCAATGATAACTCCTCCAAAAAAATATTTTTTTTAAAGGAAAACTATATATTGCCGGAATTGGCAGGGAGACCTAAGTACAACTATGTACTTTTCAGGCTGAAAGGGGGCTCAGGATCAGAGCCTGCAGAGCAAACAACCAGGGGCAACCTTCAGCAAATCAAGGCAGGGGGAATCCATTCACCAGAATACGAATTGTCAGGCGCAAGCAGGGGTGAAAGTGATCAGAGAGCGAAACGGTTGGGTGGGAAAAATAAGACACCTCCTGAGCTCTGCATTCAGCATAGCCAGGCCGGCAGTACTGGGGCCAAATTGTGCCCAGGGGCATGACCACCTCCCTGTGTCCATCCCCTGCCCCTGCCCAGCTCCCTGCACCCCATGTACAGGAGCCAGGGAACCAGCAGGAAGGATGGGGCTCAGGGGCAGGGCTCGGACAGGCGCCGCAGTGGCAGGCTGGCTCCTGGGGTGCCCACCACCAAGCCCCACCCCCCAGTCTCCCTGCAGGCTGGCTCCTGGGCAGGAGCCAACCTGCAGGGAAGCTAGAGGCAGGGCTCAGCGGCATGTGCCTGGGGACATGGGATACCCCATGTCCCCATTAGCGGTACACCACTGCAGGCAGGCGTAAGGGTCTGGTACTCCAGTAAGAAATAAGTCTCAGGAAGGTTTCAAGAGTTTTATTCAGAAACTCTGTCAGCCCATTGGCCAGGTAGCTGAATCTGAGATTCAAACTCCCTGGCCCCAGTGTATACCTTAAGGTTACAGTTTGGTTCAACCCATGAAGCCCCCACCTTTGCATTCCCCCAATATCAGCACGAGAAAGACAGAGAAAGACAGTACTACAGATTCATTGTTTTGGGAAAGGCGAGTTACTCCCTATGAAAGAAAAGATAAGGAGTACTCAGCAAGCTCTAGTGAACTAGTTATATGCGAACAAAAGAAAGAGGCCCCACGGCCTTGGGGCGGCGGAGATGGCTGGCCCAGCTGTGGCTGGCCTGGGTACGTGCACTCTGCCAGGTCGAGAATGGTGCAGGCCTGACAGCAGGGAACCCCTTGCAGGCGCCTTAAAGAAAAAAAAGGTGCACTTCGAAGCATTTTTTAAAAAGATGCTTGAGCTGAAATAAGACGTCCTGAGAACGTCTTGGGGGAAAAGCTGTGTGAAATTCCTTCCCAAGGCACCTTTTTTAAGGTCCTCAGGATGTCTTATTTGTGCTGTGTGGTGCTGTGCAGAATGGACCGGGGTTGCCAACTCTGTGTTGGGAAATACCTGGAGATTTTGGGAGTGGAGCCTGGGGAGGGCGGGGTTTGAGATGAGAAGGACTTCAGCCACATATAATGTCATAGACTCCGCCTGCCAAAGCAGCCATTTTCTCCAGGGGAACTGATCTTGGTCACTTGGAGATCGGTTGTAATAGCAAGAGATTTCCAGATACTGCCTGGAGGTTGGCATCCCTAGTGTGAAACCACGTTCCCATGCATAGATCATCTTTATGAATGGCTACTTTTCACACAAAAGGATGCAGCCTGAAGAAAACTAGCCAAATAGTTTTTGCCCTTTCATTTAGATATTTATATTACACTAGCGGGCCTGGCCACGGGGTGCTGTGGCTCAGTCTGGTGAAGTGGAAAAGAAAGAAAAGGGGAAGCGAATGGTTCGAACATGTGTCATTGCACAATGCTTGCAAGGGAGGGGAGGGGCAAGGGGCCCCTCACTCCCCTCCCTCTCTCCCATTCCCTTGCATGGCACCCCACCCCGTCCCTCCCTAACGTTCCCCTTCCTCTGCTAGGGTGGGTGGGCCATGTCCAGGTTGCGGGCCCTGTCTTTTTTACTCCCTTCCCTTGCAGGCGAATTACCTAGCTTAAAACACGCTGGGAGGCATGAGCTACATTGTGTTCAAATTTCAGAGCGTTTGGTCCAGCAAACCCTTGGACCCTCCCTCACCTTCCCCTTCCTCTGCTAGGGTGGGTGGGCCATGTCCATATGGCGGGCCTCATCTTTTTCACTCCAGATGGCAGCGATTTTCAAGGAAGGCATGGTTGTTTCCCTTGTATCAGAGGGTGTTGCTTTGACGGCCAGCAGATGGCGCGGTTGCGGAACAGAACTGTGGTTCCAACCATCACAGGTGCGACATGTACACAATAACTGGCACAGTTGTGACATGTACACAACAGGAGATGTGGAAACAGTATGGAAACCTGGCCGCACGTGAATGCGACGTTGTGTGAAAATTTAAAAGCAATTGGTCCAGTAGTTTGGGAGATTACCTGTCAGCAGAAAAATGCACTGATAGATTTTTATATATATACTAGCGTGGCCCGGCCACGCGTTGCTGTGGCTTATTGTGGTGAAATGGGAAAGGAACAGTAGCAGCAAATGAATTGCAGAGGCCAGCAGTACATGCTCATGCAAACATGCAGCCTGATACTGTGCGATGTCAGTGATGTGTGTGCCCGCATTCCTTGGGGGGGGGAATGGAAAGGCACCCCTCCCACACATCTAGGCTGGCTGGTCATGATCCTTTACCTGGGAGTAAGTTTGGTTGGTGGCAATGGGTGTCGCTTCTGAGGAAACGCTCTGACGGGTGCGACGCAGCCATTCAAAGTATGTCAAGGTTGCTGTGCTGAGCTTACTCCTGAGTAATGGTTTTCTTAACTGTAACTGCAGTATTCAGGGAATCTAGGGTGCCTGGCCCCTCCCTCCCGTCCCTTGCAAGTCACCCCTCACTCTCTTCCCTCCCTCCCTTCTCTTCCTTTGCATGCCACCCCTCCCCCTCCCTCCCTTCCCTTTCCCTCCGCTAGGGTAGGTGGGTCATATCAAGATGCTGGGCCCCTGCCTCCCCTCCCTTGCATGCCACCCCTCACTCTCTTCCCTCCCTCACTTCTCTTCCCTTGCATGCCACCCCTCCCTCCCTTCCCTTTCCCTCCACTAGGGTGGGTCATATCAAGATGCTGGGCCCCTGCCTCCCCTCCCTTGCATGCCACAGCTCACTGTCTCCCCTCTCTCACTTCTCTTCCCTTGCATGCCTCCCCCACCGTCCCTTTCCTCTCCCTCCCTCTCTTCCCTTGCATGCCACCCAGTGGTGGGATCCAAAAATTTTAGTAACAGGTTCCCATGGTGGCGGGATTCAAACTGTGGCTGCGCGGATGGGGCTGGGCGGGGCACAACGGGGGCGTGGCCGGCCATGCCAGGGCTGGGGCATTACTGGGCGGGGCTGTGGCAAGGATGCAGCCGCTGTGCCGGTCCTTGGGTGGGAAACGAATGCACGCAGGCGCAGGCTGCCATGCATGCTGGTGTACCTCCTGCTAGACTGCTTCAAGTTCTGCGCGCTACTTCTGAGAGAAGGGGCGTAACTAAGGCAAAAAGCACGTGACAAAATCACCAATTAGTAACCCCCTCTTGGCACACACAAATAATTAGTAACCTACTCTCGGGAACCTGTGAGAAACTGCTGGATCCCATCTCTGATGCCACCCCTCCCTCTCAGTGGCAGTGGAGGTTAAGAGCTCGTGTATCTAATCTGAAGGAACCAGGTTTGATTCTCCGTTCTGCCGCCTGAGTTGTGGAGGCTTATCTGGGGAATTCAGATTAGCCTGTACACTCCCACGCACGCCAGCTGGGTGACCTTGGGCTAGTCACAGCTTCTCGGAGCTCTCTCAGTCCCACCTACCTCACAGGGTGTTTGTTGTGAGGGGGGAAGGGCAAGGAGATTGTAAGCCCCTTTGAGTCTCCTACAGGAGAGAAAGGGGGGATATAAATCCAAACTCCTCCTCCTCCTCTTCCTCTTCTTCTTCTTCTCCTCCTCCTCCCCTCTCCCTCGTGTGTATGTGTGTGTATGTGTTTCACTTCCACTCGAGTTACTGCCTATGTGCTGTTTCCACTGCTCATCTTTGGCCATCTGAGTGAACATTCTAAGGGCACGAACATTCTAAGGGTGACAGTTACACACAGGCCCCTCCCTGTCCTTCACCAGGAAGCGCCAGGAAAAAGGCGTTTTTACCTGGGCCAGGTATGAAATTTCAGGTATGTGAACATCTGAAAACACTCTCGCCTGACTGACTATAGTGGCTGGGAATTTTCAGAGGAATTGGCCCAGCAGTTACTGAGGTACCCTGTCATCAACATATACACGGTTAGCTTTTTATATATATAGATATAGATTCCCCCCCCCCCCCGTGGGACATAAAGTGGCTTACATCATCCTCTTCCCCCTTCATTTTGTCCTCACACAAAGAACCTTATGGGGTGGGTTAGACAGAGCAAGACTGACTGACCCAAGGTTGTCCAATGAGCTGCCATTGAAAAAGGAAGATTTAAATCTTGAATTTCCAGATGCTAGTTTCTGCACAAATCCCCTAAAATAAAAATTTCTAAAACATTTTCAGTCCCCTCACCTTTACAACAATGTATGTCTGCACTCCCCGCCTCAAAACATTTTAAAAGGTTTGTGCGGAAAGGGCCATTGTAACAACTACACCTCTCTGGTTCTCAATTTCTTTGGGGGGTACTGAGGAGAAGAAATTGAGGAGCTGCTTGGTAAACGTTTATAGACATTCATTTTGTCTGAATTTCAGACTCTACCTAGAGTACATTCCGCTACTGGGAAGTTATGTTAACATTATTACGGGAATAGTAATTTGTGGACATACCCTAAGGTCAAAAGGGGCTGTGGGAGTCAAGAGGAAAGGTTTGCAAATTATTGTTCAGCCTGTTGAGTCACTCCTCTGAACACAGTTATGTTCTGGGCCAACCTTCATTGCTTTGATCTTTGTTTATGGAGCCAAGGACATTATTAGGCATTTGCTGATTTCCATTTATTTTCAGAAAATACCAGGACTCTACATGCCATCCAGTCCTTTAGATCTACCTAGCTGCAGTGCTGTAAATACGGTTAAAGCAGCATTCTGTTCCCACAAAAGTCACTTAAACCTGGATTGTTTGCCCCCATTTGGATGCTGTTCGAAAGTGGGAAGGTTGTTCCCACTTCTCCACTGTATTGTGATGATTCCATGCACCTCTGGGTTTCTTGGGTCTTTCCTTAAAAGATTTGGGAAAGATCACAGTGGCATCCAGACTAGTAAAGTCTGATCTTCCTGGTCCCCAGTGGCGTAGCACCCACCAGGCGGTGGGGTGCAATGCCCTGGCTGCACACCGGTGCAGGGGTGTGGCCGGGGCGTTCCAGGGCATGGCAGGGGGGGCAGGGGCGTGGCAGGGGCGCAGGGCACCTGCTGGTCCCACTCACATTCGTGCCATTTTCCCAACCCCAGTCTTAAACTCCCCTCCCCCAATCCTACCACTGAGGGACTTCTTAATATCAGTAGTTGACTTTTATTTTATTTTATTGGACTAATGTCCCACAGTTTCCTATCTGAAGACAAGCTCCAATACAAAAATACAACACACACACGCACAATACAATACACACACACAATATACCTCTCCCCCAGGCACCTAATATTACAACATCTTACGACTTACTGGTCAACCGGCCCAGAAAGAGGGAGCTAATACAACATCAAACCTAGCCCGCCCAACTAAATCTCATAATAATTTAAGTACAAAGTTAAACTAGTCTTTAAAGTTAAAATAGTTTAACTAAAGACAAAGCACCAGGAGGCCAGAAATGATGTAGCTGTTGCTACCTCAACCATAAGCCTAGTCTGTACCATTAAAAAACTACAGCAATATACCGTCTTCTCTGAATACTTCACTTCTGGTTTTTTTAAAATAAATGTATAACCTCTTTCAATATGGAGATAAATAGAGATGGGAAGGGCTGGGTCCCACCAGATTTTTTGCTCTGTCTCAGCCAGTTATCCTAATTATCACAGTCTCCATTCTATGCGGCTTTTCCCCTTATAGGACCCATGATTCCAAACATAGTCCTGTTGGTAGTCAGCTTCATTTATCAGCAGTGAAAAAACTGCTCAGATACATCCTGAAACCTTCACAACAAAAGGGGCTAGAATAGACAAAGCTCAGAATTTAGAGAACCTGTTTGCTATAATGTTCAAATGCTTATAACAGTATGTCAAGTTTTGTATTTCAAAAGCTTCAAAAGCCCCTTTGTAGCACAGGGGAGAATGGCCCCTTGGGGGCCTCGAACAGGGAAAATGTGGAGAAACTTGCCACATAGAAGCCCCATTTCCCATACACTGTACAAGCAACAACAGTGGCAGTGAGGAAACCAGACTTGTCCCAATGAGCAAAACATCTATGTTGAGCACACACAACTAATTCTTCCCCCTTCTAATCATTCCTACGGAGCCTCATGGTGCAGATTGATAAGTTGCAGTACTGCAGTCAAACTCTACTCATGACCAGAGGCGTACCGGGGGTAAATGGCGCCCGGAGACGACTTGTCTCCAGGACGCCCCCTCAGGCTCTGCCCTCTCACCACCCCAGCTCCACCCCAATGCCCCCAGGCTCCACCCCCCACTGCCCTCGACCCCACCCATGTCACCATGGACATGGGCAAGGTCTAGGGTGCCCACCGCCAGCTGGACTCCTAGCCAGCAGCGTGCAATCTCTTTTGACCTCCCCTCCAGGCCCGGAGGGGAGGTCAGAAGAGACTGCAGGCTGCCAGCTGGGACCCCAGGCGGCGGGGGGGGGAGGAAGGGAGGGGGGAGTCCAGGGTGGGGTTGAGGGCGCTTGGACAGGGTTGAGGCACACGAAAACAACGAGGCAGCAGGACACGTGGGGGCTGATTTTGAGCCCCCCCCCCACATGACCAGAAGAGTGGCGCCCGGGGACAAGGGGTACCCCTTTTCCCTAGGTAGATACCCCACTGCTCATGACCTCATGAAGTCAGGTTCAAGTAGCCAGCTCGAGGCTGGCTCAACTTTCTATCCAGAGGTGGGATTCAGCCAGTTCGGCCCGCTTCGCCCGAACCAGTTGTTAAAAGCCCCCTCCCTCCCCCTACCCTGCGAGAAGAAGTGACGGGGCTTTTAGTGCCTTGGAGCCCAGGGTGGGAAGGATAGTTCTGGCTCAGCTCTCCTCCCTGCCCTAGGCTCCATCCCGGGGTGGGGAGGAAACTTCCCAAGCTGGGAAGTGCTGGGGGGTGGGGGGTGGGCGGGACAGAGCCGCCACTGATGAAAATTAAAGAGGAGGCAGAAGCAGCCAGTGGCAAGTCATGGCCTGTGGCCCCACTGGCTGCTGCAGCCTTGCTTCCCCCCTCGATCTCCATTGGCGATGGCCAGGGGGCGGCAGCCGGTTCCGCCCCCCCCCCCCGCGCGCGCTCAACCAGAACCGGTTGTTAAATTATTTGAATCCACCACTGCTTTCATCCCTCTAAGGTCAGTAAAATGAGTTCACAGCTTGTTGGGAATAAAGTTTAGATGACTAGGGAAGGCAATGGCAAACCATCCTATAAACATAGTCTGCCTCATAAATGTTGATATGTGACATCACCCTATGGGTCGGCAATGACCCAGTCTTGGCACAAGGTACTAACTACAACTTTAAGTAATTATTCCTCTTGTAGACTGCAGTAGGAGCAAACACCTGCAGTGGTGAAAAGTGCAAGCACAAAAGTTTCCCTCCTTAGGCAAGGTCAGAGGAGTTGGGGAGTAGCTGTCTGGGAATGCAAGACAGAAAAACGTGAGCTGGTAGCGTTACTCACCAGGTATCTTAGGGCAAGGGGTGGAGAGTGATGAAGGTCTCATTAGCATCTTAAATTTCACATCCCTAATAGTAGCTAGACTTCACCCTCTTTCCCATTCGTTCCATGAAGAGGTATGCAAGAGGCTGAACATTTAAAGATGTGTAGAAGATGGGCAAATAGTGATGTCTTGTAATCAAAATATGATACAGTAGAATATAGAAATATAGGCACCCTGTGTGGTTCCAGTGCTTCTGCCTTTTGTTACAGCCTATTTGACAGCTGCTGAATAAAGGAATTATGCCACTCATGCTTGGTGTTGGATCTGTGGGGAGCGCAGGCACCAAGCCTGAACCTGATACGCTAACTCTATGGCCCTTTCCGCACGGCCAGCTTGTGGGGGTGCGTCAACATAGTGGGGATCGCATGGACGGTCCCGCTGGGCCCACCGCCTGCAGCGCAGCCTTCACACAGACTGCTCTGCTCCCAAACGTTGCTTACCTCCCATCTCCTTCCGTCACGTTGTGGAGGCCAGGGGACACGCCCCCCCTGGCCAGAGCAATGACCCTGGAGTCGGAGGCCAGGAGGCGTGTCTCCTGGCCTCCACAACACGATGGAAGGAGACCGGAGGTAAGCAATGTTTGGGAGGGTTGGGGGAGAAACTCCGGCTTCCACCCGGTGCCATTCGCATGGCACCGAATGGAAGCCGCCGTTTGCTAAAAACCTCGCTTCCTGAGCGAGGTTTGAAAACACCGTTTGGGCAGGAACAGAGCACCACTGCATCAATTTGGCAGCGGCGCCTGTGCAAAGGGTCCCTGCCCAAACGGTGTTTTACCGGCCCGAAATCGTTGATTTTGGCCCGTGCGGAAAGGGCCTATATGTCAAATCATTCATCTTTTTACATCACTGTCTACAATTCACAAAGAGTCAGATGCAAAGTTGTGCTGCTCTTTCATTGCTCTTAGTTATCTGTCTTACAAGACAATTCTGTGAGTTGTTTTGCTGCAAGTGTTGTAGGCCATTTATGCATGCAGTGTTTGCCTTATGGCTATGTGCTTCACAGTGGGAAAAAACCATTGCGAAGCATCCACAGTTGAACCGATCCACTATTTGGCCCACCCCCTGCTTCCTTGTTCAATCTACAGGGAAAGCCAGGAAGAATAAGAAAACTTGAAGAAAGGGAAACACATGTTGATTCCCTTGCTTTCCCTGAAAAGTCACACTTTGAGAGCTTTTGGAAACTGTGGACATTTTCAGGTCTGAGAGCAGGGTGATTTCCGGAGCAGGGAAATCAAATGCATAACCAAGTGTCCAAGCCAAGGGAATGTATACTCAATGTGAATGAGACCACAAGTGCATAAAAGCCTGTATACTGTTCCTTTTGCATCATTCTAAATTCTGTAATCTGTTGTGAGTCCCAGTTAGGAGAGGCTATAAATGAAGTACCAGTATATGGTCCTCCCTACATGTAACTATTGAGGAAACTTTAGCCATTAGCCTAACAAAAGTTTCCCAATGGAACAAGATGTTTTCCTCCTTTTCAAGATGAGCGTTCACTTCAGAGACACATGATTTGCTTTCTTATAGCATGAGCCTAGCCATGACACACCACAGCATGGTGGTTAGAGTGTTAGATTTGAAGGGCAACACAACCAACTGATTTTAACTGTCACCTTTAGAATGTCCATGCAGCTTCCCAGAATTCCATGCTGCTTGTGCTGCTGCCACATGCAAGCAAGGCTGGAAATTCCAACAAGATTAGGATTTGGAAGACCCAGGTTCAAAACCCCACTGTGTCATGGATGCTCACGGGCCAGTCACATACTGTCAGCCTCATCCACCTCACAGCATTGTTGCGGGACGGAAGGAGCAGGGGATAATGTTTTCAGCCACTTTGGGTCCCCACTACAGAGAAAATTGCCTCTGTCCTTTAAAATTTTGCACTGTTTCTGGAGTGAAAGATGGCTGTCAGTTCATCACAGTAAAGGCACCAGCTCAGGGGAGTGTAGGAAATCTTGCCATTTATTGAAACACAAGCTTTCCAGTTGCTGCTTGTAGCTGTGGGGGTATTGGCTAATGCAAAGAGACTCCTTCCACAAAAGTGAGTGGCACCTGATCAAGGGAAAGGATTCGTGGAAATGAAAATCGGGCCTTGAGAAACTTTCCGAAGTCAAAAGTTGAAAACATTATCATACATCAATCTTCATCCAAAGTTTGCAAAAAACCATTTTGACTCCATAGGTTGCTTTTTCAGGCCTTTTACAGCTGAGCTTATTGCATTTTCTTTTCAGAACAATAGTACCTGGCAATTTTAGGTTTAATTTGCTTAACCCAATTTGCTTAATTTAGTTTCTAATTTGTGTTAACTCACTTGTAACTGATTAAGTTTCATTTCTGTGTGTGTTCTTATTTCTTCAGCAAATGTGGAATGAATTCCAAGGCAGCCATCTCTTACAATTATGTGAGGGGCAGCCCAATCGGGGGGGGGGGGGACTCAACTTAGGAAGCAGCGCAGCCCTGTGCCAACATGTTTGCCTCCACCACCAGCACAAGGGGGAAATGTGGCAGCAAAGGAGGGAGATATATGGGCAAGCAGGTGTTCCTCAGCCCTGCTGCTGCAAAAGCTGGAAGTCCCAGCTGTGGCAGAGCTCAGAGGCGTATAGCCTATAGAGACATGGAGAACTTCACCACAAGCTTAACTTTCTCAGCATCCTTGAACAAACATGAGGTGAGTTCATGGTTGTTGAGGAAAAATACTCTAATCAGTGACCTAATAGTACTACTTTCTGTTTACTTACATAGATTAAATATATCTACATATCTAAATAACATTCCGCTTCAAGAATTTATGGGTTAGAATGTTGCCATGCAGGTAGGTTCAAGTACTGTCCTATTTGGCTGCAACCAATATATTGGGATGCTGTGTGGTTTCCGGGCTGTATGACCGTGTTCTAGCAGCATTCTCTCCTGACATTTCGCCTGCATCTGTGGCTGGCATCTTCAGAGGATCTGATGGTAGGAATGGAAAGCAAGTGGAGTATATATACTGTGAGGTCAAAAGGTGAGGCCATCTGAATAGAATAGCCTGGCATGTGAGTCACAGAGAAGTCTGTAGCATGGGAGTAACAATGAAGCTAGCAAGGTCAATAGTTGAATGGATCTGAATAGAAGTATCCTGGTCTTTGTTCCCTTTGAGTGCTATAGTCTATAGTTGTCCTGTGTTTGTGTGGAGCTGATCAGTCACTGTCTTGATTCTAGAGTTTTTCAACACTGGCAGCCAAATTCTGTTCATTTTCATGGTTTCTTCCTTCCTGTTGAAATTGTCCATGTGCTTGTGAATTTCAATGGCTTCTCTGTGTAGTCTGACGTAGTGGTTGTCAGAGTGGTCCAGAATTTCTGTGTTTTCAAATAATATTCTGTGTCCAGGCTGGTTTATCAAGTGTTCTGCTATTGCTGATTTTTCTGGCTGAAATAGTCTGCAGTGCCTTTTGTGTTCTACATAGGAACCACCAAACGCAGCGCTCAGACACGAATTAAAGAACACGTGAAAGCCTTCGACAACCAATATATTCTTGTACTTCTACAGGGTGCAATATGAAAGAAACTAGCCCAAGCATTTATGTTTTGTGTGTGTCCTAAGTGCCGTCAAGTCACACCCAGCTGATGGCAACCCTATGAAACAATGACCTCCTGAACATTCTGCCATTAACAGCCTTGCTTTAGTCTTGCAATCTGGTGGGTGTGGCTTCCTTTATAGAGTCAATCCATCTCATGTTAAGTTTTTGTCTTCTGCTGCTGCCTTCAACTTCTCCAGTGAGTCTCATCTTCTCATAATATGACCAAAGTACAATAGCACCAGTTTGGCCATGTTAGTTTCTAGGGAGAGTTCAGACTTGATTTGATCTAGAACTCACTTGGTTGCTAGCAACACATCCTTACACTTTAGAATCTTTCCCGGCTTCTTCATGGCTGCCCTTCCCAGCCTCAATCTCCTTCTGACTTCTTGTTTGCAGACTTCCTTTCGGTCGATGATGGAGCCAAGGAATAGATAATCTTGAGCGATATCAACTCCTTCATCAACAATCTTAAAATTGTGTAATTCTCCCATAGTCTTTCCTTCCGTCTTCATGTACAGCTGTAAACCTGCTTTGGTATTTTGTGCTTTAAGCTTCATCAGCAGTCATTTCAAGCCTTTGCTTCACATTAAAGGTAGCTTTGGGTGCTTAACATAGCTTGTGTCTTACACTGTACACCTCTCTCCAGTGCAGTTTCTTGAGTGACTCTCTTTTGCAAACGTACCTAGGAATGAAGTGTCTGTCCCTTCACAGAAGTGGCATGGGGAAAAGATGGGGGACGAGGGGGGGGGAGAGAAAGCTTACTACGCAGCAGTGGCATAGGAGGTTAAGAGTTCATGTATCTAATCTGGAGGAACCAGGTTTGATTCCCAGCTCTGCCGCCTGAGCTGTGGAGGCTTATCTGGGGAATTCAGATTAGCCTGTGCATTCCCACACACGCCAGCTGGGTGACCTTGGGCTAGTCACAGCTTCTCGGAGCTCTCTCAGCCCCACCTATCTCACAGGGTATTTGTTGTGAGGGGGGAAGGGCAAGGAGATTGTAAGCCCCTTTGAGTCTCCTGCAGGAGAGAAAGGGGGAATATAAATCCAAACTCTTCTTCTTCGTCGTCTAATGTGGATGTTCTATATGCATGGACAGTAATGAGCCAATGAATGATGAAGCATTGAGAAATCTGAACAGGAAGCTGGAAGAGCTCTTGGTACATCAGACAGTTCATGGGACACCTAGTGGTGGTTTTCATAGGTCAGGATGCTTTCTCTAATTATACTGAATGCCTTGCTTTTCAAAGGAGTCAGTTCACCCACTGAGATGTGAATGATCAAGTGCTGAATATCTAAGGAACGGAAAATGTATGCGTAAAAATGGGTCCAAATCCATCCTCAAAATTCTTACTAGACAGCATCAGTGAACAGTAGTGGAAATTCAGGGTTGACTGCTGGGCTATGACTACAGTGACATCTACTGGTCATACTGCAGTAACACAGTTTTTCATTTTTCAATCACAGTCCCCTCCCTGTTTCACTGCAAAAATATTCATTTGACCATAAAGCAGCTATTTCATAGCTATTCCATAAAATAGCTATTAGAACTAGTTCAGGCATTTACAGTTGATGATGGGAAAAGATATTTGTGACAATTTTATTAAAATAAAATGACATCAATGTAGGTGCTTTAACAATTCCAGGTATAATTTGTAAAGAAAACCCATGTACACTGTAATGGTATGGTATGGTATATTTAATTTATATACCGCGCTCCCCCAAAAGGCTCAGGGTGGTGCACAACAACATAATAACAACATAAATAAACATAACATCATAGAACCTAAGCATAGATACATCCTTCTAAATTCATTGAACTCAGTGAACTTATAAAGGCATAACTGGATTTAGGATTGCTGTGATGATGTCTTTCATCAAGTCCAGCCAACACAGCAGGAAAATTACTCATTCCCCATTTCTCATCTGATCAGGTATTTGTGGAGACCTTGTACGTTTGAATACTGTATTGAGTCCCTTCAGCTGATCTTAATAAAATACGCATCATGATTTTTTGGTTTTCTAAAGAACCAACATAACCTATGACTTACAGTCAGAGGTGGGATCCAACCAGTTCTCACCACTTCTCTAGAAGTGGTTACTAATTTTTTCTGAGTGCCGAGAAGGGGTTACTAAAGCAACCTCCCTGCCCAATAGGGACTGCAGGTGCGTGTGTGCGGCGGCGCCACTGTTTGAATCCCACCACCATCGGAACCTGTTATTAAAATTTTTGGATCCCACCACTGCTTACAGTGCAGTCCTATAGACACTTCCCTGAATGTAAACTCCACTGAGCAGATTTCTTATTGTGCTGTCAATTCCACATATATGGGCATTTGAAGAAAAAACAGATGAAGTTTTTGCAGACTTCAGAAACAAACTGAAATACACAGTGAAGTCTGTTGGGCACTCATTCAGACAAGTGGGGAAATTAACATATTTTTTTTTCACTGTGATGCCCAAGGTCGTTCAGCAAGCTTCATGCATAGGAGCAGGGAAACATCCAGTTCACCAGATAAGAATCCATCACTCATGTGGAGGAGTGGTGCATCAAACTCGGTTCTCCAGATTACAGTCCACCACTCTTGGCCACTATACCATGCTGGCTCTCATTTAAGGTGTCAAACTAGGATCTGGAAAACCCAGGTGCGAATCTCCATTCATGCTAGGGGAGTTTGGTGGCTGATGCTGGCCCAGTCACACACTCTCAACCTTGACCCTGACTAATCTCTGTATGGGAGACCTCCAAGGAATTGAGGCAAGCAATGGCAAACCACCTCTGGACACCTCTTGCCTTGAAAACCCTATGGGATTGCCAAAGATCAGCTGTGACTTGATGACAAAAAACCCCTATATTTTTGCCACATGTAACTGCCCCAAGGTCATCAATGAAGCATCAATGAGGCTGAGTGGAAAGCACCTCAGAAGTTCACATTTTACCCATTCCACTGGTGGCACCTGTTTCAAGATGGGAACCAACGGCCAACCAGAAGCCTCACTAAGCAAAAAGGAGGAGGAGGAGGTTTGGATTCATACCCCACCTTTCTCTCCTGTAAGGAGTCAAGGTGGCCTGCAAGCTCCTTTCCCTTCCTTTCCCCACGACAGACACCTTGTGAGGTAGGTGGGGCTGAGAGAGTCCTGAGAGAACTGTGACTAGCCCAAGGTCACCCAGCAGGAATATAGGAGTGCAGAAACACATCTGGTTCACCAGAGAAGCCTCTGCCACTCAGGTGGAGGAGTGGGGAATCAAAAACCTGGTTCTCCAGATTAGAATCCACCTGCTCTTAACCACTACACCATGCTGGCTCTCATAACAAGGGTCTTGTCCATGTTTCTGAAACATGGGGGTGGGGGTAGTTGCCAATTCTGGGGACTTGGGGGTTAAGTGTGGAAAAGATGAGAGATTGGGGAGGGGGGTGTAGTCGTGCCCGCGGAGTCGCCGTAAGAACGAGACGAGACGCGGAGATATCATCTGGTGGAGAGAGCCAGCAGCGGGAGCGTGGGGTCCGTGATCCTGGCAACTCTGCCGCATGCTAGTTCCTGGCACCTTTTATTAGGGTTTCTCTGGGGGCGGGCAAAGGGGTGGATCGGTGGGAGGCCGGGAGACCGGGAGACCGGGAGATCATCAGGTGATGCATGATCTCATCGGGCTGGTACGTGCAGGAGGAAGCGTCCGTGTCTGGGCCTAATCCACACCCGGGGGCAAGGGCCCCATTATCCCTTTGTCTGGGACACCTGGTTGCTGTGAGCCAGGTAGTTCATGACCTGTGACTCACCAGGGGGGTGGGGGATGGGGGAGCGGGTGCGACCAGAAGGCCGTAGTTGGGCCGGCATGCCAAGCACTCTGCCTACGGTTCTGCTGGGTCAGCGGCTCATCCCTACATCTCCTCCTTTTTTACATTTTAGGAAGGAAGCTGAACTGGTTGGGATGACACAAGGGGACGCTCGCCTCCTCAGCACTCTGCCCAAGCTGGTCGAGCTGCTTGTGCAACATGAGAACTTGGTTGCGACGTAAGGGGAAGTCAAAGGGTTTCTTACACACGTTACAGGCAATATTAGAAATACATTGGATAAGGCAAGATCCGACGATAAGGCACACAATCAAACCAATGCAGAACTGTACAATAGTACTTAGCCATCCCCCTGGCAGCCAACTCCAAAGGGCTGACCACCAGTGAGGCAATACATCATATTTCAAATTAGACACAACGTCTTGCAACTCATGCACTTTCATATGAATTAAATGGGAATTATCAGAGAGATTAAAACAACACATATTATGTACATTCTCACAACCTTGGTGATGCAGTAACAGCAAATAATCAATAGCGGCACGATTATCTAAAGTCGCTTGGCGAAGTTCCTGTTGCTCGGAGGCCAGGGCATCCAGAGCGGTGGAGGTGGAATTGATGGACTTCGCAAGGGCACAGGCCAGCCGGCCAATAGTCTTAGCGTTATAAGAAGCAAGTCCAGGGACTCCCACTAGGGAAGCCGCGAGGGAGACGAACTCTGCCTCGGAGAGGGCGACCGCGTCGCTCCGGCAAGAGGGGTCGAAGGAGAGAGCGGAGCGGCGGCGGCGCCTGGGCTCCCGGGGTGGAGCCTGAGGCAGGATGATGGTGAGGCGGCTGAGACAGCAAAGGGTTCCGGCAGAGAGTCGAGCAGGGATGTAGTTGAAGGTTCTTTCCCCGCAAGTCCAGAAGCAGCCTCTGGGGAGCAGGATGTTCCCGTACACGGGGGGAATGTCCTCCACATGCGTGCAGTTCCAGCCAGCCGAGCCGGTGAATGGGCTCGGGCCGACCTCTCGTCCCGCCATGCCGGCAATGCGGGCACAGGTGTTGGACTTGTGGTTGGCAACCGTCTTGGTGATGAGGGAGAGAGCGCCGGCCGGGAGGGTTTGAACGATGGGTCCCCAGTCAGCGCTCATGGAGTACTTGATGGACGAGGTGTTCATAAAGGGGCTCAGGCCAGATTCCTCTAGGAAATCTCCAGGGGCTTTGCAAACGGGAGGCAGACAGGAGCTTAGCAAACTTCCTACTCCTAGGTACTGGCCCAGGCAGAAGGTTGAGACGTTGGCAGCGGCAGCGAATCGTTCCCAGATGTTGGTCTGACCAAGGCTCGTCAGGGGGTGACCGATTGTCACCGGCAGGAGGCAGTAGAACAGGCAGAGGATGATGACTGCAGAATTGGCGGTGATGATCGCAAAGATGGCAGCGCAGAGATCCTCGGGTGTCTCGGGGTAGCCTCGCTGTTGCAGCAACTCCCGAGCTTGGCTGGTGGTGGCCTTGACATCCCCCCAGGTCATCCGGGTCTTTGGACCATCCGGGCGCTGGCGGCGGTTCCGTCGAGGCCGCAGGACAGGATCCTCCAAAGAGATCCGCTCCATCTCCGGGATGGGGTTGGTTTCTTCCTGGCGCCATTCCATGGGCTGGCCCGACATGACGAGTCGAAATCCACAAGGGACCTGTAGGAAAAGGGACTGAAGCACACACCCTTCCCCAGGTTATGGGAGGGGCCGGGTCCCGCCAGGCTCGGTCTCGGAGCTGGCGGCGAGGGGCCTGAGCATGTGGGTGAGGTCTCGACTGCTTGATGGGCGGCCAAGTTCAGGTTTGATTGATCAAATTTAAGTGATTGTTAATATCAAGTAATTTAAGTTTGCCGCCTGCGTGAATGGCGCAGGGGGCCACCTACTCCTCTTTCTTTAAATTTTTGACAGGGAGGGCAAGGGGTAGGCGATCCTGATGGGAGGTCGGCTTCAAGATGTCATCAGGGCGCATCAAGGTGAAGGTCCGAGCCCCGGAGGAGGGGGGGGGGCAAGTGGACCATTAGGGAATTGTGGGTATGCATACTTAATTTGCAGTACAAAAGGACTTTGAGAGCGCCTTTGGAGTACGGAATGCACCAGGGGAATGAAACGATCAGGCACTTAGGAGTAAAATGTCAACACAAAGGGGAGAGGGGGTTTCCTTGCTAAGGGGAATGTACTTACCGTGATCTTGGTGGTTGGCTCACAAGGGCTGTAGGAGTGCTAGATTGTGATTAGTTTATCTTGGGGAAATGCCGCCCGCCGAAACCACTCCTTAAGGGGCGGTTTCGGCTAAGCGCCTGGCCTTTAACATGATATTGGTAGAGTTGCCAGGCGCTGGATAAGACGCCAAGCACCAGGCGACCACAACCCAAACGGGTTGTGAGTAGGTGCAGATGGCGGCGGCCTCCCCTTAACTTGGGGCCTGTCCTGGCAGTGCTGCGGTACCAGGACGGGCCCAGATTTTAATCCAGGGAGGGCCAGTCAGCCAATTGGCCCTCCCGCCTTTGCTGGTTGAAGGATAGAAGGAGAAAAGGGAGGAGAGAGAAACAGCTCCTGGGCAGAAGTCAGGAGCCGGGGTCAGGAAACACAGCCGGGATCAGTGATCTACGCGATGGGGAAAGGCGGCGGGGGTGGATTTATCCATCCCAGGCCAAGGTCGTCTTGACCTGGCTCATGAGGTCTCTTCCCCAAAGGTTAACATGGATGTCCAGGACGATGGGGCAGACTGTGAGCTGTCGCTCGAGTCCCGGGCTGTAGACCGTGAGCGGGCGGATGCTCCGTCTCGCGGTTTGTTTTCCCCCCACCCCCCAGATGCGCGGGCAAGCCTCTGTTGGCCACTGATCAGGCCACTCGGCTGCTCTGATGACGGTTACGTCGGCGCCAGTGTCCACCAATCCCTTGAACGGACACCCTTCTATGGTGAGCTCCAGGTACGGGCGGGAGCTTCCGATGGGTGTTTCCACCGCTGCTATGGTGGTGTTGGTTGTGCCCTGATGGCTGCTTGGGCTCGTGGCCTTTATTGGATTGATGGCGGGCAGCGCATGGGGCAGGAGGATCAGCTGTGCGCAGCTGGTTCCGCTGGGCAGCTCCTGCAGGATGTTTGTCCATACCTGGATGTGGATGGATCCCTGGTGCGTGGAGTCGATGACCCCTGGGATGATGAACAATCCCTGCTCCGCGGCAGAAGCCTTTGGTAGCACCAGTCCAATGGTCCCCGTGGGGATGGGATCGCTATACTGGTCAGGGCAACGAGGATCTCGTGGGGGAACTTAAAGGAGATAGGCTGGGTGCAGGCGAGCGAGATGCCACGAGAAGGAGGTGGTTTGGATGGGGGCTTCGGTGTTTGGGGCTGTTCTAGTAATCTCCTCCTTGGTCCTGGGCTGGGGAGATGCCCGGGCGCGAGTTTCCCGACGGGCATTTGCTTCTCCAGTGGAAGCCTTTCTGGCACTGGGGGCATTTGGTTCTAGGCTGTCTTGGGGGTCTTCGCCTCCTGGGGGAGGACCCCCCGCCATCGGGGATGTAGGCCCCCCCGCCGGGCAGCCTACATTCCCTCCGGAAGTGCCCTGGCTTGCCGCAATTGAAACACTCATCCTGGGGCTGTCCCCTGGTGGTGGAGAGTGCTGCGGCTAGGAGGCTGGCTTGGTGGGCGGAGGACCCGATGTCCTGGCAAGCTTTAAGCATGTCGGCTAGTTCGGGGTTCTTCCCTAAGCCTGTGATCGCTCTGCGGCACTCAGTGGAGGCGTTCTCTTTGGCGAGGCGTATAATGAGCTCGTTCTGGGCCTCCTCGCTATCTACCTGTCTCTTGAGGGCTTCCTGGAGCCGGTTCACAAACTCAGTATAGGGCTCTTGAGGTTTTTGTCGGATGCTAGAGAAACTTTGGGTTGGCTGTCCGGCATTGGGGACTTTCACAAACGCCTTATAGGCGCACTCAGAGGCGATCGTAAGGGTGGCCTCCGGCAGGACGATCTGATCATTGGGGTTAGCGAAAGCTTCGCCGCCGTAAAGCTGCGCGGCGGTGTAGGCGCCACCAGAGGCTGCTCCTCTGCTTATGCACTGCTGGCGGTACTCACTTTCCCAGACCACATACTGTGCGGGGTTTAAGAGCATGCGAAAGGTGGTTTTCCAGTCCTCCGGAACCATTAGGTGATTCCTCGCGACTGCCTCCAACATGCCTCTCACATAGGGGCTGGTGATTCCTACGTCCCGCATTGCCTTGCGGAGTTCAGTGAGAATGTTGTAACCTAGGGGGCGGTACTCGACAACTCGCCGAATGACGCCATCTTCCCCTTCATGATCAGTGTAATGGATGGGGCACATGGCGAGGATGTCGGCATCGTCTTCCGTCAGGGTTTCCTTTTTTGCAGATCGTGGCTAATGCGCTCTGCTAGGGTTTTGAAACCCGCGCCATTACGTGGCGCTGACGGAGGTGCGGTGGCTTCAGAAAATGAAGGCGGGGCGAAGGGAGGAGGAGGCCGAGCCGCGGGAGGATTCGAAGGAGGCGGGGAAGCAAGGGAGGCAGAAGGAGGACAGGCGTCCAATTTAGCGGATAGAGAAAGTTCCGGGGGTGAAATTGAAGCTGAAGGGTCGAAAGGAGGGCGATCTACGGCAAGAGGGCCATAGACCTGCAGGCTGATGGCGACATAACATTGCCTCCACGTCAGTAGCAGTGACATCGGCGCGCGAGGCTCTCTGTGCAGAGTGCGCCCGATGTTTTCCCAACCCTTAAGATTCAATGTCCCCCTTTCTGGGTACCATGGACATTGAGCTTCAATCTCCTCAACCAATTTGCGCAGCTCCCCTCTCTTTACGGAGACCCTGCCGCTTTTCACTAGCGCTTTCAATTCGCTAACGTGCTTGTCATAAGCCCTGCTTTTGCAAGCTCCCATACTTACCGGTGTTTCGTCGGACGAGAGAGTGTCCTAGAACTCGGGTCCCTGGATGCGCCGATCCAGCGGATGGGCGGTACCGAGAGGTGGGTCCCTGGATGCGCCGATCTAGCGGACGTCGGTACCGCGGCCCTTTCCCAGGCGACGGTAAGCAGGGTGGAGGTTCGAGGATTCCCGGGTTTCGGCACCAGCTTGTAGTCGTGCCCGCGGAGTCACCGTAAGAACGAGACGAGACGCGGAGATATCATCTGGTGGAGAGAGCCAGCAGCGGGAGCGCGGGGTCCGTGATCCTGGCAACTCTGCCGCATGCTAGTTCCTGGCACCTTTTATTAGGGTTTCTCTGGGGGCGGGCAAAGGGGTGGATCGGCAGGAGGCCGGGAGAGCGGGAGACCGGGAGACCGGGAGATCATCAGGTGATGCATGATCTCATCGGGCTGGTACGTGCAGGAGGAAGCGTCCGTGTCTGGGCCTAATCCACACCTGGGGGCAAGGGCCCCATTATCCCTTTGTCTGGGACACCTGGTGGCTGTGAGCCAGGTAGTTCATGACCTGTGACTCACCGGGGGGGGTGGGGGATGGGGGAGCGGGTGCGACCAGAAGGCCGTAGTTGGGCCGGCATGCCAAGCACTCTGCCTACGGTTCTGCTGGGTCAGCGGCTCATCCCTACAGGGGGGACTTCCAAGATTATAGTGCCATAGAGTTCATCCTCCAAACCAGCCGTTTTCCCCAAGGGAAGAGATCTCTTTCGTCTGGAGAGTAGTTGTAAAACCAGGGGATCTCGATGACCTACCTGAAGATTGGAAGCTCTAGGTGGGAGCCATATTGTTGAAATGGTGCCCGGAAGAGCCATAGATGGCATGTCACAGAATTACATGACTTACCCTATATTGTCCATAAGAAACACCTCCCACAAACGTCTCTGCTGATCTTGTACTTACTATATGTTGTGTTTAAAAAGCAGTTAAACGTTTCATCCTCCATTTCAAACATGGATGTTGAAAGAAAGGAGGCCCGTTTCAGTGTGGTGATTCCAGCGTTGCTGATCCTCTGCAACCAGTTCAAGTTTCAATCCAGTCTAAGGTAGATCAGGAAAAGGGTACCACAGCTCAATAGATGTGGTCACAATGCAACTGCCTGTGACTCTGCATTGTTTCCATGGATAGTGAAACTCCAACATTGTGACATCATGGAAAGGAGGGGGATGAGACCCTCCAGCAGACAACCTGAACTTCCTCTCACATCTTCAAGATGAAATTGTTTCTTGTATCTTATGGATAATGCTGTGGAGATTAATGGAGAATAACACTGGCTGAATGAAACATAAGTCCAGCGGCACTTTAAAAACCAGCAATGAATGGGGTGGCATAATTATCTAGACTGGGCTCTGCAGGCTAATGGCTACTCCACAACAGAAATCAGAAGAGCTTTAGGACCAAGAGAAACCCAGAGGACTGAGGAGAAACAGCCCCCCACAGGAAAAATATTTCTACCATACATCAAGGGAATCACTGATCAAATAGGGAAACTGATGAAAAAACATAACCTACAAACCATCTTCAAACCTACCAGGAAAATACAGCAGATGCTACGCTCAGCAAAGGACAAGAGAGACCCCTCACTTCTGCAGGAGTCTATCGCATACCCTGCAGCTGTGGAAAGGTCTACATTGGAACTACAAAATGCATCATTCAGACTCGTATTAAGGAGCACGAAAGACACTGTCGCTTTACCATCCTGAAAAATCTGCAGTAGCAGAATATGCTCTAAACAAAACTGGACATAACATTTTATTTTAAAACACTGAAATTCTGGAAAACTCGGAAGGTTACTATGTCAGATTACACAGGGAGGCCATTGAAATCCACAAACACCAAGAAAACTTCAATAAGAAGGAAGAGACTCTGAGAATTAACAAAATTTGCCTACCAGTACTTAAAAACACCAGAATCAAAGGCCAAGGGCATGCTGGGTTCATGGACAATGGACTTCACCCAGACACAGGGTTTGCATTCACTAAGACGGTTGCTGCTGCAGGGAATGCAAATGTGAATCACTCCCTGGACTGAAAAACCCCACCCGCAATACAGTTCCACCCAAACACTTACTGATTGGTTCCCCACCCTGGCACATGGACAATATACCCCACTAAACTTTCCCTTCTCACTACAGTGTGAAACAGACTTTTCTCTGTGATACACCTCTGAAGATGCCAGCCAAAGATGCAGGTGAAACGTCATGAACAAGATCTACCAGACCACGGCCACACAGCCCGGAAACCCACAACAACCAGTTGAATCTGACCGTGAAAGTCTTCAACAATACACTGGGGCAGCAAAAGTTTTCATGAGTCAAGCTGCACTCTTATCAGTTGTATAGGAGTGCCTAGTAACTTTAAAGACCTCTTATACCAAAAGTTACAAAACAGGGGAAATGAGGAGAAGAAAGAGTTGCAGCAGAGAAAGACCTGTTCTAAAGCATTCAGGTATGAGTCCTTGTGTGATGGCTGCTTCTGCAAGCTGTTTGCAGGTTCCCTCTTGTGTATTTTAATAGCAATGTGTGGCCTCCGTTTGCAGAGCCTTAAATCTGTGGATTGGTTGCCATGCAAGCCTGTATGTAGCCTGACAGGGAGGACATTTTATAATGCTCTACCAGTTCAGCCCAGACTAAGGCGGATGCCAAATCTTTATTCTAGAACTTTTGATAACAAAAAAGGTTTCCCTGCCCCGTGACATCAATCTTCCCCCCTCCCACATCGTAAACAGGTGCAGATTGCCCACCTGACCTCTCGCATTGCATGTCTGTTCCCTGCTTATTTCCCCAAACAGAAGGGGAACAGACCTGACTAATTTGGGTAACAGATTGGGACCACACTGACAGAGGGCAGATTTTCCCAGCAAACTTGGGGAACCTCTCAGGTGTGCAGAAGAATCTGAAAACTGAGAAGAATTGAGGGGGAGTTAAAATCTGTAAAGGTTGTTGTGAGTCCTTTTTGAGACACACATAGGAAATCTCATAATAAGTCATAAATACACAGAGAAGCACATTGCATGATTTCTTTAGTACACTGGCAAGAACCTGCATATGGTTTGCTTGGCTTACATGCTGCTGCATACCTCCGTTACTTCCCTTTCTGTAAAGCTGTTTTGTCTTATAAAAATACTCATCTATCAGACTTGTAATATACCGGTTATTAGAGCATTGGCTACTTCTCCCTATATATCTTAAGTGAAGAACTTCATTTTCTGTTTAAAAAGAACCCTGTTGGGCTTTGGAACCTTAGGCCGCACACGCAGAATAGTGCGTTTTCAAACCACTTTCACAACTGTTTGCAAGTGGATTTTGCTATTCTGCACAGCTTCAAAGAGCATTGAAAGCAGTTTGAAAGTGCATTATTCTGCATGTGCGGAAGGAGCCTTAGATTGCCAGCCCCTGATCTTAGCCACTCTGGCTAAACCCAGGCAACTCAGATTTTCATAGAGCCAGCCGCTTCAGACAATGCTATACAGTTGGCTCAAGTGAAGGCTTCTTGACTTTTCAATCCTTACCACTTTTTGTCTGCCTCTCTTGCACACAGACCCAGCCACGGTGACCCCTTGCATGCATTCCTGCTCTGGCTCGGCTCAAAGCATGCTGCAACATGCTGCACTGATAAGCAAAGCCTCTGGGAAATGGCTGGAACCAACGTCAGCACCAGTGTAACCCTCAGGGGCTTAAGCTACTTGTAGTCAGAGGTATAGTGCTTGTGTGAGCACCTGAAAGCAGGCACATGGAGCAGGTGTGCATGTGTACACACAGAATTCTATAGTGGTAAGGAGCTGTGAACTCTAATCTGGAGGACCAGGTTCAATTCCCCAGTCCTCCACATGAAGCCAGCTAGGTGACCTTGAGCCAGTCACACGGGTCTTTCAGAACTCTCTCAGTCTACGCAGAGGTTGGTAATGGCAAACCACCTCTGAATGTTTCTTGCCTTGGAAACCTTCTGAGGTCACATGATGGCATGGGGCGCCCTTACACATGCAGAGGAATTCACCAGAATATACCTACTATTTCCTCGCATAGATGGTGAAGGAACAGATATCTAAAGGTGAAATGAGTACATAAGTGGAATGGAAACTCTAGGAGGAAACATGTTTAGCAGAGAATTCTTGGAGAAACAATGAAGGTTCAGATATGAATTTATGAAACTGCTTTCTACTGAGTCAGACCCTTAGGCCGTTTCTGCACGGTCACGCTGGGGGATGCGTCGGCGTATACAACGCTGACACACACACCCCCTGGGACCGTTTGCACGAACGGTCCTGGTAAGGGCAGGGAAGACGGTGCAGCGCTGCGCCGTCGCCCAATCGACGTATCTTCCCAGTGACCTTCCAACGCGTCGCCCAGGCCAGGGGACACGCCCCCCTGCCCTGACCCCTGCCCTGCGCGACAGCTCTGGAGTCGCAGGGCAGGGGGGGCGTGTCCCCAGGCCTGGGCGACGCGCCAGAAGGTAGCAGGGAAGGTACGTCGATGGGGAAAGGGGGGATGGCGCCTTCCA
Source organism: Sphaerodactylus townsendi (assembly GCF_021028975.2). NCBI lineage: Eukaryota > Metazoa > Chordata > Lepidosauria > Squamata > Sphaerodactylidae > Sphaerodactylus > Sphaerodactylus townsendi. Next base: position 174,670,586 of record NC_059425.1, on the reverse strand, counting down.
CCCACTGCCATTCGCACAGCAGTGGCTGGAAGCCGCTGTTTCCAGAAAACCTCGCTCAAAGAGCAAGGTTTGGAAACAGCGGCTTTGCGCTGCTGGGGGGGGGAGCGAGGTCGGCGTTTTTGCCATCCCTAGGGCGCTGTAAATGGCCCATGCAGAAAGGGCCTTGGCCTCTCCAAGTCAGTATTGCTTTCTCTGACTGGCAGCCGCTCTGTCTTTTAAATGCAGGTTTTAATGATGGAACGTGTGGCCTTCAGTGCACCAAACATACGGTCTGCCACTAATCCACATCACCCACATAAGTGGCCTTCCTGTGAAGACTCAAGAAGGTTGCCAGAACCCCCGGCCACTGGAGGGAGATGGGGGAGTAGGGTTGCCAGATGCATGCTGGGAAACTCCTAGAGATTTGGGGCCTGTGGAGGACAGGAAACTCAATGGGGTACAATGCCATAGAGTCCGCCCTCCAAAGCTTTCATTTTCTCTGGAGGAAGTAACCTCTGTATTCTGGAGCTGAGCTGTTATTCCGGGGGTTGAGTGGATCCAACCTGGAGACAGGCATCTCTAAAGGGGGAAAAGGGAAGCCCCATTTTCCCTGTTTGTTCTCCTTGCCCTCTGTTTCATCCTTTTTGATCCAGCTTCAGTTGCATGCCCTCCCCTCTGGTTCTACTTCATGCATTCCCTCTAGCTCAGTGATGGCGAACCTTTTTGAGACCGAGTGCCCAAATTGCAACCCAAAACCCACTTGTTTATCGCAAAGTGCCGACACAGCAATTTAACCTGAATACAGAGGTTTTAGTTTAGAAAAAAAACAGTTGGCTCTGAGGCGTGCGTTACTCGGGAGTAAGTTGGTGGTAGTCGGTGCCTCTGCTTTGAAACAACAGTGCAACTCTTCCAATGGGTGAATCATGACCCTAGGAGGGTTTACGCAGAAGCAAGCCCCATTGCCAGCAACCAAGCTTACTCCCAGGTAAAGGATCGTGCTTTAGTTCGCATGAAAATTAGTGGGGTTTAACAGGGCTTATCAGGGTCACCTACGCTGCTTCCCCAAAACTAGGTCTTAGGTTTAATGCTAATAATCAAGCACAGAGGCCCAGGCCAGCCTAGATGTGGGGGGGGGGGGCAACTCTGTTTGCACATGCCCACAGAGAGGGCTCTGCCACTTCTGGCACCCATGCCATAGGTTCGCCACCACTGCTCTACAGAGGCGTACCTCCCATTGGGCAAAGTGGGCAGCTGCCCTGGGCGCCACCTTGTGGTGGGCGACAAAATTGCAGGTTTGTGAGGGATTTTGTATTTTCAGTGTTTTTCCGTTTTTGGCCTGCAGGGGGCGCAGATTTTAGGCTAGCAGCACCAAAATTTCAGGGATTTTTTGGGAGACTCTCCTGATGATATCACCCAGGTTTGGTGAGGTTTGGTTTAGGGAGTCCAAAGTTATGGACTCCCAAAGGGAGTGCCCCCATCCCCCATTGTTTCCAATGGGAGCTAATAGGAGATGGGGGCTACACCTTTGAGGGTCCATAACTTTGGACCCCCTGAACCAGACTTCACCAAATCTGAGTGGTATCATCAGGAGAGTCTCCCAAAAAATCCCTGAAATTTTGGTGCTGCTATCTTAATAATTGCACCCCTGACAACAGGCACCCCCTAAATTTCCCCAGATTCTCTTTTTAAATTCACTCCCTTCCCACCAATGATTGTTTTCTTTCTTTCTTTTATTCTCTCAGTGCCTAATAAAGGTTGTTGTTGTTGTTGTTGTAGTTGTTATTAAATCTACCCCCTTCGGCATGGATTTAAAGGGAGAATCTGAGGTCCCCAGTTTAAACACCATTTAAAATGATGCTGTTTGGGGGTGGATTCCAGCATCACTTGTTTAAACTAGGGAGCCCAGATTCTCCTTTTAAATCCACCTTAAAGGGAGAATCTGGGCTCCCTTGTTTAAATAACATTGAAAGTGATGCTGTTTCCCCCAACTGGGGGGACTGGATACAACACCATAAAATGTTTTCATAGCAGTAATAAAACATTTTGAAAGCATTTTGAAAATGTTTTCCAAATATTATTTCAGCTGTGTGGCATGGCCCATTGCTATGTTCAGATTTGTGAGTTGGGGGATGTTCTATAATGTGATGGTGACTTTGAAACGACCTGGTGGAAAAAATCATTGTTTGGTCATGGTGGGGGAGGGTGGCCACCCATGGGGGGGGCATCAAACTCAGGTTTTGCCCAGGGCTCAAGTTCGCCTAGGTACGCCCCTGCTGCTCTAGCTCCCTCCCCCAGATCTCCTCCCCCCACGTCCTCTCAGCTGCTGTTCCCCCCCCAATTCAACTCCTGCTTTTTCCCTCTGGTTCTGTGATATCTCACTATGGCACCTGACTTTCCCCTTCATTTAGCTCCTTCTGGAAGCTGGTCAAGCTGCTATTTTTGTGCTGCTGATTTTGTGCTGTGGAATTGTTATGAGGTTGGTTTTTATAATGCTCTTAAATGGTTGCAAGCCACTATGAAAGCACAGCTCTATAATGGTGGATAATTCACAGTAAATAAATAACCTATGAAATAGTACATTGTCTAGAGAAGTTAATGCCATAGTACATCTCATACATCAGTATAATTTTGGACTTCCTGGCTTATATCCCGCCTTTGATTTCCAAAGATAAAAGGCACTTCAGAAGAGCAGTCAGAGATTTTCACGAATCCGTCCCTCTCACTTCAATCTTCCACTCTGTCCTATGCTGTACCAAATCTATTGACCTCCAGAAGCAAAATTGGGGGAGAGGGTGTCAGGTGACTGCCAAAGATGAAACAAATACCACTTCTATGATGTGACTGGGTGTTCGTAGGATACTGAACACAGTTCTTGCAAATCAACATGGATAATCTTTATCAATTCACTACTTCCCATGTCTTCACCAATCCATTTCTGGTTCTGCATTCCCGGCTTGAAGAAAACATTGCTCTTCCGCAGTCACCAAAATGACTCGTAGCTGAAAGTTTCAAGATTTGAGATCCAAGCCTGGCAAATTATGACTCTGCCATCTGATGGAGCTCGGAGTGTCCACTTTGTTTTAAAAAGAATGACACTGACCTGAGTCATTTCCATAGACTTAGCAGGGGAAACTCCACATTAGTGATAGGTTTCTGTGCATTAGTGATCTATTCTCCCCGAGTCATGAGTCCCAAACCTACCCTGCCACAAAGATCTTGCTATTACTCACTGGGGTGGGAAGGGAGTTCGCATGACCTGGCAAAACTCTCTGAGTTTTCATAGGCTGGCTTTCCATTTTGAAATCTGCTTTGCAGGTTCAGGCAGGAAAGACATAGAGGGTATGCAGTGCATTGTTTTGAAATCCTGCCTAACAAATCATGCCTTGAGGGTTGGTATCTCAAGCACAGCGTCTGAGCAGTCCTGTTCGCAAGTTACATCCGTGGGATGGGAGAGATCGTAACCGAAATTCTAGTGCAACATAAAGTAAAAGCGGGGTAGTTAATTCATACTAGCTCATCAATATTTTATACCTCTGATAACCTGCCCCAGTGGAACCCTCGGGCCGGTGTCAGTGATGAGGAGGAAAAGGGGTGGAGTTGTGAGACATTCTGAGGAGGAATTCCTACATTATGGGAGTTCACAAATTGGGGTCCCTACTCCGTGTCATATGTGAATTACCTGTTCTTCAGAACTCCTGTCGCTTTGGCGCCTGTCTCACTGGAAAAGACAATAATGCTAGGAAATGTTCAAGGCAAGAAATGGATTGACTCACTCGGGGAAGCCACAGCCCTCAGTTTGCAAGACCTGGACAATGTTAACAATAGGATGTTTGGGATGTAATTAATTCACAAGAGTTGTCATAGGTCAGAAATAACATGACAGCACATAAACATACACATGTAGCAGACATGCTTATTTTCAGATTGTGACTGCCACACATGGGAAGTAGCTTCATCTCTCCCCCTCTGCTATTTTCATGGCCTGAAATGATGTGTGTGTGAACACACACACAAACACACACACACACACCCTCGGTGGCACTTGAAAGACTAACAAATATTAATCTAGCATAATGAGTCAGGGCTCATTTCATCAGATGTGCTAAAATGTACATCTGTAAGGCCAATGTATTTATATTGTAGGCAGAACAAACTACAGACAGGGGAGAGATGTCACAAAGAGAACCCACGGTGAACTCATTTTAATTTTAATCTCAGTTTTAATCTTGGTGCTTGCACTGCCACTCACACGGTCAGGAGTTCGAGCCCCCTGTGGGTCACATATCCTGGCAGCTGGCTCATGGTCAACTCAGCCATCCATCCTTGGTCGGTAAATGAGTACCTAGCACATAGCTGGGGGTAACGAATAGCCATGGAAAGCAATGGCAAACTACCCCACAAAAACGGCTTGCCTATGAAATCACTGCTCGCAGTGGTACCCCAAGGTCGGACATGACTAAAGGGGAAACTTTACCTTTATATCTGCCAAATGAGAGTAACATTTCACGCCCCCTTTGCCAGTATTTTCTATGGGTTACTGTGTTAGATTAAGAGACCTGGGTTGAAATTTCCATTTGCCATTAAATTTCCTGGCTTGCATTCATTCTTTCTCAACCTAACCTACCACACAGGGCTATTGTGAAGAGAAAATAGAGGGGGAAAGCCATGTAACCAGCATGGTATAGTGGTTAAGAGCAGGTAGATTCTAATTTGGGTTTGATTCTCCTCTCTTCCACCTGAGTGGCAGAGGCTTCTTTGGTGAACCAGATGTGTTTCTGCACTCCTACATTTCTGCTGAGTGACCTTGGGCTAGTCACAGTTATCTCTGAACTCTCTCAGCCTCACCTGCCTCACAAGGTGTCTGTTGTGGGGAGAGGAAGGGAAAGGAGCTTCTCCTCCTCCTCCTCCTCTTCCTCCTCCTTCTCCTCCTTCTTCTATTACATTGATAAATGAAGAGGCCTTTGGTCCATAAAAAAGTTATGCCACAATAAAACTGGGGCAACCACCCACCGGCCCTTTCTGCACAACCAAAGTAAAACATTTTGTGGCAGGAAATAAAACATCTCCTCGGTGAAGCTCCTCATGGTTTTTAGTCCTAAAACATTCCGAAAACATTTTATTTCCAGCCTGGAAACATTTTGTATGTATCCTCTTTCTAAATGATTCTTTAGCCTGAAACGTTTTCACGGCTGTCAGTCTATGTTTCCCATGCCTCTCTGCTGTCCCCAAATTCCTCCTTAGCACCATTTTCTATCGCGTTGCTGTGCTCGCTCTGTTCCTTCTTCCCTGATTAGTTTCATCATTTTGGGGGGGTTTTGGGGGGTGGGGATGAAACGTTTGAAGCTTCATTTGCTGGAGCTATGGGGAATCACAGCACAAGACACTGAAGCATTGAGTCCATGGAGAATTTTTTTTTAAACCCAGAAAAAAAAACAATGGTGGCCAAGAATCATTTCAAGGGGGTGAGTTCAGACAAACGAGGGGGATCAAAAACGTTTTGCAAAAGTTCTGCAAATGTTTTGGGGGTCTTGGGTGAAATGGGCCACTGTGCTGTTTCGTGGCAAACCAACTACCCGGCTGCCCCTCTTGAATTTGCTCTTTCCCTTGTGTATATTGAGCTTGGACAGAAAAAGGCCAAAGACCTATAGTCATTTTTCATGGCCATTTGGCAGGATAGCAGTGCATATGTTTAAATAACAACAGATGTTTTCCGAAAGTGTGTGCAAGGCCAAGGGTGGACTTTAGCTAACGTTTCCTGCATCATAGGAAGGAGGTGCCCATTCGGATAACATAAACCTACACTCACGCTAAGATCCAAACTCTACCACCCCTCTTGCTAAACCTCGATCGGACTCAGTTCCTGATAGCTGTTCCCTGCGGCTAATTTGGATCCAGATTGTGGGGCAGGAGGAGGAAGGGCTTCAGCTCCCCTCCATAAATGTCCTGACCTGAAACAACACTGGAGGGGGGGGGGGTCTTAGCCCCTGAGGGAGGAGGCTGCAGTCCAGCCTGGTGTGGTGACTAGAACTTCCACTCTCATCTGGGAGAGCCAGGTTTGAATCCCCACTCTGCCACAGAAGCTCAAAGTCACCGTGGGCCAGCAGCCCAACAACCTCTCAGGGTTGTTATAAGCAAAGATGTAGGTATAGATTTTTTATGGGGGGATTCGGGGCGGGGCCATGCCCCCACCCACCCTTGGGGGTGGGGACACACCTCCCCAAGTCCCGCCCCCAGCCACAGTGCTTATAAAAGCAGCTCTCCAAGTCCAGGGACGGCAGACTCCCCTCCCCTGCCCTGCCCTGCCCCGCCCCCCCACGAGCTGGGCTCCCAGCTGGCAGTCCCTTCTGCCCTCCCCTCCGGGCAGAGGCGTGGCTAGGGAAAATGGAGCCCGGTGCAAAATCTGAGTTTTGTACGCGCCTCCCCCATGGGCGGCTGATGTGATGCTGGAATCCACCCCCAAACAGCATCACTACCAATGGTGTTTAAACTTGGGAGCCCAGATTATCCTTTTAAATCCACCTTAAAGGAAGAATCTGGGGTCCCCAGTTAAAACAACATTAAAAGTGATGCTGTTTGGGGGCGGATTCTCCCCCACCTGAAACGGCATCACTTTCAGTGTTTAAACTGGGCTCCCAGCCGGCAGTCCCTTCTGCCCATCCCTCCGGGCAGAGGCCTAGCTAGGGAAAATGGAGCCCGATGCAAAATCTGAGTTTTGCACGTGCCCCCCCCCCCCTTCATGGGCAGCCGCTGTGGTGCTGGAATCCGCCCGCAACAACATCATTTTCAGTGGTGTTTAAACCAGGGAGCCCAGATTCTCCTTTTAAATCCACCTTAAAGGGAGAATCTGGGGGTCCCAGTTTAAACAACATTGAAAGTGATGCTATTTTGGGGTTGATTCTCCCCCACCCTGAAACAGCATCACTTTCAATGTTTAAACTGGGGACCTCAGATTCTCCCTTTATATCCATGCTGAAGAGGGTGGATTTAAAAGGAGAATCTGGGGTAATTTGGGGAGTGCCTGCTGCAAGAGGTGCAATTGTTAAGCTAGCAGTACCAAACTTTTCAGGATATCTTTAGGAGACTCTCCTGAGGATACCACCCAGGTTTGGTGAGGTTTGGTTCAGGGGGTCCAAAGTTATGGACCCTCAAAAGTCTTCTATTAGCTCCCATTGGAAACAACCCCCTTTGGGAGTCAATAACTTTGGACTCCCTGAACCAAACCTCACCAAACCTGGGTGGTATCCTCAGGAGAGTCTCCCAACAAATCCCTGAAATTTTGGTGCTGCTAGCCTAAAAATCGCACCCCCTGCAGGCCAAAAACAAAAACACTAAAAAATACAAAGAAAACCACCAACGGGGGAATAGGCAACAATTATTCATGTTATGATGTTATATGGATTATCTAGCCTATATGTTATTATCAAGATATTTTATTTTATGAATTTATGAATTCATTTGAACAACAGAAGGTAGACTATAATGTGATTTAGTATTGGCATTTAGAAAGGTTACAACGATGATCATTAAAGTTCATAGAGCATTGATTTGGAATATATCGCAGAAACAGGAGAAATTGTATCTCTTGTGAAAATAAGGAAGTCATCAGGAAACGTATTGTTGAAGGCTTTCACGGCTGGAATCACTGGGGTGTTGTGGGTTTTCTGGGTTGTATGGCCATGTTCTAGTAATATTTTCTCCTGACTTTTCCCCTGCATCTGTGGCTGGCATCTTCAGAGGATCCTGTTTGATGAACGGTCAGGAGAAAATGCTACTAGAACACGGCCATACAGCCCGGAAACCGCACAACACCCCAGCCATCAGAAATTTACAAAAAACATATACTGTTTTGCATTACCAACGCTAATTAACTAATGTCATGTGTTTTAGTTCCGTAAATTGATATAATTCAATAATTATTTTTTCAAGCTGGGGAGTGGCCCTATAAATGCATCTTTTCTTGACTAGGGAGTTAGTCCCGTGGCGCTCCGAATGTGATCCTTTAAAATAGGACATAAAATCCTTCCCTGAGGATCTATTAGAGAAGTGGGTGGGATGGCTCCTTGAATAACCAATGGGTAAATAAAGAGAAGGGAAAGCTAAGACTTTTTCAAAATGAGAATGGAGGGCAAAGTCACACACACGCACCCATTTGCTGGCTTGTTGGAACCGGCCTGCCTCCTGGTGCCAGACAGGGAGGGACCGGAGGAATTTCTCCGGCCGCAGCCAGGCGCGTCTTGCGCGTAATGCCTGCCTGCCTGCGGGGGCCTCTTCTCGTGGCTGCATCCCAGGCAGCAGCCGGGCCTGGGAAGGTGGGGCTGGCTGGGGGAGAGGCCCCGCCTCGCTTGGGGCTGCCCCCAACTGCAGGAAGCCGCCGCTCACCTGGGACGAAAGGTGCGACAGCGGCGGCGCCCGGCTCGGCGGGACCAAGTGAGTGTTGGGTGGTGCTTGCGAGGGGTCACCTGGGCTCTTGCAAGAGTTGAGCAGAGAAAGGCAGCTGGCAAAGGGGGTCGCGGGGGAGGGGTCCGACAGACGTCACTTTTAGAAGGTCAGAGCAGGGAACTCACAATAAAACGGACAATCTGGCTGATCAACGTCTGCATAGCTGGCATTCATGATATCAAAAACATTTCTCTCTATTTCTCTCTTTGGTATGTTGTAGGTTTGATTGTATATATTCACTTGCGTTAAGGTGTATTGGCTCACGTTGTTGTATTTCATGTCGGTGGGAATTGTTGTAATACTGGTTATAGTATTGAATACACACGCACACACACACACACACACATAGTATTGAATATATATAGTATTGGTTATAGTATTGATATATACCGGTAGTATAGTATAGTATAGTATAGTATAGTATAGTATAGTATAGTATAGTATAGTATAGTATAGTATAGTATAGTATAGTATAGTATAGTATAGTATAGTATAGTATAGTATAGAATAGAATAGAATAGAATACATATAGTATGGTTATAGTATTGAATATACATATGTAGTATTGGCTATAGTATTGATATATTGATATATAGTATAGTATAGAATATATATAGTATGGTTATAGTATTGAATGTGTGTGTGTGTGTAGTATTGAATATATATAGTATTGGTTATAGTATTGATATATAGTATAGTATGTATGTATGTATGTATAACTTTTACATTTTTCTTTCTTTTTTGTGCCAGTTATGCAGACGTTGATCAGATAGATTGCCCTTTTTATTGTGAGACTTTGCTTTTAGCCCTAAAACTTCCTTGCTTGTATCCTAATATGTTAACCAGAGCTGACCCTCTGCTTAGGTTCTATGGAGAGATTGAGCTAGGCTGAGCTTTCCAGGGCAGAGATTTTAACAGGGTGGTTTGTTCCAAAAAGGGGGAGGGAATCTGCAACCTGGGGTTCCAGAGCCCATCTGGGAGACCCAGGTTCGAATCCCCCTCTGACACAGAAGGAAGAAAGGTGGTTGGGAGTCTCTCTGTGGCGGAAAAAGCTGGCGAGTGGCTCTATAAATACATCTTTTATTGACTACTAAGCAGTCAGTCCCGTTGAACTCCGTGTATGATCCTTTAAAATAGGAAAAGAAGATTTGTGAGAGAGGTGGGTGGGATGGATCCTTGAATAACCCGTGTGTAAAGAGAATGGCAAGCTCAGACTTTTAAAAAATGGGCCTTCCAGATGTTTTGCAGAAAGGGAAAATGATAGAAGTGTACTGTTGCCCGTCATCAAACCAACAGTGCAGAGTGCTCCATGTATATTTACTTCTTGTGCATTCTGCTTCCTAACAGAAAACTTAATGTTACCAGTTGGGTTCACAACAAGCAGTGTTCGGGCTGTGGAAACTTTATGGGTTATGAATCAACCTGACAATTATCAGCAATGAGAAGTTGTATGTTTTAAAATGTGCAAATAGACTTTCTTGTACTGGCTGTTGTTCTTATTCTGAACTTTGGCAAAAATGGTTGTCGACTCCCGCTGCGGACGATATTTCGATGTTGGAGCAAAGGGGATCCCCAACTAATATTAAAAGGTCTTTGTTGGCATCCTTCTTAAAAAAACAATTTTATGTCTGTATTGGCAGATGCCAGTTTCCCTCCCAATACGATATGCAGAGAGATACTCCACTCCAAACCCACAGATTGCATTTTAATTGCACAGAATTATGCTGCAGAACACTCAAAAATACCACAAGGAGACAGAATAATAACATTTGTGTTCGGAAGAAAACATTATTTTTAAAAAGGGTGAATGGGGTAATCCGCAATGGAGCAAACAACATTTTGGAATGAGGCAACTGTTTGACTGGGCTGAACGAATTATGAATCACTTGTCATTTGTATTGTTGTTATTGTTCCAATAAGGTACTGTTTTTTTTCTGGAGCTTCCAGGAATTGAATTAATGCTATCTGACTGAGCTTGGCAAGATGGGAGTGCGCTTGGGGGGGAGGGGGGGGAGAGGAGGGAAAACTCATGTATGTCTGAGTGGAGGAGAAGTCGACCTATGGCTACCAATCTTGATCCTCCTTGATCTGAAATTGCAAATGCCTTAGCAGACCAGGTGCTCAGGAGCAGCAGCAGCAGAAGGCCATTGCTTTCACATCCTGCACGTGAGCTCCCAAAGGCACCAGGTGGGCCACTGCGAGTAGCAGAGTGCTGGACTAGATGGACTCTGGTCTGATCCAGCATAAGAACTTATGTTCTTATGAGTGTATCTTTTTAGTAAGAGTGCTCTTACAAAAGATATACAAATGCATTCAATATTAATAATAATAATAACATGTATGGTCAGAATTCTCCAAGAGCCCTGTCTGGTACGGACAACTTTAGAAACAGAAACTCTGACCATATGTGTAAAGTACGTTGGACACTGAAAGCCTTACATTAATTCAAAGAGATGGGGTGGATCCAGCGATCTTCTCTTATTTTCCTTTCCAACCCTGACAAAAAATGTCCGAAAGTTGTGAGACTCATGTTAATTTATAGCTATGTAAGCTGGACAGCTGCCGCGAGGAGGGAAAGACAGCAAAATCTCCTTTCCTTCCTCCAAGCAGCCTTCTTCCCGCCTAAGGAGACTACTTACAACTTATGTCCCCAAGCAGAAACGCCTGTTCTGTTTGAGGAAGGCTCCTTAGATTGGAGGAAGCCTTCAAACTTGAGCTAAAAAGAAAGATGGGGTATAAATATTTTGACTAAAATTTTAAAAATTGCTCAGTGGAGTGGTAGAATAGGGGTAAGATCCACCCCACTACCAGTGATCGTCAGTCTTTTCACAAAGCATGGGTCCACCTGACCTGCAAGCACGTGACCTCAGAATCATGCGATGGGAAGAAAGGGAGACTCGCGTCAAGCCAGGGACCAGGGGCAGCCGCTCAAGCATGACAGGCCGAGTGCCTGGAGCTGTACTGCAAGAAACAATCGAAAGTCTGCTACCAGCCAAACAGAGTAGAACCTACCTTGTGACCTACCTATGGACCTGACCCCCCAAGGGGTGGAGTCCATTAACGAAAAGCATAAGCATTTTTATTGTCTTTGTGCACATACAACGAAATTTACAGCAGCATTCCTCGATGCACACAATTTCAGACTCATACCCCATCCTCACTTTCCCCTTCCTCCACCCATTCCTACACAGCCCCAAACACACCAACACGAAGCCGCAGAGTTTAGCATAGCCACAGCTCTAGAGTAGAAGCTGTCTCTAAGCCTCTTTGTCCTAGTTTTGATAGACCTGTATCGTCTGCCTGATGGTAACAGTTCAAAAAGAGAGTGTGCTGGATGAGACGGGTCTCTCAGAATATTTTGGGCTTTCTTTAGGCTTCGGGAATTGTAGAGTTCTTCCAAGGAGGGGAGAGGGCAGCCGATAATCCTCTGAGCAGTAGTGATCACCCTTTGGAGTGCCTTCCTATCTGCCACTGTGCAACTGGAGAGCCATACACAGATGCAGTAGGTTAAGACACTCTCTATAGCACAGCGGTAAAAGGACACCAGGAGTTTTCCATCCAGTTGTTGTTTCATTAAAAGTCTCAGATAGTACAGTCTTTGCTGGGCCTTCTTAACCACTGCGGCAGTCTGTACGCCCCAGGTCAGGTCCTCTTTAATCATGACACCCAGAAATTTAAAACTAGCCACCCGCTCTACTTGATCTCCATTTATAGTCAAGGGCTGAATTTCTGAGCTATTCCTTCTATAGTCCACTATAAGCTCCTTTGTCTTGTTAGTATTAAGAACCAGGTTATTTTCCCTGCACCATGAGAGCAGATGGTCCACCTTGATAGGCAGACTCATCCCCTCCAGAGATGAGCCCCACCACCGTTGTGTCATCGGCAAATTTGATAATGGTGTTACTATGATAGACAGGAGTACAATCATATGTATAAAGGTGAACAATAAAGGACTCAACACACAGCCCTGTGGCGTTCCCATGTTTAGGGTAAGAACTGATATGGATGTTTGCATCTCTAAGAACATTCTCAATCAGTAACACTGCTATTCCTGAAAATAGTATGCTTGAAAAGTGAGTGTACCTTTTCCCATCGTTACAAAGCACTCTTGATCGGTAACGTGACTATTCCTGAAAGTAGTACGCTCACAAATTCAATGTATCTATTTCATCATGCCATTTCCCCCCTCTCAAGCCGATCCCCTGTCAACTAGTGACACGTTTGCGATTCAACATGACCGTAGGCATTTATGCTGCTTTTGCGTGTGCATGGTAATTAGCTTTAGTCGTTCATCGTGGCGCTAGGCAGTTGGCCGGAAGCTACATGCTTGGAACATAACTGGATTGCTGGTGAAGTCGCATATGTGTCAAGGTCAGGGGCGTGGTATGCTTTGTTTGAAAGAGTGCTTCTACGAAAGCAAATGTGTGAGGACAGCTGGAAACGCACAACCTTTGTTTTGGCTGACCTCCACAGGCTGCAAACTATTGTTCCCAAGTGGCAGTGAGAGACTGCTCGTGCCCCAAGTATTTGCAATCCAACTGAATGAAGAAGAACGTGCCCCCAAGTTGCAGCCCTCAAGGCAGCCTCAGGACTGTGAGGTTTTCAAAGCAAGAGATGAGCAGAGAAGAAGAGTTGGGATTTGTATCCCCCCTTTCTCTCCTGTAGGAGACTCAAAGGGGCTTACAATCTCCTTGTCCTTCCCCTCCCCCCACAACAAACACCCTGTGAGGAGGGGGGGGGCTGTGAGAGCTCAGAAGAATTGTGACTAGCCCAAGGTCACCCAGTTGGCATGTGCTGGAGTGCACAAGCTAATCTTGGTGCACCAGATAAGCCTCCACAGCTCAAGTGGCAGAGTGGGGAACCAAACCCGGTTCTCCAGATTAGAGTGCACCTGCTCTTAACCACTACACCACGCTGACTGGTGTAAACCAGAGGTGGTTTATCATTTCCTTCCACTACATAACACCCTAATTTCCCATCCAAGTACTCACTTTGGCCAACCCTGCTTAGCTTTCAGGGTCTCATGATCTTGGGCTAGGCTGAGCTATTCAGCTGCAAACATTCAATGGAAGGGGTGGGGAAATAGCGTTTCTCCTGAGGTGTTCTAGATGCTTGCAATTGGGGTGGAAGCAGGTTCCCACCATTGTTAAAACTACGCTAGATCAAGTAACTGTAGGCTATTACATTCTCTAAAGAGAGCAGGTGTGTTTTCTGTTTCTAAAGTTGATCATGCAGCCAAAGATCTTCTATGCACCACACAAAATTCAGAGGCATAGAGACTGCTTCACATCTTCTCCCTTCTCTCTTAAAAATTACAAACCTGCAGCCTGTGCTTTTTCACCATACCAAGTAATATCACCCCCCTTTCCAGTTTTTTCTAATGAACATCCAGTTTATTATAAAATGAACTCGGAAACTTGTTCACTTTGTGGTGACTTTTTGTGCAGTATTCATAGCCGCCTGGCTCTTTGTGCACTTGCTGTTCACAGTGGGGCCTTGCGTTTTGCAGTAGGGTTTCCCTGCAGCTTTGGAATTTTGATTTGATTTCCTTCTACAAACTGTTCCTAGCTGATCTGATCTGCTATTTTGCCTGCCATTGCCTGGCTTGCTTGCTTCCAGCCCAGTTTTTGGCGCCTCCATCTTTGATCTAGCATTAATTCACTGGATTAAAAAAGGGTCCAGTGGTAGATCTGGACATGGCCCACCCACCCTAGCAGAGGGAGAGGGAGGGAAGGGAGGGATGGCATGCAAGGGAAGGGGAGAGAGGGAGGGAGGGAGGGAGTAAGGGGTGGCATGCAAGGGAGGGGAGGGGGAGGGGGCCCAGTTTCTGGTCATGGCCCACCCTCCCTAGCAGAGGGAGAGGGAGGGAAGGGAGGGAGGGATGGCATGCAAGGGAAGGGGAGTGAGTGAGTAAGGGGTGGCATGCAAGGGAAGGGGAGGGTGAGGGGCCCCAGCATCTGGACATGGCCCACCCACCCTAGCAGAGGGAGAGGGAGGGGAGGGATGGCATCCAAGGGAAGGGGAGGGAGGGAGTAAGGGGTGGCATGCAAGGGAGGGGAGGGGGAGGGGGCCCGGCATCTGGACATGGCCCACCCACCCTAGCAGGGTGACAAGGCTACATGCATTTTTTAGTTGTTAGCAACGTTCCCTGTAGTGTGCGCAGCCACCATACTGGATAAGGGGCCGACAGCAGGGGGAGCTTTCCTGGGTGGATCAGTTCCGCACGGCGTTTTTGAAGTTCCGCACAGCACTACGGAACACTTAGAGGGACATTTGCTTGGTAGGCATCTGGGTGATGTCATCGCACCACCACACTCATCTTGTACTCAAGTATCTGATATGCAACAACTGTGTTGTCTTTGAATAGATGCTGGCTTTTCTACCGTTCTGAGCCCGTGAAGTGTGGGTGACACCATGATTTCATCCAATGAATTTGGTCCCAATTCCTGGGAGCTCCTTGTTACTATTGACCACCCGTATGAAGGAGAGCAGAAGGAGTGCACGCTTCGCGTTTCAGGGAACCTGCATGTTGGCGGAGTGATACTCAAGCTCGTAGAACAAATCAGTAAGTAGACATGGGATTTTATCTACCGTATATACTCGTGTATAAGCCGACCCGTGTATAAGCCGAGGCACCTAATTTTACTGCCCAAACCGGGGAAAACTTATTGACTCGGGTATAAGCCGAGGGTGGGAAGCCGGGAGGCAGAGGGAGCTCCTTATTTGGGCAGTGACATCAGGGGGAGTCACTGCCCAAATAAGGAGCTCCCTCTGCCTGCCTGCTGGGTTTGACAAAGCCTGCTGGCAGGCAGAGGGAGCTCCTTATTTGGGCAGTGGCTCCCCCTGATGTCACTGCCCAAATAAGGAGCTCCCTCTGCCTGCCGGCTGGGCTTGGTCAAACCCAGCCAGCCAGGCAGTGACATCAGGGGGAGTCACTGCCCAAATAAGGAGCTCCCTCTGCCTGCCGGCTAGCTGGGCTTCGTCAAACCCAGCCGGCAGGCAGAGGGAGCTCCGTATTTGGGCAGTGACTCCCCCTGATGTCACTGCCCAAATAAGGAGCTCCCTCTGCTTCCTGGGTTTGAGGAAGCCCAGCCAGCCAGGGTGCCTGAGGTTCCCCCTTCACTCTCCAGGAGGGCAGCAACAAGCAGCTTCCTGGGGGGGGTGGGTAGGGAGGTTGTCCCAGCCACACCCCCAGCCTCCTTGTGATTAATAGAAAATGGTGACTCGCGTATAAGCCGAGGGGGCTTTTCTCAGCCTTTAAACAGGGCTGAAAAACTTGGCTTACACGCGAGTATATACGGTATTATTTTGTTTATAGCCTTCTTTTCTCTCCAGTGAGTACCCAAAGTGACTTACATCATTGCGTGAAGGAATTGTCTTTGCCTGTTGAAGTGATTCCTGCGAACCGAAGGGTGATAACTCAGTAATTTTCTTGTTTAAAGATGACAGCTAAGAATGGTGATCAGAGGCTAACTGGCCAAAAAAAAAAATCTTAAGAACAGTTGAGAGAGATGGGTAAAGCAGCAAGGTAGGATACGTCTATCTGAGCTTGTGTTTTGCTCCCTTTGCTTGTGCCTTGTTGAAAACTTGGTATGATTCTGTGATCATTTGTGTATTTACTGGCTGCTCCCAACTGTAGTCCTCCCTGCTTATACTCAGTCTTTGTGTGGGTGGGGGCTCGGCCAGAAGGAGGGCAGTTCAATTTGTTGAGAGTGAATGGCTCGCCTCACCTTAGGAGGGTTTCTCTCCTGGGTCCATTTTGGAAATGTTGCACACACAAACACGGACTCCAAACGCCATGTCCTTGAAGTCATCCAAAGTTTATCCAAGGAACTATATCCAACCTCCTCCTCCAGCAAAAAAAGGTAACAGTTAAAATGATTAAAAATAACATGCCAAAGGAGAATTATAACAGAATCGTGCCAAGCCTTAAACCAGGCACCAGCAAAGGGAGCAAAGCGCAAGCTCAGAAACACGTACCTTTTTGTTTGTCAATAGGTCAAGACAGTTCTGTCATACGATTGTTCCCTTGTCCTCCATTTTATTCTCTCCACAACAACTCTGTCAGGTAAGATAAGGTGTACGTTTGTGGCTGGCGCAAGATCACCCATGAAGGTTCAACGGCAGAGTGGAGATTCAAACCTAACTGTCCCAGATCCTATTGTTCATATATAGTTCGTAAAGGCACCCTAGCAGAGCAGTTCATTGAATTTGAAACCAATTCCAAAACAACAAAGACACTGTCGCTGTGGCTCCACTGACTCTCTTACCCATGTCCTCCTAGAGTGCCAAATAAATGCTGATGCGCGTCTCAGACTAATCCACCCTTTATTAATGGCGAGGAAAATTTCTAACCCTACTGTTGCCATACGTTTTCTTCTTGGAGATTATAATGCTCATACAACACGTATGGTAGCTCTATACCTGACAACCATTTTAAAGTGCTAATTTATTCCCGTTTTATTACTTTTAACTGTATTTTAAAAATACATATCTATATATATTATACCAGTACACTAAACCATATTGGTTTATCATTATTTGGCACAGAATCAAATTTTAAATATCATTATCAGACAACGTTAAAACGATTAATTTGCTTTAACAGTACAGAAGCCGAGCTATCTGAAGTTGTAGCTAAATTTCTTTTGAAAGTTTTGTGGGGTTAGAAAAATACCTCAGGTTTTTCTAAGCTTAGCCTTGTATTACGTTTTGACACTTTGTCTTTTCTTCTTTTGAAAATGCCTAATAAAGGTTACTGAACTGAATTTGAAACCATTCCCAATTAATTCTGTTATTTATCACTGTTAATATAATGATACTTTACAAGGAGGCTGGTCCCTGCCCTGAGGAACTTACAGTTTAATATATGAAACAGGAGAAATAACAAGGAGTTTCTATGTAGGGAGTGGATTGTGCTTTCTTTTCCATTACAAATGTACATGCTTAGTTTTAGTAGGCAAGAGGGAGTTGTGCCAGCGGTTTCCTGGAAAAGGCGGGGTTTGAAGAGAGGTTGGGGGCACTTTTAGGGTTAAGAGGCACCAAGGGATAAAAGTCGTATTTTCCACAACTTTTGAAAAACCTGGTTCGGCTGAATTAAGGTGGCTCTGACTCGGTGTGGAGGCAGGAACTGTGCAAAGTCCTCCCCCCCCCAACCAGGAAAAATAGTGACTGCTTTTTATGGCCCATGCGGAATGGGCCTACGAGACTTCATCCACACGCTGCTGGAATTTGCACTAGTGCGGCATTTCAGCAAATCATTTGCCACTGGATTCTCTTATCACAGTGGAAAATCCAATCACCGTGATGGCTATAGTACAGCAATAGCACAGTATCCAGGGCTGTGTGGGGGCAGCCGGAGAACAGAACGTATTTTGTGATTCATCTGTAGACTTTTTTCCCTGTTACTGAACGTGCCGGCTGTGATTTCATGGGGAAGGCCAGCGTGTGGGGAGAGGAGCTTTTCAACCCTTTCACTTCGTGCCATTTCCTGCTGAAAACTGCCAACCTTGAGCAGTTTTTACTCCTACTGGGAAAACATGTAACTCCTTCAGTGTTACAAGTGACTCGGGGTGGCGGTAACGTTCAGAAGCGAAAAGATCAATGTGGTCTTCCTCCCTTCTCCCAATGCACACTGTGTGTAAAGCAGAACCCTAAGGGTTACATTCTGTACAAGAAGTGAAGATATCTCTAAAAAGCCATAGAATGATTTGCAGAATTCTATCTTGCCCCAGAGACTGGCTGGCCAACTCATAGATACATTTGATGTTATCGTTGACATGTGTAAGCAGAGGGTAGTGGCAGAAAATGGTGCCTAGGGCCATTTTCCGCCCCCCAGCACACACACACACGCACCCCCGCCCGACCCCACTTACGGCAGGCTGGCTCCCTACCCCTTCCGGGGGCCCAGGAGACCGGTCTGGGCGGGGAGCAGCACTTGAGCCCCCACGGGCCTCCTGCAAACTTTCCCTGCTCCCGGGACCGGACCAGCAGCCTCCGCGCCCACCTCTTCCTTCCTCTCGCGCTATACAGCATCGGGTGACTAGCAGTGCTAGAGGCGGGAAGAGGCAGGGAAAGTTCCGGGAGCAGGGAAAGTTCCGCTGGGCCAGAGCAGGAGCCTGGTGGGGGCTCAAGCGCTGTTCCCCACCCAGGCTGGACTTCCGGGCCCCCATCGGCGTGTAGGGAGCCGGGCTGCTGTAACTGGGGCCGGGCAGGAGGGGACGCATCAGCGGAGTGGTGTGTGGGGAGATTTTGGACCCCCCCACACGTGATCACATGAATGGCGCCGGGGGACATGTGACCACACATGTCCCTCTGGTAGATCCGACACTGTGTCTAAGCTACATTTCTGTATTTGTTCGTGTGTTCAAAATAAAACTTTATGGCTTCTCTATTTCCCCAATTCCTCTTTGCTCACCCTTGGCTTGTGTTCTCCTCCCCAGAGATATCGCAGGATTGGTCTGACTACGCCCTCTGGTGGCAGCAGAGGCAATGCTGGCTCCTCAAGAACCACTGGACGCTAGACAAGTACGGGGTGCAGGCCGATGCCAGGCTCCTGTTCACCCTTCAGCACAAGATGCTGCGCCTTTGCTTGCCGAGCATGAGAACGGTGAGGCTGAACGTCAGTTTCTCTTCGGTGGTCTTCAAGGTTGTCGGTGACGTCTGCAAGACTCTCGGTAAGTGTGGAAACTCATAACTTAACAACAACAAATACAAAGCCTTTCTTGGCATCATACAGTGAAACATTTTGTAGCCAGAAACATTTTACAACCAGATAGATAGATAGATAGTTTAATACGGCCAAAGGCCAGCAAAGACAAAACAAAACAACAGCACACATTCACAACAGCAAATTACAACAATTATTACAGCTAACCATTTACATGAATGTTTGGCTTTCAGCTCATCCCTGATTAAGTAGGCCCTTGCGTTTTTTATACGCCAATGCACAGAACTTTGCTACCTGCTGGGAGATGGTTGCATCCTTGTCTTCCAACAGCATTTTCCTGATCTCTTGGTCAGGATCCTTTGCAATTATCAAGCTGTGTTGCACAAGCAGAGGTAAAATAAAGAGCTCTCTTTCTGCCTTATGCAGCATGCAGTGTAACAAGATATGTATCATAGAATCAACGTCCCCAGAGTTAAAAACACATTTCCTCAAATGCCAAGGGGTTTTCCCAAATCTGCCTATAAGCATAGATGATGGAAATGCGTCAAACCGTGCTCTAGAAAAGGCCCATCGGTATTTGGCTATGGTAATATGTTGAATGTAGGGGGCCATTACTGTACCACTACCAGATTTCAATGGCCTATATAGAGCAGGAAATGAGGCATTATCGTTTTGGTAGTCAATGTCGTCAATGGTTGATATACCATCTTAAGAGCTAAGGGCAAGTCCCATTCAAGCATCAGCATAGGGTCTAGCCCAATCTGTTTTAAGCTTCAGGATAATCTTCTCTGACCAGATTGGGTATGGTGATGTTGACAGAAATGCTAGTAATAGGCCCTGGGGGTGTAGGTGGACTTTAATCCAATATTTGATGGCTCTCTTCCAGACTATAGTTTCCACTTTGGCTATTCCTGCTTCATGTCTCAATACAGGGTTGGACGTGCATTTTGGTGTATTGAATAGAGATCTAAGGAATGTTGTTGTAACTTTTTCCAGAGGTGTAAAGTTGGATATGTTGCCCTAGTTGGGCTCCATATGTTAATTGTGGAATGGATTTGCTGTAAACAATTTAACAGCAGCTGGAATGTATCCTCCCCTGGAGTGCGGTAGAATCTCAGTATTGCTTAGGCTCTTTTGAGCAGATTGGACAAGGGATTGGATATGAGCTGTAGGTTTGCCATTATACTGGAAAATTACCCCCAAGTATCTGAAGCATTTGACCTGATCGATTGGATGCCCCGATTGTCCATCTTTCCTTCTTGAACCTGGCATTAAAATGTACTATTTTTGGTTTTAGAATAATTCATTATTAGATGTTCCTCAGCACATTTTGGAGTTATTGCATTTAGGGCTCTCTTAATCCCTACTTTGGTTAGTGAGAGGGCGACAATAATAGATCGCATATATTAGAATGGGTAGTTTTTTCCCTGAGAAAGTGTAGGAGCATGAACGTCCTTATCCTGCAAATCTATTATGAAGGAGTTGACATAAAAGTTGAATAGATGTGGTGCTA
The DNA here is from genome assembly GCF_021028975.2 of Sphaerodactylus townsendi. Lineage (NCBI taxonomy): Eukaryota > Metazoa > Chordata > Lepidosauria > Squamata > Sphaerodactylidae > Sphaerodactylus > Sphaerodactylus townsendi. The sequence continues at coordinate 174,649,986 of NC_059425.1, read as the reverse complement.
GAAGGCACCCTTGCCTTACCCCCTTCTGTACTGGTATAGATGGTGTTAGATGTCCCTCTTGTGTCATCCTTACTCGCAAAGAGGTGTTCTCATGCAGTTGGATTATTATGTGCAATAAACGTTTGTCAATATTGGTGTTTGCTAGTTTGGCCCATAGGCGGTCACGTGGCACATTATCGAAGGCTGCCTTGAGATCGATAAAGGTTGCATATAGTGAGCCTCTTTGGAGTTTAACATATTTGTCAATCAGATGGTTTAGAATCAAGCAGTGGTCCATTGCTGATCGTCCCTTTCGGAAGCCAGCCTGTTCGTCTCCTAACAGCTTTTCTCCCTCGAGCCATACCAGAAACCTTGTGCACAGGTAGTTGGTATATATCTTACTTATAACATTAAGTAAGCTGATCGGCCTGTAGTTGGCTGGGTCCGTGATTACCCCTTTTTTAAATATAGGGACATTTTACAACCAGAATAACATAATTACAGCTCAAATAACCATCATTTAATATAAAAAAATCTCCCTTCACAGATGGACCAATTACATCCAACAGAAATTTGGCAGCTAATTCAGAAAAATCCTGATTTGATCCATCCAGGAAATACTTTATCCTTTGATCATCTGTCATATCCACATTAAAAGATGTAAACAACGGTCGATGCTTGTACCTTAAGTATTCCCTATTTGGACAGTGAAACATGATATGCTCTAGTGCAGAGGTAGGGAACCTGCGGCTCTCCAGATGTTCAGGAACTACAATTCCCATCAGCCCCAGTCAGCATGGCCAATTGGCCATGCTGGCAGGGGCTGATGGGAATTGTAGTTCCTGAACATCTGGAGAGCTACGGTCCTACTCTGGTAATATAGGTGTCAAACTTCATGACCCCTTCAGATGTTATGGACTACAGTTCCCATCAGCCCCTGCCAGCATCATGCTGCCAGGGGATGATGGGAACTGTAGTCCATAACATCTGGAGGGGCGCGAGTTTGACACCTGTGCTCTAGTGTATGCTATTGCAAGGGCATAATCTCATAACTTGTCAGTTCACTGCTGGGCTAGAGTAGCTATGATGGAAAACTAGGAAACTGGTACTCAGGAATCCTAACCAGTGGGTTTGGGGACCTGGGATATCTCAAAATCAATGTAACCCTTTGATGACGGTAGTTTTCCTCGTGGCAGTTTCGTGGCAGCAAAGAGCCAACGACGAAAGATATTGTGACTTCGTTACATATTAACTGTGTGTAGGGATTTTCACGATGGCTTAAAAGAGACGGACCATAATGAAACAATGTGACGCACGTTTGCTGCTCAGTGGCTTCCGTCTCTTTGAAGCTCTTAAAGGACACACGTTACTCTTTCATCCATTATTTTCACGATGGCACCAGCTCTATGAATTGTTGGATGTGACTTTTCTGGCACAGAAACCGGAAGCTCCATATCTCAGTTTTAAAAACTGGTCCCTTGATCTCACTTTCCTGTGCATGGGTCACTGAGGGACGAGTGATCGGGAGCGCCACTTTCGTGCATTTGGGTCCAAACCACATGCGACTTTGAAGATCAGCAGTCTGAACTCAAGACCTGTAATTTGGTGCTGAAAAGCACCCATTGTGGAGGCAGTGGTGGTGGGAATCTAATATGGATCAAGACCATAATGTTGGGGAAGGAGAAGGACCGCTCTCTGCCCCTCTCTTGCTGTTTTCCCTCAGTCATAAAAGCCCTTTCACAGGGCTGCTTATCATTAATAGTGAAAAAATTAATACAATGCAGGTTGCTGTCCTTTTTTTCATTAGGTGAGCTTAAAACAACTTTGGGACACATTCTCTGTGGGGGGGAAATTGTAACTATCCCAGCACTGCACCTCTGATCCTTAATTAGGCTCCTGCAGCTATGGTTTAGGGGGAAATTACATGTCTGGACTTCCTGTTGTGGAGTCGGGGCCAGCATTAGTATCTTCCTAGTTTCCCTTCCTCCAGCAGTTCTTGTCAATCCTGGGGAAGTACATTCCTGGGGTTACAGGGCCACATGGAATAATAGCCATGTGGATCAGGAAGTTTTTGGGGAAAGAGGAAATGTTAAATTGTTCCCTGTTGCCAGAGATGGAATCCAGCAGGTTCTCACAGGTTCCCGAGAGTACGCTACTAATTATTTGTGTGTGCCGAGAGGGGGTTACTAATTGGTGATTTTGCCATGTGATTTTTGCCTTAGTTACGTCCCTCCTCTCAGCAGTAGCGCGCAGAACTTGAAACAGTCTAGCAGGAGGTGCACCGGCGTGCGTGGCAGCCTGCGCCTGCGTACATTCGTTTCCCACCCAAGGACCGGCGCAGCGGCTGCGTCCTTGCCACAGCCCCGCCCAGGAATGCCCCACCCCTGGAATGCCTGGCCACGCCTTCGCCGTGCCCCGCCCAGCCCCATTGGCGCTACGCCACAGTTTGAATCCCACCACCATGGGAACCTGTTACTACATTTTTTGGATCCCACCACTGCCTGTTGCCCCTTCTGTGACTGACACGCCACTGCTGGAAGGGTGAGATTTCACCTCTTCCCCACTGCACTCTGTCTCTTCATGTGGGTATTGCTCTACATGGGTTCCACAACCCTGGGAATGAACTTTCTGGTCAGAAAACAGGAGAAAGCCAGACAGATGGGCAGCCATTAATCCCTTCCACTGCCAGATTATGGGGTTCAGTATCCTGTACAGGACAATCTTAGGATGTACTTCAGGTCATCATCTTTCTAGTGAGGATCGAGGATGCATCAGACAACAGTTTTGCTGTTCCTTTTATGGTTCGTTTATCCAAACATTACTGTGGAATAGTTTTGCCAGCTCCAGGTTGGGAAATACTTGGAGGATTTGGAGATGGAGCCTGAGGAAGGCAGGGTTTGGGGTAGAGAGGAACTTGAGTGGGTTATAATGCCCTAGAGTTGAACCATTTTCTTCTACTGAACTGCTTGCTGTCACCCGGAGATTGGCAACTTTACTGTGGAACGATCTATAATACTGCCCTGTGTGAATTCCGGTGTTTGGTTTTAAATTCCAGTGGTTTTACAGCTTCAAACAAAGTAAGATAGGGCTATTTACTCAGTAAGTTAGATAAGTATTATCAAGGCCATTATTTTTAGGCCCAAGGTTGGATATACTTCATATGAAATTCCAGACTTTCTTTCTGAGCAGAGGTTGTTGCCGACATACGTGAAATCGCACGTTCGCGTCCTTTTATTTTACAAAACGGATTCCCAGCTTTTCTTTTAGAACACTCCCAGAGCGGCATACGGCAAGAACAAGCGGAAGATAAGAAACATTAACATAATAAAAATAATTCATCGGTAGCAAGACAGAGTCCTAGAACCAGCAACCAAGACAAACACACACAAAAGTATAAAGGCCCCGCTCCTTAAAACCAGAAGTCAATTTCACCAAAGCCCCCCCAAAACAAAAAACCGCTAAGCTTCTCACATTAAAAAAAATATTTTAAAAGGCTAAAACAAAATGACAAGATGTGCTTCCTAGTGTGGGGAGGTGGGAGGAGTTCAAGATATTTTTCATCCCATGCAGGCACTCACCTCAGTATAGCTCCCCTTTCAAGTGGCCATCTGTACACTCTTCTTTGCGGTGTCTCAAGCGGTCACTTGGGTAATTTGGCCAGAATACTGGCCCTTGGGGCAGGGGCTTCAGTAACCAGCGGGCCACACCAATTGCTGAAAAATTCCTCCTCTGTATGTTCTAGCCAATCTTGGCTCTCTCACCAAAGGCCTGCAGAGCAGGGGATTGGCAGGTAATCTGAATTTGTATACAGGCTTATATGGGCCAAGGTAGTCCTTCAAGTACCTGTGTTCTAAATTATCGAGCATTATTGCATGTACGGTTTGAGTGGAATTGATCTTGAAGATTGCTCTTTAAAGTGGAATCCATCTTTTTAAAATTTGGAGTGGTTCTGAAATAGGCAAGGTGGCTATGGCATAGGTTGATTTATTTCATTTATACCCCACCTTTCTCCTCAGTGGTGTCCAAAGGCATCTTACTCTGTTGTCCAACTCCTCATGAAAGGCAAAGCTGAGAGCATGTAACCTGCCCAAAATCATCCCGTGGAGCGGGTGATTCAGACCCCGGTCTCTCAGAGATCTTTGTCAGACACTCTAACTAACCCCTATACCAGGGGTGTCCAGACTATGACCCTCCAGTTGTTCATGGACTACTATTCCCGTAAGATCTGCCAATTGGCTATGCTGGCAGGGGCTGTTGGGAATTGTAGTTCATGAACATCTGGAGGGCCATAGGTTGGCAACCCCTGCACTACATCCTGGCTTTCTATACTCAACTCATTCCACTGATTGGAATTTGGGTTGATCTAGCAGTTTTAAGTCTGCTGCCTCAACCTGGGACACTCTAAGGTTGTCAGTTTCGGAATGCTTCTAATCTGATGCACTCAGATCTCTGAAGTCATTAGAATGAATGGAATACAGAAATTTGACACCAGAGACCATATGAACAGATCTACATTCCTAGTATACCTGTGTGTCACAGAATTGCTCAACTGGTATTTGTAACCACAATTCATAGTTACGGAGTGCATAAAATAGTTCAACTTGCAAAGGTCTGTGTGACCTAACCAACAGAATACAATCATTGTTTTCTGTGTTAGTCTTTTTCATGAAAGGTAGGAAGGACCTGTGTTGCTTGCTGGTATTTACACAGGTCTCGATACTCCTGCAACAACAGAAGGAGTATAATTGCATGCCTGATTTGTGCTCACCAAAGAAATAAAAGAGGTTCATTTATTTGGGGTTAGATCATGTCCTTTTAATCACATATATGTCCAAAATATCCCCTCCCTGTATAACAAGGCAGACATGGACTCTCTCTGCAGCAGCATAAAATGGTGGGCACAAGTTGTCAAGAAAAAGAAAATGGAAGCTGGTAAGTCAGGCAGGAAAAATAAAATGTTCCCTGCTTTCTGCACAGCAAACAGGGAACGTTTTGAAAGCTATTTTGGGGGAAAGAAACGCTATTTAGAGTTTTCAAAATAAAATGCTTGGGGGGGGGGGGGATCTAAAAAAAAAGTTTTCCAAATATTAGCTGTGCAGAATTCCAGCTGTGCAAAATTCCAGAATTTTATATTTCAGTCTCAAGACGTTTTGTTTGTGTTGTGCGGAATGGACCAGTGTCTTCTATGAACAGTGCACAGTCTGACATGTTGTAGTCCAGTGGTGGTGAACCTATGGCACGGGTGCCAGAGGTGGCACTCAGAGCCCTCTCTGTGGGCACACATGCACAAAGTTTGTCATGGTGGGGGGTGGAAAATCGCCCCCCCCAAACATCTAGGCTGACCTGGGCCACTGGGCATGACGTGTAGGTAACCCTGTTAAGTGCTGTCAAACCCCACGGATTTTCATGGGAAGAACTAAAGCGCAATCCTTCACCTGGGAGTAAGCTCGGTTGCTGACAGTGGGGCTAGCTTCTAAACCTTCCTAGGTTTGTGATTCACCCATTCGAAGCGTTGCACAGTTGCTTCAAAGCAAAGCCACCAACTACCACCAAGCTTACTCCCGAGTAATGCGCACCTTGGAGCCAACTGATTTTTCTAAACCAAAACCTCACTATTCAGGTTGAATTGCCGTGTTGGCACTTTGCGACAAATAAGTGGGTTTTGGGTTGCAGTTTGGGCACTCGGTCTCAAAAAGGTTCACCATCACTGTTGTAGTCTCATGACAAAAACTGTTGTTCAGAGGTGTATTTGGATTCCTGTTGAGATGAGTGGTAAGCATTTTGTTCTAGACTTAGAAGTGATATATTCTGGAAGCACAGCCATAATATCCTGAAAGTATCCTGAAATGGCAAGCTATTGAGAATTGTAGATTGCATATATCAATGCTCGTTGTGGCTTTATAACAGCAATAGATTTATATGATGACACTATCTTTGACTGAGGTATACATTTTTTGTTGTTTTTAAAAAAATATTGTGAGGGGGACTGGGGTAGTTTCCAAAAAATCAAAATGTACTTAATAGGTAGATCTTCAACTAAGAGAGTCTGCTGGTCTTTTTAGTCTGTTCATTTTAAAATGCATTGCAGCTCTGCCTTCTAAAATTCTGCCACAGGTATCAGGCGAGCAGAAGAGCTTTCTCTGCTGAGACGGCCGGAAGACACAAAAAAGAAAAAGAAGAAGGACAAGAGCAAAGAACCAATCATAGAAGATATTTTAAATTTGCCTCACTCCCCAGGGAGTTTTGGATTGCCAGGTAAGAGTTTAACAGTTATTACTGAGCTGATTTTTTTTAATGAGCAAGAAAGATGAAAGGGTTCTTTTCTGTTTGTGGCTATTTAAGAAGATGCAGACCTTCAACAATGGAAGAGTCAGTGGAGTTGAGGGAAGGTTGGTTGCGGTGGGTTTTCCGGGCTGTGTGGTCATGGTCTGGTGGATCTTGTTCCTAACGTTTCGCCTGCATCTGTGGCTGGCATCTTCAGAGGTGTATCACAGAGGGAAGTCTGTTACACACTGTGTCCAGAGAGAAGGGAGTGTTTTAATGGGGTATAAATTTTCATGTCTCAGGGTGGGGAACCAATCAGTAAGTGTTTGGGTTGAACTTGTTATGCAAAGATGTGGTTGATAGTATTGTGTTGCGAGTGGGGCTTATCAGTCCAGGGCTCAGGGCGGCATACAACATTCATATAAAATAGAATAATAACAATATTAAAACCTATACTATAATAACGTTAAACATAAAACCAGTTTAGGCTAGAAGAAGAAGAGGCGGAGGAGGAGGAGTTTGGATTTATATCCCCCCTTTCTCTCCTGTAGGAGACTCAAAGGGGCTTACAATCTCCTTGCCCTTCCCCCCTCACAACAAACACCCTGTGAGGTGGGTGGGGCTGAGAGAGCTCCGAGAAGCTGTGACTAGCCCAAGGTCACCCAGCTAGCATGTGTGGGAGTGCACAGGCTAATCTGAATTCCCCGGATAAGCCTCCACAGCTCAAGCGGCAGAGCAGGGAATCAAACCCGGTTCCTCCAGATCAGAGTGCACCTGCTCTTAGCCACTACACCACTGCTGTTTTACACTCTGTCTATCACTATCACTGCTGTTTTACACTCTGTGTATCACTACACCACTGCTGCTAAAAGAAGCTTTCAGATTTTGCTCAATCGAGCTGTAGGATAGGGAAAAGATCCTCCACCCCCCATAGGTCTGGCCAAGGACAATCCTTTTCTCCCCCTCCCCCCACATGTACCTTCTTTTTGTTTGCTGGCATGCCCACCACCTCACCGGTAGACATTGTGGAGTTTGGGGCATTTGGCACTGGGGGTGGGGGAGCTAGCAACCTAGGTCGGAATCGTGGTTAAGATCAAGAAGGTGAACATCAGTGCGGACATTATAGAAACTCAGAACCAAAAAGTCAGTCTTTAGGAACCATGGCAAGAGATAGGATGGGATGGGGTGCAGTTGTATGCTGGAGAGCTGGTTGGCGGTCAAGTGAAACTCTGAACAACTTTCTGAGTTTAGAAATGGATGCTTCAGTTTCGAAAAAGCTGTAAATGCAGGCCGGAGGGCATACAGAGAGAGCATTCACAGTAATAATGAGTGACTTATTGCATAGGCGGACTTCTAAGAGCCTTACCTAGAAGTAAAGTCTGGCAAAGACACAAGGTGTAGACTTTGCCAGTGGCCAGTAGTCGAGTGTGAGCATGAATATGAAGTCATAGTATAATTGACAATGTTGATCGCCAAGTGTGTTTCTTCTGGGTAGCAGCGTGTCTGAAGGCACTGACTGGTGTGCGTTCAGCCATTGTTTCCAGACCTGCAGGGTGTGAGAAGTTCCCTAAACCAGACAGCCTTAGGAGAGCCTTACTAGTAAGATCTGAGAAAAACTGGGAGCCCCACAGACTTTCCCCAAAGCAGGATAGTGCAAGATAGAGGAAACTCCCGATGATTTCTTCTTTGAATTCATATCATTTAATCTGTGGGTTATGTAAAGAATAAAGGCTTGTGTATTCCCTTTTCCTTGCTCATTTTCACAGGAACTGTGTGAGGTAGGAAAATTCCCATTCCCATTTTGCAGATGAAAAACTGAGTCTCCCTTACTCAAGGACACTTAAGTGTTGTCTGAATTTGAACCCTAGCCTCCAAGGTTCAACAGACTATCCATTTTAGCATGCTGTTTTACACTCTGTCTATCATGCTCCTTCCAAAGAGCTTAGAGTGGTGTGTATAGCTGCTCATTTTTATCCTCACATATAAGAATCATAGAGCTGGAAGAGACTACAAGGGCCATCAAGTCCACCCCTTTGCCATGCAGAAATATACAAAGCACACCTGACAGATGGCCATCTAGTCTCTGTTTAACAACTGCCAAAGAAGGAGACTCCGCCACCCCTTGAGGCAGATTATTCCACTGTCAAACATTCCTTACTGTCAGGAAGTTTTTCCTAATGCGGTGCGGTGTGGTTTCTGGGCTGTATGGCCATGTTCTAGCAGCATTCTCTCCTGACGTTTCGCCTGCATCTGTGGCTGGCATCTTCAGAGGATCTGATAGTGAAGATAAGTCAATACAGATGCAGTGCAAAATGTTGCCTAGGAGACGAATGCTTCAGCCCAGAAAGCTCCCCACAACGCCAGGCATGTTGGCCGTGAAAGCCTTTGACAATACAGTTTTTCCTAATGTTTAGATGAAATCTCTTGTCCTGTACCTTGAACTGATTACTCCTTGTCCTAGTCTTTGGACCAACAGAAAACAAGCTTGCTCCATCTTCAACATGGTATCTCCCCAAATATTTAAACATGGCTGTCATGTCACCCCTTAACCTTCTCTTCAGCAGCAGTGGCGTAGGAGGTTAAGAGCTCGTGTATCTAATCTGGAGGAACCGGGTTTGATTCTTAAGGCCTCTACGCCACTGAGCTGTGGAGGCTTATCTGGGGAATTCAGATTAGCCTGTGCACTCCCACACATGCCAGCTGGGTGACCTTGGGCTAGTCACAGTTCTTTGGAGCTCTCTCAGCCCCACCTACCTCACAGGGTGCTTGTTGTGAGGGGGGAAGGGCAAGGAGATTGTCAGCCCCTTTGAGTCTCCTGCAGGAGAGAAAGGGGGGACATAAATCCAAACTCCTCCTCCTCCTCCTCCTCCTCCTCTTCTTCTTCCTCCTCTTCTTCTTCTTCTTCTTCTTCTTCTTCTTCTTCTTCTTCTTCTTCTTCTTCTTCTTCTTCTTCTTCTTCTTCTTCTTCTTCTTCTTCTTCTTCTTCTTCTTCTTCTTCTTCTTCTTCTTCTTCTCCAAACATATCTAGCTCCCTAACTGCTCCTCATAAGGCATGGAATCCAGACCTCACTCACAATGACCATATGAAAAACTGAGATGAGAAACTGAGCGTAGGCTGAGAGACAGTGACCACGCAGCAAGCTTTAGTGGCAAAGTGGGGATTTGAACCTGATGTTCGCCCCAAATCCTAGGCTGACCCTCTAACCATTGCATCTTGCTACCCTCTCAGAAGAGCCAAAGGTTTTATTGCTTTTCTGGGGTGGATTAAGTCTGTTGGACAAGCTATGCTCTGATCCTGCTGTTCATCTGTTATTGCATCTCATCTATAGCTTCTCCAAAAGCACCAATCTATTCAAAGCAGGTCACATCAGTTCTGGGAGGGAGGGCAGCATGTTACAGCCCAATCTTATCAGATCTTGGAAGTTAAGCAAGGTCAGTACTTGGATGAGAGACCACCATGAAAGACTCTGCAGCGGAAGGCAACGGCATAGCACCTCTGCTTAACCCTTGAAAGCCCCTTGCTGGGGATAGCTGTCAGTTGGTTCTGGCTTGTTGGCATTACACACCCCCACACACCAAATTTTACTGCTAGATGAATTGAGAGAATTTTTTCTTCTCTCCTGAAATGCACTTCTGTTGTGATTTTTAGTTGTGATAATTATATCACGCTTCCTATATATGCAGAGTTTGCGCAATAAAGAGGCAGAGACAGTTGCTTACTGAAAATAGAGTTTACTATCTATAAAAGAAGGGAAAGGTAAACTTGGGAGTAAAAACAAGTAAGTATCTTTCTATCTGGCTAGCTCCAACAGCTAGCTTCTGCTTTGGCTATCACGCGGCTAAAAAGCTGCTAGAGAGCATGTGCAGAGAGTAACAAAGATTATATACCTATTGTCTACGTGCAGACCTGCATGTATCTCTTGCAGGGTCTGATTGACCAATAGAGGTCAGTTACCTAGTCACTGACTTCTGACCTCGCTAACTAATTAGCATGCACAACATTAACTCCTTCATTACTGGGTTGTGTGACTGGCACTTGCCAAATCACATCAACTTCTGAGCTGTTGCATCAGAGCTTTGTGTGCTGGTGCATAGAAGCTGAGAAAACAGCAGAAGCTACAAAGCTACAAAGCCTAACCATTTCATGAGTACCCCCAGAGTGCATTAACGGGGCACAAAGTCCTCCATTCTTCATTTGCTTAACAACCTGCCCTCTCAAGAAAGAAAGAAAGAAAAGAAAGAAAGAAAGAAAGAAAGAAAGAAAGAAAGAAAGAAAGAAAGAAAGAAAGAAAGAAAGAAAGAAAGAAAGAAAGAAAAGCCATTTGCAATCTCAGTGGCTTTCTCTGTACATTCCAACAGAGGAAACGGTTCTGGTGTTTGGCGTTGGAAGAGTCTTTCTGAACCCTCACACTTCTTTCCCTGTCGTGACCAATTTGTTGCTTAATGTATGGTTTCATTGTTGGCCTGGAGCTGCTCTGAGAAAATTCCATGAGCAGGAAACCTTCCTGCAGCACATACAAGTTTCCTCTTCCTGTAATAACTGGAGCCTTTTTAATTCGTGGGCAGACATCAGAGTTGGTTCTTTTCTTTCTTTCTTTAAAAAAAATAAAGCAATGGTGAGATCTGGGCACAGACAATGATTCTTTCTGGGGGCTCCAATAGGATTAGCCACCTAGAGATCTCCTGCTACATTCGCACTTGCATTTATACCTCTCCCTTCTTCTAGGGAACTCAGAACAGTACACATGGTCCCCATCCCATTATATCTTCACTGTGAGGTAGACAAGAGGTACTGGCAGGGGTGGGGGGGAATGGCGCCTGGGGCTTAATGGCTCTCGGGTCCCTCCCCCCACAGGCCCCACCCATAGCCTGCTCCAGCTGCGGGGGCTGATGGGGCAGGGCGGGGTTAGGGGGAGGGGTGTGGAGGATGCCCCCCCATGAGCCCTGTCCCCCACCCACTTACTTTAGTTCAGCCCGCTTCTCTTGCAGTGGGCTGAAGAAACAACCTGCTCCGGGTCACGGAGCCTGGCTGGTGGGGCGGGGGGAGGAGTGTGGGGCAATTTCCACTGCCCCCCACATGACCCCAATGGCACGCACCCAGGATGGGGTACTGCCCCGTCCCGTTATTGCTACGCCACTGGGTACTGGGAGATGGTGACCAACCCGGAGTCACACTGCCCCTCACCCTTTCCTCCTACAAAAAGTGAATGTAGGATTTAACAGTGAGGTTTGTTCAACACTCTGGGTGACTAAGGCCCCTGGAAGTTTTCCCCTCTAGGCCCACCCCTGTAGACTGAAAATGTATGTGTGTGGTGTGTGAAGGAGGCCCAAAGAAAGCCGTTTTGCCCATGCGCCCTATTGTTTCACTCCTAAGGCTTAGAGTTAAACTGAACTTTAATATTATGCCCATAGAGCACTTCGATGACTTTTAAGATTCCGATAACTTCTATACATTCTTGTAACCGTGAAGTTTTGCCCCTTCATAGAAAATATTCTTACTGTTTTGATGTTGGGTGCTGTCACAGACTGACCGGTTTGCTTCCTGTCTAATATTCCAGCGAGTCCCAGCTTGTACAGCAATTCCAGAACTCCAACGTACAGTCCTACCAGCGGCACACCAGACTCGACAGTTGTGTGGTTTGGTGACAGTCCACTGGCCAACCAGAACTGGAACAACCTCGCTTCCAGCCGCCCCGTCTGTACACCAGCAACGCTTGCGGAAATATATCAGCCCCGAACTTTAGTTGACAAGGCCAAACTCAGCGCTGGGTAAGGGAACACTTCCGTTAAACATCTGGATTAGCCAGTTCTGAAGAGTGTGGATGTTTGCTCGAGGTATTTTCATGTCAGGTATCTTCAGGTCCCTGTACTTTTTGTCTTTTGAGCCCCAGAAAGTAGATTTGTTGTATAGATTAGAAGTCTCCAACATGGTGCCCACCAACTTCTCTGGTGCCCGCCGAGTATTTGCCCAACAAGGCTTCTGATTGACTACTGGAGCTTTAATTGTCTATGCTGGTTTAGAGACTGCATTACCCCATATGCCCCTCCTCGGGCCCTGCGTTCAGCAGAGGCCAATTTGCTGGTGGTTCCTGGCCCCTCAATGACGCGGCTGGCCTCCACACCGGCCAGGACCTTTACGGCCCTGGCCCTGGCCTGGTGGAACACCCTTCCTCCAGCTGTCCGGGCCCTGCGGGACCTTGGTGAATTCTGTAAGACTGAGTTGTTCCGCCGGGCTTTTGGAGGGTCCAGTCGCTGAGTGGCGCCCCCCCCCCTTTTGGTTTTATGCATTTATTACCATCTTAAGTCTGGTTCCATCTATGCTACCCTCCTAGAGAGGAATCTGGCCTCTCCTTCCTTCTTTCTGGGGAGATTTTAATGAACTGGGTATAGGACGCCTACCATTGTTATGTGGATCGCTGTTTTTAAATAGATTTTATTGGATTTTAGCTAACGTGTTGATCGTTATGTGATCACTATTGTGAACCTCTATTTATTGTATATATATGAATGTTGTGCACCGCCCAGAGCCCCTTGGGGATGGGGCGGTCTATAAATTGAATAAATAAATAAATAAATAAAATAAAGGGTTGCTTTGGCAGCAGGTACCCCCACAGCAAAGGATCTGCACTGTGTTATTGAAGTGAAGTTGAGGTCATAAATTCATGGCTAGCTCTGCCTCCTGTAGCAGCCATTTTGTGGCAGCCATTTTGTTTCTGCGCCCATTATGCCATGTCAGCATTCCAAACGCACCCACTGGCTCAAAAAGCTCGGGAATCCCTGATTTAGATATTTATACTCTGCATTTCTTTCCCAAAGTGGATTTCAGAGTCATTCTTTCTTGTTTCACTTTATCCTTGCAACAACACACCTTTGAGGTGGGTTAGGCTGAGAGAGAGAATTGCTGGCCCAGGGTCACCTGGTGAGTTTAAAGACAGCAGATGTCTTCTGTTCCCAGTCCTGGAATGATGATCCACTCAGGGCTGCTTTCCACATTGAGAAGGACAATTTTGCTTTCCAAAAATGGCTGTCGTTATCAACATAGGGCTGTCAGTGCATAAGTCCCTGTACTTTGTTATTTAAGCAAAAGTTTGGAGATAATCCCTGCCTATAGGACCTTAAATCAAGATTTCTTCAATAGAGGGTGAGGCAGGGACAGACTGCCCAAGGGGACATATCCCGTCAAATGTCCCCGGGCTGCAGCCATTTAGTCACGTGGGGATGAAAAATCCCCCCCCCCGACAACCCTCCTCCTTCTTCCCTGGTCCATACACTGACTTCAAGACCTGTTGCAAAAAAAGTTGCTTGGTCAAGGTGGGGGGAAGGTGGCCGCCCATACGGGAGGGGGGGGGGCACACTCAGATTTTGCACCGGGCTACATTTTCCCTAGATACGCCTCTGGGGTGAGGTCAATATAGAGAAGGTAGAGACAGGTGAGCCTTGAATTAGGGTTTCCTTAGTGGGTGGAGTTTCTGTATCCAGAATCACTTAATAGCATCCTCTGTGGTCATCAGTGCCCCATATGAGGACTTCTGCTGCCTCATATCTTGTGTCTCGTCTAACATCTGTCCCATTGCAACCCTGTACGTAGAGTGCTACCAAGTCTCAGCCAACTTACAGTGACCCTCTAGGGTTTTCAAGGCAAGACACTTTTTTGCCATTTCCTGCCTCTGTGTCACAACCTGGGACTTCCTTGGTGGTCTCCCAACCAAGCAATAACCAAAGCCAACCCTGATTACCTTCCAAGATCAGACAAGGTCAGGCTAGTCTGGGCCACCCTGGTCAACCCTAGAAATATTTATACTAACAATTGTTAAAATATTCCAAGAATGTCAGAAGAAATCTTTAAAATAGATTTTAAATATCCTATGCCTGAATGATTCATGGAATTTGGTTGCATAAAAGGAGACACCTCATCATGTTCCAATATCAGAAGATGAATCTCTTGCTTTCTGAGGGGTTGCAACTTATAAAAGTTGCCTTTCGGCTCAGTTTGGTGGAATTAATGTGTGTGCATATGTTTCCCTTCTTGTTTTTTTGGAGAGCCAGTGTGGTGTAGTGGTTAAGAGCAGGTGCACTCTAATCTGGAGAACCGGGTTTGATTCCCTGTTCTGCGACTTGAGCTGTGGAGGCTTATCTGGGGAACCAGGTTAGCTTGTGAACTCCAACACATGCAAGCCGGGTGACGTTGGGCTAGTCACAGCTCTTCGGAACTCTCTCAGCCCCCCCAACCTAACAAGGTGTTTGTTGTGAGGGGTGAGGGAAGGGAAAGGATATTGTAACCCCCTTTGAGTCTCCTTACAGGAGAGAAATAGGGGATATAAAGCCAAACTCTTCTTCTTCCAGGTGGTTAGATTCATCCCGATCACTTATGGAACAAGGGATCCAGGAGGACCATCAGCTGATTCTACGCTTTAAATACTACACGTTCTTCGATTTGAATGCAAAAGTAAGAAACTTGCAGCCTTTCCTTCACAGTTTGTCATCATTTTTAGCATGTCAGATAAAAAAGCAAATGTGAAGGCTCGTCTAGGCATGTATATTTTATCTAAATCTCAGTAATCCACTGTTCGTAACTAACAGGGTGTGTTTGTACCTTCCATATATTACCGAACCATCCCAGTTTTGTTTACATATGTTAAGTAAAATAAATTAATCCAATTACAAAGATGAAGCCACCTCACCTGCCAGGTTTGCATGAGGCAGAATACAAACATTCAGATGGATGAAAGAAAGTTCAACTGTAGTGTTGGATCCAGCCAGCGCTTTCAATCTTGTTTTACTCAGTTCTGCTTACCACAGCACCCCTGCCACACGGCTTTTCTACATGCAAAGACCATGATCCTCAGTAGAACCATTTTTGGTACTCAAAGGGGGCTGCTCTCCTTTTTTACGCACTGGAAAGCAGGTTAGATCTAACACAAGACCTTCCATGTTGGATCACTAAACACAAGGAAAAAGCATTACGTTTCTCCTAAAAACTCACTTTAGGTGTGCCATAAATTTGTTTCATCAATTTCTTGTTCCTTTGTGGATGTGATAGATCAGTGGTGGCGAACCTTTGGCACTCCAGATGTTATGGACTACAATTCCCATCAGCCCCTGCCAGCATGGCCAATTGGTGGTGATGATTGATTGATAGATAGATAGATAGATAGATAGATAGATAGATAGATAGATAGATAGATAGATAGATAGATAGATAGATAGATAGATAGATAGATAGATAGATAGATAGATAGATAGTTTTGTTGTTCTTCCAATATTTTTTCTCCCAGATATCTAGCACTTCTGGTTGTCTTACCTGACTTTTTAAAACTTATGCATCTTCGTAACATGACAGTGTGATCCTAAGCAGAGTTATGCCATACTAGGCCTACTGATTTCAAATGAACTTTGAAGACTGAAACCTCATTTAGGATTGTGCTGTTAAGAATATAAAATTAATCTCACATTCAAACACTATAGTATGTAACTTCTTGAGTTGACAGGGAAGAAATCCAGCCTCTTTCCAAAAATGTATTGTCTGCTATGTAGGGATCGTATTTTATTTCTCCAAAATTTAGTTCCGTCATTCCTATCAGCCTGCGTCAGACTTTTGACTCACGTTTCTAACAAAAAGGTGAACCCAGGTTGAAATTTCATGGAGCCATCTTTTGGTAGATCAACATGCCAGGGATATGATTCCCACAAATTATTGTTTATAATTAGCATTGAATGAAACTGTTTGCAGACTAAATTGAAGACATAGAGATTAAAAAACAACAAATGTGTTTTTCTGCTATCCCAGTGCCACAGTCAGAGTGCTGATCTTTATGCAGATATGCTGCAAAAACTCCACTCCTGTAACTCCTGCCCTAACCTGCACCCAGGTTTGCAAGTCCTGTTAAAATCCTTCATTACTTTGCACTTGGAGACAATCTTAAGGAGGAGTTACAGCTTTTCCTGCCATCATATGTTAAGGAAGAGTCACATCTTCTCCTCCTTGAGGCTGAGCTGTATGCTATAATTATGCCATACCTGAACTGCAAATCAAAGCCAGGCTTCCTATGCCACAGAATATTTTTAACAGATCTCCTACACAGTTACTGGCGGTCCTTAGAGCAATGAGGGGACTGAACTTTTTGGGGAACAAACAAATTCCAGCGGCAAAGGGGCTGGTTTTTGACCCTTGAAGCCCTTCATAGCCCCAAATCCACATATCTGAAGAACCATCCCTCTCCATCCATACCTGGGCACCAACTACAGGTTGTCACCTTTTGGCTGTACTTCCGTTTAGTGTAACTTGCCTGGTATTTACTAAAGCTTAATATCTATTGCTTTGTTGGACAGACTCCCAGGGGTGGTAGGGATAAGTTATCCTTAGGACAACCTTTGTAAGCCTGCTGGCCCATTTGGAATCCTGGCACTACATGGTGGATACAGCCACAAAATGGCTGCCAGAGAATGGCTGCTGCAGCTTACTTTCAGTCACACAGTGAAGGTTCTTTTGCTATGGTGGCAGCTACAGAAGGAGAAGAAGAGGAAGAGGAGGAGGAGGAGTTTGGATTTATATCCCCCCTTTCTCTCCTGTAGGAGACTCAAAGGGGCTTACAATCTCCTTGCCCTTCCCCCCTCACAACAAACACCCTGTGAGGTGGGTGGGGCTGAGGGAGCTCCGAGAAGCTGTGACTAGCCCAAGGTCACCCAGCTGGCGTGTGTGGGAGTGTACAGGCTAATCTGAATTCCCCAGATAAGCCTCCACAGCTCAGGCGGCAGAGCGGATAATCAAACCTGGTTCCTCCAGATTAGATACACAAGCTCTTAACCTCCTACGCCACTGCTGCAGCCAAATCATTGTTTTTTTAAAAACCTGCCCGAGCAATCAATCAAAACTTTTGCTGGGCCAAAGCCCTACATGACTCTGCTTACTTTCTAAAAACACCTGGTGGGCCCCAGGAAAGGTGTAGGTATCTGAGTACAGATATTTTAATGAAAGTGGCGTTAGTGCTATGGCACCAGCAGAAGAGACAACACCAGTGGTTTGGGCTGGTGCGTACAACAAGGAGATTTATCCGACTGTGAACAATTGGTTCACATAGCCCACCACACTCAGACGAACCCTGTTGCATAGAATCAGATCTGCACACCCACGTGACGTTGCCGCCTCCTTCCCGGCTCAAGAGCCAGAAAACACAACCCCTGGGCATGTTTATTAAGAGACAGTTAGTTCCGTGGAGCTCACACCCCAATGCAAATGCACAGGATTGCCTAAGAGATAAAAAACATTTGGCAGGTATGCGGAGAAGGAGCTGGAGAGCCTCACACAAAACGTTATGGCACCAGCCAAAACATAACGTGGTGGTGGCAAGCTTGTTTGAAGTCTAGACAGCTACTGGTTTAGGACTACCCTCTAAGCGCCACGCTTCTTTTGCCAGTATGATGCGATTCGGATCAACCAGCTGTACGAACAGGCCCGGTGGGCTATTCTGCTGGAAGAAATCGACTGCACTGAAGAAGAGACCTTCATCTTTGCTGCGTTGCAGGTATGTGCGTACATTGCCAAACCGGTTTTCCAGTCGGGGCAGGCACCTGCCAAAACACGAGCCCGATGAAGGAAGCCTGTATTGATTATTCTGGGTGAGCGCTGTTTACACACACACATGTGCGTACACACGTACAGATTTCAATAGCGATTTGCTGTTGCAAACTCCACATTTAGGCCCAGGTGAATTTTTATTGTTGAAGACTTTCACAGCCAGAATCAACTAACTGTTGGGGGTTTTTGGGCTGTGTGTCCGTGGTCTGGTCGTTTTTGCTCCTCACATTCCGCCCGCATCTGTGGCTGGTATCTTCAGACGCATGTCACGGTGATATGTGTTTCTCCTAAGATGCCAGCTGTAGATGTGGGCGAAACGTTAGGAGGAAAAACTGCCAGACCACAGACACGTAGCCCGGAAAATCCACAGCGCCTACCGTTAACAGATGCCCCAATCCTGAATGGCATTTTGTGGTTAAGCTTTTCAATATCCTGTGATGAGGGGAGTTTCCAAAGCAGTCGCAAGTTGTGGGAGCCACAATTTGGAGCTTCATTTCCTTTGGGCAAGAGACTTATAGGGACTTTGCAATGTCTGCCTTACATTGCAGGCTATGCAAATGGATGCAAACAGGGATCTTTCCAACTGGTACTTGGTCCATGGACCAGCCCCCACCTGTGATAGATGCCAATTTGCAGCTACAGCTAGCAACTTTCAGCTCCTCGTCTATCTGCCTTGCAGACTCTTGTCTGTTCAGATTCTTTGTTTTTCTCTCGTGTGCAGCTGCAGAGCCCTCGTCTCTGACTCTGCCCCAGAGGTGAATTGCTCATTCAGGAAATATTCGGCAGCTGTTAAAGGAACATTCTTATTTAGTCAAAACAACAGAGATAGATTATTATTTTTTTGCCATCAAGTTGCATCTGATTCAGGGTGACCCCTGGTGGGGTTTTTAAGGTAAGAGGCCTCTACATCATGTCCCTGATATTGCTTGGAGGTCTCCCATCCAAATACTTGCCAGGATTGATCCGGTTTAACTCAGGGTTATCCAAGTCAAGATGGAAATAGACACATCAGCAATATTCAGATCAATGAATATAGTGCACTCTTAGGGCTCAGACAGAGGATACAAAGATCACTGAATGCCTAAGTTTGCCTCTAGACTGTGCAGGAAAGGTTGAAGAAGATGAATTTGGATTTATATCCCCCCTTTCTCTCCTGTAAGGAGACTCAAAGGGGCTTACAGTCTCCTTTCCCTTCCCCCACCCCACACAACAAACACCCTGTGAGGTAGGTGGGGCTGAGAGAGCTCCAAAGAACTGTGACTTGTCCAAGATCAAGTGGATCTCTTACTCCATTACAGAGACTTAATATATTATTATATTATTATATTTGGGATCCTCTATGTGTATATTGTTCATTGTGTAGTTGTTGTTGTGTACAATATGTTGTTGATTAAGAGTTGTTGTTCTGGTATGTAGATGCTTGAATTATTTTCATTAAAATAGATTTGTATATTTCACACTAGAGCCAGACAGGTTCTTTTCCTTTCTTTTAACAAGATATTTTATTTATTTATTTATTTATTTATTGTTTAAACTTTTATACCACCCCATCCCCTAGGGGCTCTGGGTGGTGTACAGCATAAAATATAATAAAATAAATTACTAAAATCTTTAAAACAGCGGTAACATAGCACTGATGATAATAATAATAATGGGAAGGCGTCCGACCAACCCCGTTTTTCATTAAAAATTCTCCCAGGAGAAGAAAAGGGGGGGGAGGGTGGCGAGCCACATTAGATGGTAGCCTAAATAACAGGCCGGCTGTCTCTGGCTCACTATATATATTTTTAACTTGTCCAAGATCACCCAGCTGGCATGTATTGGAATGCACAAGCTAACCTGGTTCACCAGATAAGCCTCCGCAGCTCAAGTGGCAGAACGGGGAATCAAACCCGGTTCTCCAGATTAGAGTGCACCTGCTTTTAACCACTACACCATGCTGGTTTAACCCTTCAGACTTAGCTCCTGGCTTTGCTTCATATTTTAAAAGGGAGGAAGCCGTTTGTGTCTGCTTCGTTTTTGGTTCAAAACATCCAGCTAAATATCCTTTTCCCAAAGTTGATCCCCAGGGTGCCAGGTGAGAAAAGCACTCCTGATATCAAAGCCAGTCTGGCCATTTCCACTTTAGAAAAAAGTTCCCTACTCAAGTTATGTTCTGGCAATCTGAATTTCCCCTGAGTGTAAGATTTCCAAACTTGGCACCCTACCTTGTACAAAGTTGGCAAAAACTCAGATAGGCATGTTGGTCTGCTGGCAAGCATATCCAAATGTCAGCAGTAGCATTCCACAATTTTCTGAACCCGCTTGGCGTTACAAACTAATGGGATGATAGTGCAAGTTTGAATTGTGGGTTGGGTCTGTGGAGCTCTTTCATTGGATTCAGGAGGGCGGCTGTTGTGGTATGTGCAGGCAGCCAGCCAGGATCTCTTAGATTGAAGGTGGGCATATCACCTAGGCGATCTTGCTTCAAAACGAAACAGGAGAGACATATTCATGAGAAAGGAGCCTACATTTGGCTTCCTGTATGCCAGTTTAGGATTTGGCACGGCACTCAGGACTCTGTTACTGCTAATTTACCTAGGAATTTTTTCTTTCCTCCTCTCTGGTCTTCAAGCTTCCTGTAGCTCTCAGTTTTGGGTTAATTTGCCAACTGGGTTTGCCATCCTCCAGATGGTGGCTGAAAATCTCCTGGGATCACCAGGTGATAGAGGTTCCCCAGATCAGCGTGCACCTGCTCTTAACCACTACACCACGCTGGCTCCAGAGGTGTAACAAGGAGGGAAAGCACTGGTGCGTCCTCCGTCCCGCCCGCCACATCCCCACCATGCCTTCGCCACCCTCCCCCAAAGGGGCGCATGTTGGTGCGACCCCTCCCCCAGCCTCTTGGAGCTACGCCTCTGGCTGGCTCTCAGTATCCTAGGTGAAGAAATCCATCTTGGATTTAAGAACTGTATATATCTATCTCCTGATTGAGGCCCGGTGGCATAGAGCAATCACCTTAGCTAGGTGTAATGCCCTGCCTTCTTCCTTTAGCCTTGGACGCCACCTTGGAATCCCACATAAAGAAAGGAAATGCCCGTGTGGCAGGGGTTCTGTGGAAACAGTATCTCATATGCTGTTGAATTGTCCTTTTTATGAGATAGGTAGGAAGAAGCACATAATCCCCTTCCTGCATGGAAGTGAAGGCATTACAGATACAGAAGGTTATATATCTTTTAAACAGCCACAACTACGAGCTGTTGGAAGCGGTGGCTAAATTTTTTAATGGTGTTATTTTAACTCATCAGAAGTTGTAAAGTTGTAAAGGCTGTTACTATCTTGCTAAGTTAATCTTAAACTATTTATATGCCACTAAAGGTATTCGAAAAGAAACTGTATATGTCTACAGCATGTCCACCTTGTCTTTATAAGCATGTCACTCATTGTAAATGAGAAAAATATTTCATAGGAGTTTTTTTCAGTACTTCCCAGAGTTTCAATTTTTTTCCATTGAAAATGAAAAGAAAAAACAGGATGGGGGGGGGGGGGACTGATTTTTTTCTCCAAAATAATTCTCAGAATAATTTTTTGGCCTTCACATTTCCACTAGTAACTAACGGCAAATTCATCATGCATACGAAAGACGTGAACTGCATCAGGCCCACCTGTGTATTTTTTATCTCCATTTGTAGTATCACATCAGCAAGCTGTCATTGTCAGGGTCACAAGACTTCACCACTGAAACGGAGACAGATGAAGTGGAGGCTGCTCTTCTGAATCTGGAAGTAGCTCTAGAAGGCGGAAAAGCAGACAGTATTTTGGTACGTCATGCGTTTGAGGATATGCATCAAAAATTCAAGACATGGCTAGGCATGGAAGAAAGAACTTCTGTTTTTCCCCACCTGCTCTTAACCACTATACCACGCTGGGTCTCTAGGGCTGGGTACAGTGGGGCGGGCGGCTTTCCACTTCTGCCCCGCCAGGCCCAGCTTGCTCCTGCATGAAGGGGCATGTGGGTGGGGGACTGGCCAGGCTGTTTGGGATGCACTGCCAACCAATTGCCACTCAGGACTCACTTCCATGGTGCCGATTGGTTGGAGGTGCATTGTTGACTCAGTCCATCCCTTGACAATTTATGTCTTAGGATAAATAAAATAAATAATCCCATTCCTCCTCTCCCTGTAAACACCGGTCTCCTATTGAAATGATTGGTTTTCCATGCATGGAATGATTTCTACTCAAGCACCTTTAATTTCTCCCCTCCCCTCTGCTGTTACAGCCCAAAATGCTACACTCTACAGCAGCAATTGGGATGAGGTGAAGAAGCTGTACACCACAGATAGAAACCGTTCCATTCATAGAAATTCTCTCGTCATTCCAACTCAACCATTCATTTATTTTTCATTGATATGCCACCTTTCTCCCCAATGGGAACACAAATCGGCTTTCATCATTCTCCTCTCCTCCGTTTTTATCCCAACAACAACTCTATGAGCTAGGTCAGGGGTAGGGAACCTGCGGCTCTCCAGATGTTCAGGAACTACAATTCCCATCAGCCTCTGTCAGCATGGCCAATTGGCCAATTGGCCATGCTGGGTAAAACTTTGATAGATTCCTGATTCTAATTTATCTGGCCACCTGGTCCCAATAGAATATTGGCTTTGTGTGTGTGACTGGGCCCAAGGTCATCCATAACAGAAGTAGAAATTCAAACCTGGAGTCTTCCCCATCCTAGTCCAGCACTCTGGCCCACACATCATACTGGCTCTCGTCTTAACAGTAGGTTGATTGTGCCTTTTTCTCAGCTGTGACTTAGAAAGATAGAATTTGTATCCATTATTTCTACATATCTCTCTCTCTCTCTCCCTCTCCCTCTCCCTCTCCCTCTCCCTCTCCCTCTCCCTCTCCCTCCCCCCCCCCAGGGCTGGGTGCACAGATGCGGTGCTGCAACCACACTGCCTTCCGTTCCCAAGGGGGCTTTTCAGTGGTTTGGGGAGGCAGAAAGCACAGCAAAGCCACCCACCACCGGAAAGCCCCCGCTACGCTGAAAAGGTGGCGCAAATCCACAGCTGACATAGGTGGGCCAACAGCCGGGCCAACCAGAGTGTAGCTGGGCCAGAGTGCACCAGTGCACACTCTGCACTGCGCCCCCGTGGCACCTGCCTTACCTTAGTTCAGCCTTGAAAAGCGGCCTGTTCCCTTCAGGTTGTAAACAGCCTGGTGGGAACTACACTTCCATGAGACCCTGGGGCTCATAGGGTCTCCTAGGAAGTGTTGTTCCCCTGAGCCATTCCAACTTGAAGGTAACAGGCCTGCTTCTCAGCCCTGCACTGTTTCCGCGAGAAAGGTAAGTGTGGGGGGGGGGGGGCTGACATAGGCGCTGCTGGGGGCAGTTTCCACGCCAGGCATCCCGGTGCAGTGCATACACCCTGGTCCCCTGGTAGCTCCGCCTCTGAAGCCAACTAATGTGGCTTGGCCACGCTCCCACTATCCAACTGCCATAGAGGGCTGTAGCGGCCGGCTGCCAGTAAATAAGCCCCTCCGTCAGGGCAAGTGCCCCAGGAAAGGAAAACCTGCCATCATGGCCCCACACCGCCTCCAGCAATGGATTTGCACACTCCCTTGGGTGGGGCTGTTAATAAACTCACTGTGTGGGGACCTGTGTTAATTTAGTTTAGGTGCTCATCTACATTTGCTCACAACCTGTTGTTAAACTGGGGTTTCAAAATGTTATAGGCCAGGCGGCAAAAGTCAGAAAGCGTAATATGGACTGATGAAACAATGTGTGTAAGTTATACCTAAGAATTGTATTACACTAAAGTATTCCTTGGCTGTTCCTAGGAGGACATCACAGACATACCAAAGCTTGCAGATAACCTCAAGTTATTTAGGTAAGTAAAAACAAATTAAGCAACAAGCAAACAAGTCTAGTAAATATGTCTTTAGCTTTATTTCATATTTTTATTTGAACCAATCCTGAATGCAATCCTAATCAGACCTATATATCCTTCTAAGACCATGGACTTTAATATTCCTAGAAGGGTGTAATTCCGCTTAGCACTGTATTGTGATTATTCTTAGTGAGGGATCACTAGCAACTAACCTGCCTGTGTTAAAAAGTTTCAGAAATTCTGTATTCCTAGTAAAGATGAATTGTTTTTACTGCATCAGATTTCATTTCAGTAGAAACACACAGATGTTCGATAGAAATTGTGTAGATAGATTGTGCAGATGTTGTGTGTTATCTTTCACAGTCCACCTGTGGAAGTTCATAATTCCAGCGTGAGCCAGCACGATGTAGTGGTTAAGGATAGTGGACTGTAATCTGAAGAACCTGGTTTGATTCCCTACTCCTTCACACGAGTGGCAGACTCTTATCTGGGGAACGGGACTTGTTTCCCCATTCCTACACTCGAAGCCTGTGGGGTGACGTTGGGCTAGTCCAGGGGTAGGGAACCTGCGGCTCTCCAGATGTTCAGGAACTACAATTCCCATCAGCCCCTGCCAGCATGGCCAATTGGCCATGCTGATGAGAGCGATAAGTGCTTCCCCAGGCTGTCAAGGGAAACCTTGGATTCCACAGGCTTCAATCATAAGGAACATCTCAGCCCCACCTACCTCACAAGATGTCTGTTGCAGGGAGAGGAAGGGAAGGAATTTGTAAGCCACTTTGAGACTCTTCTAACAGGAGAGAAAGGCAGGGTATAAATCCAAACTCTTTTTCTTCGTTTATTGGACAGTATCCTGTGCACAAGGAGAAACGAGCAAACTAGGAAAACAAACAGAGAAGTGGGAAAGTGTCTGTGGCTAAGAACGAAACAAAATGTAGGCTTAGATCCTAAGCAGCCTGTCTGGTTTTTTAGTTCTGTGTTGAATCGATACTTCGATGCTTCGTAGCCTCAAGCTACATTCTATATTCCTCATACACTCAATGCTTCAAAGATCAGCCCCCCCACAAAAAAATAAAAGAACAAACAGAAATTCTGCAGATAAACAGGTGAGGGAGAACTGAGTGAACTCAGAAAATAGTGCCATTCAGGAAGTTCAGGGAAGCAGAGAAGCGTGGGAAACAAAGTCAACAGATCACACAGCAACTGAAGACATTTTCAAAACATTTTAGTCTGAGAATCACTTTAAAGGGGGATTCATTTAAAATATTTTGAGGCTAGAATTTGTACTAGAAAATGTTAACAGAGAGAAATTTTTCTCTCTTTCTCACAATACTAGAACCAGGGGGCATTCATTGAAAATGCTGGGGGGAAGAATTAGGACTAATAAAAGGAAACACTTCTTCACGCAACGTGTGATTGGTGTTTGGAATATCCTGCCACAGGAGGTGGTGATGGCCACTGACCTGGATAGCTTTAAAAGGGGCTTGGACAGATTTATGGAGGAGAAGTCGATCTATGGCTACCAATCTTGATCCTCTTTGATGTGAGATTGCAAATGCCTTAGCAGACCAGGTGCTCAGGAGCAGCAGCAGCAGCAGGCCATTGCTTTCACCTCCTGCACATGAGCTCCCAAAGGCACCTGGTGGGCCACTTCAAGTAGCAGAGTGCTGGACTAGATGGACTCTGGTCTGATCCAGCTGGCTAGTTCTTATGTTCTTATGTTCTTAGAAATAAAACGTTTTGGGGGTAAAAACAATGCAGAACTCCATGGAGGACATATTTTATTTCCTGTCTCAAAACATTTCAAAACGTTTGTGCAGAAAGGGCCGCTGTTTGACTGCGTTGTCTTACACTGTCTTACAAGAAAGGCAGGCTATTAATAAACTAAATATTTTTCCCTAACATACCGACACAGCTACGTGAAATTTCTATCTACACAACTGCACGTGTAATTATTAAGTGAGTACAAATTATAGGTGGGTGGCAGACAGGGTGTTTACTGTATTATTATCTTTTGCATGTGCTGGATATCAGAGCTTTAAAGTGATTGA
Organism: Sphaerodactylus townsendi; assembly: GCF_021028975.2. NCBI lineage: Eukaryota > Metazoa > Chordata > Lepidosauria > Squamata > Sphaerodactylidae > Sphaerodactylus > Sphaerodactylus townsendi. The sequence continues at coordinate 174,624,247 of NC_059425.1, read as the reverse complement.
GATAAGCCTCCTTTATGTAGCGGTCTTTTAAAAGTGGTAAGTCGCTAGCTGTTTGATCCATTCATATATTCATCAACAATTCTATGGCACGTAACAAGAATTTAAAAGCTTTGAACTCGGCTGAGTGTTTGATATTAGTAATCAGTCGCAGCCTTTTCCCTAGAAGCTTGTTTCGCTTCAAAGTGAACTTGATGGTTACTTTTGGATGCACATTACCAAGAATTGCTGCTGTATTCTGAGGATTAAATGACAACAGAATTAGACCACAAACCAGTTCCTTACCTGCCAGGGTCGCAAAGCAATTGCAAGTTCCCTCACTCAGGATGGGCCTTATGGCAACTCTTTCTAGATGCACCCTGTTAGAAGATTTTGTACAGCCATATGGGTCCATGCAACATCCCCCAAACCAGAACAAAATCCATGAAGTACTTTTCATTGGACAGACCAGATTAGCACAAAGTACCGTGCAAGTACTTGAGCCCACCCGGACTGTTCATGAAGCTTGTTGGACCCAAATTTTAATAGATAGAGAAACGGAAAGCAGATCTCCCTAGGCAAGGGTATAAAGAAGAAGAGGAGGAGGAGGAGGAAGAGGAGGAGGAGGAGGAGGAGTTTGGATTTATATCCCCCCTTTCTCTCCTGTAGGAGACTCAAAGGGAGCTTACAATCTCCTTGCCCTTCCCCCCTCACAACAAACACCCTGTGAGGTGGGTCCATTTAATAAAAAAAATAGAGTTGCAAATGTTTCAATTAAATAAATATTTGTAAAAAAGGGAAGGAAGACCCTGAACCCAAATCTCAGACCCAACACCCCAATGCGTAGGTGCAGAACTCTCAGATCAAAGCCCCACAAAAGGAAAATAACTGTAGATTTGGAATTCAGTTTGAGAAGCAGAAGAGGAGGAGGAGGAGGAGGAGGAGGAGGAGTTTGGATTTATATCCCCCCTTTCTCTCCTGTAGGAGACTCAAAGGGAGCTTACAATCTCCTTGCCCTTCCCCCCTCACAACAAACACCCTGTGAGGTAGGTGGGGCTGAGAGAGCCCCGAGAAGCTGTGACTAACCCCAGGTCACCCAGCTGGCGTGTGTGGGAGTGTACAGGCTAATCTGAATTCCCCAGATAAGCCTCCACAGCTCAAGCGGCAGAGCGGGGAATCAAACCTGGTTCCTCCAGATTAGAATGCACCTTCTTTTAACCACTACTCCACTGCTGCTCCTAATCTTATCCGCTTCCTCCCTGAAATGCCAGCAGGCTGTAGGATTAACTTTACCGCTGCATGTTCTGCAAAAATGTTTGTTTAGTCAATCTCCATTTGTTGTTCTATCACAGAAATGCAGAAACTATCCAGTGTGTGTGTCATGTTTCATCAAGTCACTTCTGACTTATGGTGACCGTCTGAATGAATGACTTCCAAAAGATCAGATCCTTAACAGACTGACTCAGGTCTTGCAAACTGAAATCCATGACTGCCTGTTGCATCAGTCCGTCCCATGTTGGGCCTTCTTCTTTTCCTACTGCCTTCAACCTTTCTGAGCATTATTGTTTTCAGGCAGAGTCCACTGTCCGGCATCCATCCAAAATCATCTCAAATAACACACTTTCAAACTGAGAGACATAGGAAGACTGAATAGAACCTTCAAAAACCATTTTGTAAGATGAGCCCCTTTGAAAATATGGATGAAATATAAAAAGAATAATAATAAGAAAATGAACATACAAAAAAATTACAACAGAAGGAGCTGAAATAAAACATCCTGAAGACATGTTAGAAAAAAAGTTGTGCGGAGTTCTTTCCCAAAACGCTTCTTTTTACGTCCTCAAGATGTTTTATTTGTGCTGTGCAGAAAAAGCCATGAATTACCAGTCCTATCATCCTATCATTTTCTTGCTTTATCACTGGGACTTGGCCATAATGACCACCTGCACCAATTTTTTCTTCTGACACATTCCTCCAGCAAATGGTGGTTTCTAACCATGCAAGATACTCTTGCATTGGTGCAAGGGCATCTTGGGTCATCTCCTGCGTCATGCGAAAATGACGCATGCTGCAGTGACACACCGCTTGCCAGAGAAGAAGAAGAAGAGGAGTTTGGATTCATGCCCCACCTTTCTCTCCTGTAAGGAGACTCAAGGTGGCGTACAAGCTCCTTTCCCTTCCTCTCCCCACAACAGACCCCTTGTGAGGTAGTTGGGCTGAGAGAGTTCCGAAGGAGTGCGGAAGCATATCTGGTTCACCAGATAAGCCTCTGCCACAGGTGGAGGAGTGGGGAATCCAGTTCCCCAGATTAGAATCCACCTGCTCTTAACCACTAAATCACTACAAATATGTACCAGTTTGCCCATCACCAATGGAAGCATTACAATTAAGATATTATAAGAATATTAACTTCATTTATGACCACCTTTCTCACTGTGACTCAAGGCAGATTACAAAATATGAGAACCAATTCAGCCAGGCAGCACAGAGCTCCAGTCAGTGATACGGTGGGACTAGAATTACAGACCTGGAAAACAGTGTAAACCAAAAACTGTCTAAGGCAACCCAAACTTTCTGAGGACATATCCAAATGAGGTCAGGCGGCTAACGAAAGGATATTGCAGTAAAAACAGAGGTGATGCGTACAGTAAACATTGCAATGGACTACATTATTATCTTTATAGCAGTGATGTAGGCAGCAACCTGCAAAATATCAGGTCAGGCCAACATACACCAAACGTGGAATGCAAAGGACAGTGTACTCCACACCACAGTGCTACAATAGCAGCAGCACAAATGCATTATGCACACACCCACTTTTCTGTTTGGTGCCCAGGTACTAAACTGGGAGCAAAGAGAAACTGAGTTCTGAACATAAGAACATAAGAACAAGCCTGCTGGATCAGACCAGAGTCCATCTAGTCCAGCACTCTGCTGTGAAAGCAATGGCCTGCTGCTGCTGCTCCTGAGCACCTGGTCTGCTAAGGCATTTGCAATCTGAGATCAAGGAGGATCAAGATTGGTAGCCAGAGATCGACTTCTCCTCCATAAATCTGTCCAAGCCCTTTTTAAAGCTATCCAGGTTAGTTTAGGAGACTTCATCCTAGCAGACTTCATCCTGCCCATGCGTTTAGGAGACTTCATCCTAGCAGATAAGTCTGGGCTTGTCTTGTCCCAAGGATGGATAAGAAGATATAAAATATAGCATCTGCTTTGGTAATATTTTGGGATTTTGTTTGCTTTTCTTAGGAAAGTAACTAAAACTACCACTTACCCCTACCCCACAAATCTGCTCAGATCAAAAAAACATGCTGTACTTGAGGAAACTTTTCTGACATTCAGGAGAATGAACTAATCAGAATTCATGCAGCGATTGTTTGCTTGCAGACCCAAAAAGCTAACACTGAAAGCCTTCAAGGAGTATTGGTTTGTCTTCAAAGACACATCAGTATCTTACTTTAAAAATAAGGAAGCTGAATATGGAGAACCCATTGAGAAACTGAGCCTAAGAGGTAAGGGATGACTTTTATTATTTCATTTGTGAAGCTCCAGACACAGTTCCCTGACACAGTGCTCTTTGCAAACTTCTGCTTATGTTGCAGGCATGGTTCATGTGTAACACCAAAGCACCGTGTGCCACTATTGAATAAACCCTCTGAATCTGTGGGTTCCTATGTTACCTCTTCGCATCTCCTCGCAGGTAGCTGATAGTTAACTATTTCCAGATTTCCAGCAAACCACAGTTGGCCGGGATGTCCAAACCAACAAACCACAGTTTTGTGCTTTCCTTGCAAAACAGGACCCAAGTGCATATTTGATTCTGGATGGCGGGAAAAGAGCAAACCAGAGCCTGCCAGCTCAAATGTAATGGAATACTGTTTGCTACGGAAGCAAACAGGGCTAATTAGATGACTGTTTGGGAGGAGAAGGAAGGGTGCGAACCCGTGAAGCTCCTCCCCAGACTCATAGTTTACAGTTACACCTGAATAATACCAACGCAGCTCTGCTACTGTATAATGTTTCGATGGAGTAAATTATGTTATAAGTTGCATTTCATTTCGTTCATTGAATTTCTATTGTTAATGCTTGAAGCATTAGCCGACCCACAGTAAATAAAGAATGATATTGCAACTCTGTGATGGAATCTATACTGGCATGCGTGATGTAGCGGTTAAGGGCAGGTGGATTCTAATCTGGAGAACTGGGTTTGATTCCCCACTCCTCCACCTGAGTGGCAGAGGCTTATCTGGTGAACCAGATGTGCTTCCGCACTCCTACACTCCTATGCTGGGTGACCTTGGGCTAGTCAAAGTTCTTCGGAATTCTCTCAGCCCAACTACCTCACAAGGGGTCTGTTGTGGGGAGAGGAAGGGAAAGGAGCTTGTAAGCCACCTTGAGTCTCCTTGCAGGAGAGAAAGGTGGGGCATAAATCCAAACTCTTCTTCTTCTTCTCTGGCAAGCGGTGTGTCACTGCAGCATGCGTCATTTTCGCATGACGCAGGAGATGACCCAAGATGCCCTTGCACCAATGCAAGAGTATCTCGCATGGCTAGAAACCACCATTTGCCGGAGGAATGTGTCAGAAGAAAAATTTGGTGCAGGTGGTCATTATGGCCAAGTCCCAGTGATAAAGCAAGAAAATGGATGATAGGACTGGTAATTCATGGCTTTTTCTGCACAGCACAAATAAAACATCTCGAGGACGTAAAAAGAAGCGTTTTGGGAAAGAACTCCGCACAACTTTTTTTCTAACATGTCTTCAGGATGTTTTATTTCAGCTCCATCTGTTGTAATTTTTTTGTATGTTAATTTTAGCCAAAAGCGTAGGTAAAGCACAACCTCACATATGGTTTCTCACGTGTCTGTCATTCAGGATGTGAAATTGTGCCAGACGTAAGTGTGTCAGGAAAAAAATATGGAATCAAGTTACTCATCCCTGTTGCTGATGGAATGAATGAAGTACACTTGAGATGTGATAACGTGAGTAGCAAAATAAGCACCCAATCCTATAGGAAGGCTTAGGGGGTGGCTGGAGATCTCCTAGGACCGTGGTGGCGAACCTTTGGCACTCCAGATGTTATGGACTACAATTCCCATCAGCCCCTTCCAGCATGGCCAGTTACAACATCATGCTGGCAGGGGCTGATGGGAATTGTAGTCCATAACATCTGGAGTGCCAAAGGTTCGCCACCACTGTCCTAGGATAACAACCAGGTGGTGGCTGGAAATCAATGATCTCCAGGCAACAAATATAAATTAATCTGGAGAAAACGACTGCTTTATCACATTATATACTCCATTGAATTCCCTCCCCTCTCCAACTCCTCCTCTCCTCAGACTTCACTCCCAAAATCTCTAGGTATTTTTCCCAACCTGGAATTGGCAACCCTAATTGGGTTGAAGAGGGCACCAAAGATGGGCACCTATATCAGTAAACTTTGGCTAGTCCTTGTTGGAGAAATACCATCTCTCTCTGGTCCTTTCAGAATCATGGCTGAAGCTAACGAAAGACGATCCATTAAGTTTATTTATTTATTTTATATTTTCGACTTATTGGCCGCCCTCCCCCGAAGGGCTCGGGGATGCTTACAACATCATAAAACAATCGTCCATTTCCTAGAATCGTTATTATTAACATCAGACAAAGAAATAATCTAAAACCAGAATAAGATCCACAACAGTTTGGATGGCGATAAAATCCCACCCCCAAGCCCACCGGAGGCCAGGACGATGTAACCACACTCAGCCTGGCTAGCCAAATGCCTGGCGGAACAGGTCCGTTTTGCAGGCCCTGCGGAAGCTCACCAAGTCCTGGTCTCTCTAGGGAGCCTGTTCCACCAGAGGGGGGCCAGGACCGTAAAGGCCCTGGCCCTAGTGGAGGCCAGCCGGACGTGTTTGGGGCCAGGGACCACTAATAGGCACTCCTCCGAAGATCGGAGGGTCCTAACAGGGCGATTATAAACAAAATACAATTTGCTGGTATGGTTGCTCTGCCAGAACTCAACTCCAGACTATAGAGGTCAGTGCCCCTGGTGAAAATGGCTACTTTGGAGGTTGGGCTGATATGCCTTCTTTTTCCAAACCTACACCCTTTTTCCAAACCTACACCCTTTTTCCAAACCTACACCTTTTTCCAAACCTATACCCCACTGATATGCCTTCTTTTTCCAAACCTACACCCTCAAGCCTCTAGGACAGGGGTAGGGAACCTGCGGCTCTCCAGATGTTCAGGAACTACAATTCCCATCAGCCCCTTCCTGCATGGCCAATTGGCCATGCAGGAAGGGGCTGATGGGAATTGTAGTTCCTGAACATCTGGAGAGCCGCAGGTTCCCTACCCCTGCTCTAGGAGTTTTCCAACCCAGAGCTGGCAACCTTATTTGCCAGATTTCTTTTCATCGTCCTCAATGGATTGTCTGTTGCAGGAAAATCAGTATGCCAGGTGGATGGCGGCTTGCACCTTAGCTTCTAAAGGAAAGACCATGGCGGATAGTTCGTACCGCCTTGAGGTCCATAACATCCTGTCGTTCTTGAAGATGAAAAGCAGGACAACCGTTCCCCAAGCAGTGCCCAGCCCAGAAAGCATGGATGCGAAACCAGAGTGCTTTGTCTCGCCACGATATGCAAAGAAATACAAGTCCAAACAGGTAATGAAGGAGAGGGTGTGCAAATGGAATTACAGTTGTGTTTTCATCAGATAGTAAAATATTCAGTGTCAGCCTACCCAGGGCTACTGCTATCTAAGTCTACTGAAGTGAGGGGGAAAGAGTTTAACGAAGTCTACTGAAGTGAGGGGGCAAGAGTTTAACGAAGTCTACTGAAGTGAGGGGGAAAGAGTTTAACAAAGTCTACTGAAGTGAGGGGGAAAGAGTTTAGCTAAGTCTACTGAAGTGAGGGGGCAAGAGTTTAGCTAAGTCTACTGAAGTCAGGGGGAAAGAGTTTAACGAAGTCTACTGAAGTGAGGGGGAAAGAGTTTAGCTAAGTCTACTGAAGTGAGGGGGCAAGAGTTTAGCTAAGTCTACTGAAGTCAGGGGGCAAGAGTTTAGCTAAGTCTACTGAAGTGAGGGGGCAAGAGTTTAGCTAAGTCTACTGAAGTGAGGGGGAAAGAGTTTAACTAAGTCTACTGAAGTGAGGGGGCAAGAGTTTAACGAAGTCTACTGAAGTCAGGGGGAAAGAGTTTAGCTAAGTCTACTGAAGTGAGGGGGCAAGAGTTTAACAAAGTCTACTGAAGTCAGGGAACGAGAGTTTAACTCTATTTAGGATTGCACTGCAAGTCTCAAGCTGTTTCAGGCCTGCATCATTCAATTCATGGACGGAATAGTCTTAACCAAGAGAAAGGGTCATCTTTAACACTTCCCACTCAAGGAGGTCTGCTCAGCAGGGCTTACTCACAGGTGGATGGTGCCTGGGTGAAATGACCTCTCCTGCCCCCATAGATAGGTCAGTGTGTAAATCCAAACACTTCCTCCTCCTCCTCCTCCTCCTCCTCCTCCTCCTCCTCCTCCTCCTCCTCTTGAGAATCAAGCTGTTAAAGTATTCTAACTGCGAACTGAATTCCAGTTACTTCAGTGGGATGCTTGGATTGCAAGTTTTTTTTTGGTCAGAATTCAAAGTGAGGTGTGTTTTTCGCCTGATGGCAAAGAGAAAACATTATGATCAAGTTGACGGTTCACCTCTGCCTCAAATTGACTAGGTGACCAGATGCAAGCTGATCTTCAGAGTGGCCAAACCAGCTTGCCTTTCTTTTTGCCCTGCAGTTATCCGAAGCACTTGAGTATCCTTTAGCCCCAAGGTGTCAGGGGTGGCACATTCCTGAGAAACTGGTGAACCAAATAGGGAGGCTTCCCATCATGCACAACATACCCCGCAGGTGTGTTGTTTTATTACAGGTATTGCAGTCTGCTTGGTCCAGCAGTCCCCAACTTTTTTGAGCCTGGCTGTATCTGTGGAATTCTGATACAGTAAGGTAGGCACAGCCATGAAATGGCTGCCACAAAATGGCTGCCACAGGAGGCAGAGCCAGTCACAACATGGCTGCTGAAGCTTACCCTGAGTTTCACAGTGAAGATGCTTGTGTTGTGGGGGTAGCTGCTGCCAAAGGATCGTTTTTACAAAATCCGTATAACCAATCAAATCTCCAGTGGCCCATCAGAAGCCTTGCTGGCCCAAAGACCCACATGGCCCCACCCACTTTCTAAAAACACTTAGCAAACACCAGGAAAAGTGTTGGATGGAGCCCATAGACCTCACGTTGGTTTTGTATGCAGATACCAGCAGAGGTGGGATCCAGCAGGTTCTCACCAGTTCCCGAGAGTGGGTTACTAATTATTTGTGTGTGCCGAGAGGGGGTTACTAATTGGGTCCGCTTTTCCATCTCCACGCCCTCGCCTCCCCGAGAGGCATCCTGCCTTTGGACTTGAAGGTTCCATATAGCAATTGCGACTAATAATGTAACTCCGTGAACTGGGTTAATCCCTTTCAGGTACTGCAATTCATTGATTCTCAGGCTTTCGTACCTTTTTCTCACCCGTCTCCATCAAAGAACCTGTGTGTTTCACCATTGCTGTGTTCAGATTTGTGAGTTGGGGCATTTTCTATAATGTGATGATGATTTAGAAATGACCTGGTGCAAAAAAAAATTTTTGGGTCATGGTGGGGTGGCTGCCCATGGGGCAGGTTTTGCCCAGGGCTCAGGTTTGCCTAGGTACGCCTCTGCCCCCTTTGCTGGCGAGGGAACCTGTTACTAAAATTTTTGGATCCCACCACTGGATACCAGTTTGCTCCCTGAAGGTAGCAGCCATTAACATTTAGCCTGACTGACTAAATCTGCGTCCATCTCTCTAATACTGCACTTTAATTTCATGCTTCCGTTGATGAAAACCACATTTTTTTCTCCCCCTTACAGCTGACGGCTCGCATTCTGGAAGCCCACCAAAACATTTCCCACCTGTCTCTGATGGAAACCAAACTTCGGTTTATCCAGGCATGGCAGTCGCTTCCCGAGTTTGGTTTGTCATACTACATAGTAAGGTAAACTTGATGCCATATGATATGGCCTTGATCTTTTAACAAGTAGTTTTTTCTGAACATGTTTTGCTATCTCAATTTTAACCGAAAGGCACGACCAGCCAAGAAGATCAGTTGAGGTGCTTTTGAGCCAAGCACGGTGCTCTTGCAATAGGATTTCTGGCATTTGTGACTGGAGTGCTCTCAAAACGTTCCACTCTGTCTGTGTGCCTCTTTTTCCTACTAGACCAACCTAGCATGGGCCCTTTCTGCACAAATCTCCTAATACATTTGCAAAACGTTTGAATCCCACCTTTTGGTCTGTTAGTCTCTTGCCTTTGAAAACTCTACTGGGTTTTTGTAAGTCAGCTGTGACTTGAAGGCACTTCACAGACAAATGTTCATAGGTTGCAGAGCATGCTTTGTCCACTAGGTGGTGCATGTCTTATGACATTGGGATGCAGTGTGTTCTTCGAAAGAGTGGAGCAGGAGAGCATTTCAGGACTTCGTTATTTCTTTGGTGTAATTTTCATCCCATCTTTCTTGTTATTTCTTTGGTGTAATTTTAATCCCACCTTTCCTTCGAGGAGTTCAGAGTGGCTGAGAGTGTGTGATGATCCCAATGGTCCCTAAGGCAGTCACTAAGGTTTGTGGCAAGAGGTAATTCGAACCTGGTCTTTCAGCCCCTGGGCTTTCAGGTCACGACTAGACTGTATTGCTCATGGAGGTGTAATAAGGGAGGAGGTGGCCTGACGTCACAACCCTGGAACCAGCATGCTTTTGGTGCCATCTCCCTTCTCATTGACTCAAAACCAACCTCAGCTGCCTACAAGTGTGTCTTGCCACTTCTCAGGTTTTCTACATTATGACCACTTGTTCAGCACATGGCTGTACGAAAAGGGGTTGTAGGGATTCTGTAACACTCCACAGGTAAGTGGAGAAGTTTACAACAATAAACATTTCATAGAAATGGACTAAAATAGGTGGAAGAGTAGATATGAACTGAAAAGAAGCATCCCCTGCCTTTTATTACTCTCACCTGAATATTGGAATTGAGAATTGAGATACAAAAATAGAACCAGTAAGCAATGTGGCATTAAAGTAATGTGTATACACACACACACACACGTGTGTGTGTGTGTGTGTGTGTGTGTGTGTGTGTGTGTGTGTGTGTGTGTGAATAAACATAGTGTTTAATGCTGAAAACAGTAACAAACAATAACACTAGGACCAGCTTCAGAGCCAGTGGACCCATGTCGCACCAGAAAGCTGTCCAAAGAGGTCTGTTTCTGATGCCTCTTTAAAATTTGTCTGAAATGGGGCAAGACATTGTCATTAAACAAGTTGCAGACATGGCCTGCAACAGCTTTGTCCGGGTGATTTTTCTCCACAAACCCCTGCACCTCACTGCAAATCGATGAAAACTGAGACAAATTTTTCACTGAAAAAATTGATGAAAACCAAGGTTCCACTGTGTATGTGTGTGTGTGCATTTATATGTATGCATATGATTCCCCACTTCATAAGTATACTACATGTATGTATGTATGTATGTATGTATGTATGTATGTATGTATGTATGTATGTATGTATGTATGTATGTATGTATGTATGTATGTATGTATGTATGTATGTATGTAGTAAAAAAATTGATGGGCCTCCAGTCCCTGAGGGGCCCCTCAGCTTCAGCCTAGTCAGCTTGATGGATAATACAGCCCTTACTCCAACCATACGACCATGGGCTCTTGTCATGTATTTCTTAAGCTGGATGAAGTCAGGGAGGAAGAGTTTTCTCTGTATTGTTGGAGACATGATACACCTTTGCTTTTTTTGAGAAACATGTACAGAATCAGGAAATTGTTTGCTTCCCCCTCCCCAGATTTAAAGGAAGCAAGAAAGATGATCTCCTGGGAATTTCTTATAACAGACTGATAAGGATTGATTCTGCCACCGGGGATCCGATTACAACATGGAGATTCTCAAATATGAAGCAGTGGAATGTGAACTGGGAGATTCGGCAGGTTGGAGTCTTTTGTTTCCTTGACACCCCCCACCCCCCCACCCTCCGGGCATCTCTCTCCGCTTGATTGTAGTCGACTGAAATGCCTCCAGTAGATAAGAGCAAACCCACAGCCTCTATTAGCATTTTGTAATAGGTCTTGTTTGTTGCATGCACTTGGGAGTGTAAAATCATTCAGCTCCACCTCTCAGACAGAAATTGCTGCATTCATGTGTTTTTTCTTATGAGCACCATCTGCACGCACCTTTTGTTCCCTCGTAGATCGGGTTGTTTTTTTCGGCACGTGACAAGCCAGGTTTCCTTAGAACTGCCTTAATCAAAGACTTGAAATCTGAGATCTCCATCCAGATATCAAACCTGGCTTCTAGGTTTTCCTGCCTTCAGTTCTGGGGGGGGTGGGGTAGGAAGGAGGGAGAAGGTTATAGATATAGGCACACCCACAGGAAGACAGATAAGGGAATGCGTAAATCCATTTGGGAGTTCACAAAAGACCTTCCTTTTGCTCCCAATGTGTAATAATTTGTGGAATTTCTTGCCATGACATGTGGTGGGGAGGAGGGGGGCTGACTCTGATATCCTTAAAAGGGATTGTCTGTGGAGGAGGAGGGAAGATTTTTTCAATCAGGGTTAGCCATGGGACTTAAATGGATCCTGCTCAGAGGCAAAGAACATCTGAATTCCAGTGGGAGAGGACTGTGGTCTGGTTTTGCTGCTTGTTAGCACCACCTAGCCAGTGTGGTGTAGTGGTTAAGAGCAGGTGCACTCTAATCTGGAGAACCGGGTTTGAATCTCTGCCCTGCCACTTCAGCTTTGGAGGCTTATCTGGTGAATTCAGATTAGCTTGTGCACTCCAACGTATGCCATCTGGGTGACCTTGGGCTAGTCACAGTTCTTTGGAGCTCTCTCAACCCCACCCACCTCACAGGGTGTTTGTTGTGGAAGGGGAAGGGAAAGGAGATTGTAAGCCCCTATGAGTCTCGTTACAGGAGAGAAAGTGGGGGACATAAATCCATCTCCTTCTCCTCCTCCTCCTCCTCCTCTTCTTCTTCTTCTCCTTTTCCTTCTCCTTCTCCTCCTCCTCCTCCTCCTCCTCCTTCTTCTTCTCCTCCTCCTCCTCCTCTTCTTCTTCTTCTCCTTTTCCTTCTCCTTCTCCTCCTCCTTCTCCTCCTCCTCCTCCTCCTTCTTCTTCCTCTTCTTCCTCTTCTTCTTCTTCTTCTTCTTCTTCTTCTTCTTCTTCTTCTTCTTCTTCTTCTGCCTGACCTGTATTGGAAATAGAGTGCTAGTCCAAATGGATTCTTGGTGTAAACCAATCCGGGCCAATCCTATATCTCAGAAGCCGCTACTCTCCATATTATAACTTAGCTGGCACATGCAACAAGGCACAGAGTCTGCAAATCTTAGGATAAACAATCACTGCGCATAGCAATTCGGCGGCAAACTCGGGCATCTGTACATAGTAAAAATATACATATGATTTGCCCTGTTTCTAGTTTTCTTCTGCTCATTCCAGGAGGGAAATAATCCTACAAATTGGCAAATCAGGAATATAATTCTGTATATACATAATTTGGTTCAATAAGCCCTGAGAAAAATGCCCTGTCCCTTAACAGAGGTAGAACATCTTTAAATGGGCAACTGAGGTTTTTCGCCGCATGGAAGTGAATAACGTCATCTGATGAATAACATCCTAGTAAGCCCCTGTGAAAACTGGCAGGACATTGTTCTCCAAGCCTTTTGGAAACTATACTGACGCCTCCAGTCTGATGGAGCATGGATTCCTGGGCCCATTGAGAAACCAAGGATTCCCACTAGTATACAAAGGGCTTTTCCTTTTCCACTAAGCACAACCACTTCAGATGCCACCTGTATTTGAACTACTGATTTTGAGTAGCTGTGGCTTCCAGCCAAGACCAAATCATGTTTCCCAGAAGTTCCGTGAAACATAGAATTGAAAGGGACCGCCAAGGTCATCTAGTTCAACCCCACACACAAAGCAGTTTCTTACTTAACTCCTGCATTCTTCCTTTCAATGAAATTTACCGAGGCAGTTCCCTGTATAAGACAGTAATCAAAACATCCCACAAAGCAGGTGTGTTTCTGTGTACTTAAAAATTAAAAGCAGCCACAGTGTTCCTAGCCTGAACAGAGGATTGGTATAAGGAAGTTACTACTGATGTAATCGTTTCTCTCCTGCCATTGGTCCACGAAAAATTTTCAGCCTACCGGTTGCTTTTCTTTCTGCAGAGTGAAAGATCTAAGGACCTTGTCATTTTTTAATGGCACCCTCATTTTTTCCCCCTTTGGTGGGTGTTGATCTTCAGCAGAAAAATAGCAGGAAAAAATGAGTTCAATAGCATCTTCTTGCCTATGGTGTCTTGCTTCTGATTGCTGCATTTGGGGCTTCTTTTCAGTGAATCAGCAGGAAATGAGAGCAAACCCTTTCTCTCCTCACTCATTCATCTGTAACACTGGACTCTAAAGCCAGAACAAGATTGTTATAGAATTGAAAAGCATCGGGACCACAGAGGACAGATCTACTGCCCATTGAGAAGTATTGGGCAAAGCTTCTCAGTGGGTGGTAACCCTGTTCTCCTGACCCAATGCTGGAATCAGCAGGACCAGCTAAGAGCAACTATGAACTTTTTGGGCTGAAAGGGCCGGCTCCTTTGCAGGATCGGAGCCTGCAGAGCAAACGTCCTGAGGCTACTTTCAGCGAATGGCAGCAGGAAGAATCCCTTCAGCTGCACACAAAATGTGGGCACAAGCAGAGGGTGAAACTGACCAGAGAGCAGAATGGTTGGGGTGGGAAACACGGGATGCCTCCTGAACTCTGGGTTTGCTCTCGTCTCTAGAGTGACAGGACTGCTGAATTATAGCAGATCTGATGGTTATCTATACTTGGTTTTCATTTTTTTCCCTTCAGGTTGCAATTGAATTTGATCAGAACGTGTCTATTGCCTTTACGTGCCTGAGCGCGGATTGCAAGGTCGTCCACGAATACATCGGAGGCTACATTTTCCTGTCAACCCGTGCCAAAGACCAGAACGAAACGCTGGATGAAGATTTATTCCACAAATTAACTGGAGGGTGGGAGTGAGGGCAAGAAACACCTGGATTATGTCAGCTCCAGAAAAATGCAAGACGGGAAATTCTCCCTCTATTCATCTCTTTTGAACAGGTGCTGAGTGTGTAAGCAGTTGTGGTCTTAAATCTTTTTCTCCTCCGTATCTCAGGGGTGAGCCAAGTCAAATTTCAATACTTTAAACCTATTTCACTCCCAACAAAATACTGTCACGGTAAGATAGGTCCATTCCGCACAGCCTAAATAAGATGACCTGGGGTTGCTAAGAAAGGCTGACCTGGGAAAGCAATGTGCACAGTTTTCGTTCCAAGATGTCGTCAGGGTGCCTCATTTCAGTTCAAGGCGTCTTTTTTGGAGAACACTTCAAAGTGCACCTTTCCCCCCAAACCACCTGCAAGATGTCTCCTGCCTGGTTCTGTGGAATGCAGAGTTCAAGAGGCATCCCGTGTTTCCCACCCCAACCATTCTGCTCTCTGGTCAGTTTCACCCTCTGCTTGTGCCCACATTTTGTGTGCAGCTGAAGGGATTCTTCCTGCTGCCATTCGCTGAAAGTAGCCTCAGGACGTTTGCTCTGCAGGCTCCGATCCTGCAAAGGAGCTGGCCCTTTCAGCCCAAAAAGTTCATAGTTGCTCTTAGCTGGTCCTGCTGATTCCAGCATTGGGTCAGGAGAATACTTCTCAATGGGCAGTAGATCTGTCCTCTGTGGTCCCTATGCTTTTCAATGCGAGTCCTCTGAGTGGCTAAGATTCTCTGATGCGTGTCTGCATTCCTTCAAAGATCGCTCCTCCAAAAAAGAAAAAAAAAGAGGAAAACTATATATTACAGAATCGGCAGGACCAGCTGAGTACAACTGTGCATTTTTAGGCTGAAAAGGCACCCAGGATCGGAGCCTGCAGAGCAGAATTCCTGGGGTAACCTTCAGCAAATGACAGCAGGGAGACTCCCTTCAGCTGCCCACAAAATGTCAGGTGCAAGCAGAGGTTGGAGCAGACCAGAGAGCAAAATAGTTGGGTGAGATACAATCTCTTTTCCCCTCTGATGTCTTTGCTGTCTGGAAAGCACACTAGAAGCTGCCTCTTTTTAAAACGTCCCCCCCCCCCCCAGACGTCTTATTTTGGGTGTGCAGAGTGAAAAGAGGCAGTCCCCTCTTTTTAAGACATCCCATTCCCTCAGACATCTTTTTTTTTGTTGCTGTGCAGATTGAACCAAAGAGGGCAGTTTTGTTTCTCTGCCATTTTAACACATTAGTCTGTGGAAAGCAGTTAAGACCTTGACCTTTTATATGCACAGGACACACCCAGCATTCCCTTTCCACGTGACCCATTCCACATACAAGAGTTCCCTTTTACTGATTTCTTTGTCCGTCAGCAGTCCTGCAAGCTGCGTTGACAGGATCGCTTGAGGGACCCAAGGGCATTCACTGGGGACCAACTGGATCACGTTTTTACTCCCCCCCCCAAAAAAAAAATTAATGCAGTGAGAAAACCTTGTGCAAGAAGTTGCACTAGGAGCAGCAGTGGCGTAGGAGGTTAAGAGCTCGTGTATCTAATCTGGAGGAACCGGGTTTGATTCCCAGCTCTGCCGCTTGAGCTGTGGAGGCTTATCTGAGGAATTCAGATTAGCCTGTACACTCCCACACACGCCAGCTGGGTGACCTTGGGCTAGTCACAGCTTCTCGGAGCTCTCTCAGCCCCACCCACCTCACAGGGTGTTTGTTGTGAGGGGGGAAGGGCAAGGAGATTGTAAGCCCCTTTGAGTCTCCTGCAGGAGAGAAAGGGGGGATATAAATCCAAACTCTTCTTCTTCTTCTAGTTGGGGTGTCTTTCCTCACACAGCACATGATTTAAAACTGTTTTTCAGTGAGCAAAATGCATCTCCGCACGGAAGGTCTAAAATCCACAAACTGAATGCATCTTCTCTATGCAGAAGGTTGCTGCGAGGTCTGTTTTCTGGCACTACAAGAACTCAGGAACAACATTTGCTTTACAGAATATTTCTAGCAGATGTTTCCTTTCTGTTCATGTGTTTTGGATCCAGCCTCTGAGTTGGGAAATTCCTGTTGGTTTTGGGAGGTGGAATCTGAAAAAGGATGTAGTTTGGGAAGGGGAGGGACCACAATCCTTTGGAGTCCGCTGTCCAAAGCAGCCGTTTTCTCCAGGTGAACTGACCTCTGTTGAAATCCCTTGAGATCGCCAATACCCACCTAAAGGTTGGTAACCCTAATCCAACCCCTTTTTTGATACTGTAGAATGGGTCATGCCGGGGCAGAGCACTCATGGGAACATGGGGTCATATGTCCCCAGGCGCACACCTCTCCCCATGGCCCTGCCCTGCCAGGCTGTTGCTTTAGCCGGCGAAGCCTCCGCCGGCCAAAGGAGCAGCCTCGCAGGGCTGGGACGAGGGGCGGCCCGGCTAAGGTAAGTGGGGAGTGAGGGAGAGCGGGGGGCGCCCAAAGCCGCCGATCCCCCCCCCCCCACGCCTCTGGCTCATGCTCTCAGATCATTCCGTTTGATTAGGAATCCAAAGAGTTCTTTGCATAGACCTGAAACTTTGCAATACGGGCTTAGAACTTTCTAATGTTCCACTTTCAGGGAGCGTTATAGAAACAGGAGGCCCCAAATTGCCTGCTCATGCACAGAACATGTATGTGGCGGTTCTTTGGGATTCTGATTCTAACAGAGCTGCTGCTTGAAAATGTGGAATAAGGCTTCGGCCCTGCACATATTTTCTCGAAATCTGTGGAATTTGCTTCCAAGGAAGCACTCAGGATTCATATGACAATTTGTGTGTCATATTTGGACCACATGCATTAAGATTCTGTATTATGCTGGATTTTTAAAAGTCTATTGTTATTAATTTTAACTGGGGTATCGACTGGGAAGAGAAGAGCTAAGGGAGCAGGAATGAAATGTTATGTTAATGTGTAATGTGTAAAATTACATACGTTTTAATAGATAGAAGCATAGATTTTATTTTTGCAAAAATATTCCAATAAATCTACAACTGCAGTTTTCATTTTTGTTATTGTTACTTATAGTTGTTTTGTCCAACTTCTTTTTCATACCTTGAGGAGTTTTTTGGTTTGTTTTTACGAATTCAATGCAAATGTTTCAGCTGGGTTTTTGTACGTTTTTATAGCCATTTCAGATTTTAAAAGTAAAATATCTACTTTGCGAGACTGTGTTCCTACATGTTGCAATGTTCTGTACAACTTATTTTGGGAGAACATACAACCTTTGTGCTTTAAATCTAGGATGCTTGACACTATCTTAGGCAGGGGTCTGCAACCTGCAGCTCTCCAGATGTTCATGGACTACAATTCCCATCAGCCCCTGCCAGCATGTCATGCTGGCAGGGGCTGATGGGAATTGTAGTCCATGGACATCTGGAGAGCCACAGATTGCAGACCCCTGATCTTAGGGAAGGAAGGAAGCTACCAAATCTATCATGTATGGTTTCTAACCCATCTAAGAATCCCCTTCCCAAGGAATGTTTTGTACTGAATTCTAATTTGTATCGCATTTTAATTACTGTGAGCTGCTTTTGTAATCAGTTTCTGAATGAAAGGGGTTATGATTAAAGGTCTTCCAAAACAACTTCTAACATTCTCTTTTTAAATATTTAAGTTGCTTTGACAGCTTTATTTAAAAATTGCCATCCAGTCCATAGCTAAAGGAACCTGTGTCTCTGTGTGTTCTTTTTTTTAAAAAATGACTGGCCCTTTCTTTACAGAGATATAAAGGAAAATGACAAGCAGTTCTTCATTTGATAGCCTTCTAAAGGAATGACCCGGTGAATATTCTTTCTTTTTTAAACGTTGTTTCTCTCCTTCTGTCTTTTTCGTTTGCTCTCCTGTTTAATGTTAATAGTAAAAAGGAGAAGTACTGACCAGAAACTCTGAGTGAGATTTCACAAAATTGGGATTGCATATTTTCAGTGAGGAATTTGCTTGGGAAGTAGATATGCCATGGGGAAAGAGACATCTCCTCGCCTTTGTCTGCTTTAAATCACAAATTGCAAGCAACCTTCCTGCCTCTTGGCTGAATGAAGGAATGGGTACCTTTGAACATGTGCAGAATGTCTTTTTACTAACCGGAGTGTGTTATAAGTATGGTCAAGTTGCTTTCAACCTATGGCGACCGTATAAGTCAGGGGTCTGCAAACTGCGACTCTCCAGATGTTCATGGACTACAAATCCATGCTGGCAGGGACTGATGGGATTTGTAGTCCATGAACATCTGGAGAGCCGCAGGTTGCAGACCCCTGGTAGAAGTCAATGTCCTCCAAAACGCCTGTCATTAACAGCCTTACTCAAACAGCAAACCGAAAGCGTCTTTGATTGAGTCCATCTCTCTCTTGCTGGTGTAACCTCTTTCTGTGGGTTCTGTGGGGCAGTACTTGGAAGGAGTTGCAAAGAACTAAATTTAAACAAAACAGTTTACTTCTCTTAACAAATAACACTTTTAAAACATTTAACATTTACAGTCCTGTTAACTTTGCATTTTCAAGTCCTTATATTTACAGTCTACTGATATTGCCAAGTCCAATTCTTCTTTGCTGGTGGTTGGTTTTGAAGACTTCAGAGGCTTGGTGAATGGGATTCAAGAGGATGAAGGTTCCCAGAAAACTCTCACCATTTACATACACAAAAACCTTGAAACAATAAATTCTAACATTTACAATATAGCAAAAAAATAAACTCCCTTCCCACTAGTTCCCAACAACATTGCAGTTACCTTAAACAAGGTGTTAAGGGTTTAATAAAATCAATCAGGGTCCCAGCCTGGTAGCCTTGCTTCTTCCAACCTCATGTGTTCTGCAGCATTCTGCTTCTTTTCAGACTCCACCCCTTTCTGGGTCATCCCATTCTTACACAGGGGTTACACTGGGTCTTCCTCTTCCTTCAACTTTTCCTAGTGTTATTGTCTTTTCCAATAAGTCCAGTGAATGCACAACCATTGTCAAGTCCATATCTTCACTCCCTGCCCCTCAAAAAAATCTGGGATTAGGATTGAAGTCTTGAAGAGGCACTTTGCAACCTAGAGTTGCTAGTCAGTGGCTGGCACCTAGCAAGAGACTTGGGGGGGGGGGGGCGCAGGATTGTGCCAATGGTTTGACATCATTTCTGGAGCAAACAGAGAAGTGATGTCATGCATCTTGAGAATTCAGCAGAAACTGGTTTCATCAGCACAACACTGATTTTTTCATCTCTCCCAGCCCTGTTTTTGTCTCATTTCCCCCCTGTTGGCCTCCCAAATGGGGGTAGGGGTCTCAAAGCTGGGGGTCCCTGACCCCTGCTAGAACTGAGAACATGGCAACCATATTGCAACCACATATCAATATTGAAAATAAGCTAGGGTCATGAGAACTGTGTAAAACAACAGTTGAAAATAAGCCAGGGTCATGAGAACTCTGTAAAGCAACCATTAAGCAGCTTAAGAAATATCCATAAAACAGACTTCAGGCTAGAAAAAAACCATAAAACAACCACCAAAAACAAGAGAGAGTGAGAAATCAAACGCTTTATTTTAAAAAATCTGGGTAAAAAGAAACTACTTTGGCCTGGCGCCTAAACGGAAGTAGACTTGGGCAGAAGCTGATAAAAGCTGTTTCTGCAGATTCTTGCTTCTGAAGCAAGTGTATATTTCCTATTATCTTTTTCAAAAAAGGATGGTTTGACTGTCCCCAACAAGGGCGGGAACTTTTTCAAAAGTGGCCCCGCTTGATGGAATTCTCTGCCAGATGACATCTGGGTCCTGAGGGCACTTTCTAGATTCCACAGAAGGGCCTATAAAATGGAGTTGCTCCCCCAGGTGATTCAGTGAAGTCGCCCAATATTCATGCCGCCTGTTTTTAACTGCAGACGGGGATGTTGCCAAATGATTGTGTTTTATTCTGATGCCTGAGTGGTGATGCCTGTTCGACAGTGGAATTCACTGCCGCGGAGAGTGGTGGAATCTCCTTCTTTGGAGGTTTTTAAACAAAGGCTGGATCAGCATATGTCGGGGGTGCTTTGACTGTGTGTTCCTGCATTGCAGGGGGTTGGACTTGATGGCCCTTGTGGTCTCTTCCAGCTCTATGGCTCCTTCCGCACATGCAGAATAATGCACTTTCAAACTGCTTTCAGTGCTCTTTGAAGCTGTGCGGAATAGCAAAATCCACTTGCAAGCAGTTGTGAAAGTGGTTTGAAAGCGCATTATTTTGCGTGTGCGGAAGGGGCCTATGATTCTATGATATTATTTTACGGGTTGTGTTTTCAGATTTTGTAACTATGTCTTGTTCTTATTGATTGTTGACTGAATGTTGTGAGCCACCCCCAGCTCTGTGACCCAGGACAGGTGTGGGTGGAGTAGAAGTCTAAAATAAATAAAAATAAAACAAATGTTAAACACAAAAACACACACACAGAGATTTTGAAATTAGAAATACATAAAGCTGCATAACAGCTGGGTCTTCTTTCTTGGTGAACTAAGCAAATGCCAAAGGATTTAAAACATTACAGATATCCCCAACTCTTCCTTGTCCTCCTCAACTTTTGGTCTCAGGGAAGTAGGGAACAACAAGAGGACTTCATATTATATTTCCTGTTGTTTATGTTGTTGACAAATAAGTCTTCTGTTCAAACAGTGATCTGGTCCAGTCAGAGTTTGAAGCATCACTATTAGCACTAAAAATAATCCTTTGCAGGACAATTTGATCCTTACAATTACAGGGGCTGGTGGGGAGACTCTCGGCATTGGTGGGGGGGGGGGGCGGGGTAGGGAGACAGGCACTCAGCCCAGAGACTGGCACAGCCTACTCCTGGAATGGCTTTCTCTGTTTATCTTCCTGTGTCACTAAGGAATTCAGCTTTCAGTCCTAACATTCCACCCCGAATGATTTGTTGCAGCCACTGGTTTCGCCTACAGCAGAGGGATGGGTGCACCTTCCAAAGTTTCCCAAAATGCTGTTCTTATAGAAGAAGGCCTCTTTTCAACACCCACAGATCACCGTAAATAGGAATGTCCAAGGCTCTAGACTTCAACAGGCTCAAGTGTATCTTACGTTTGTTTTGGCTTGTGGCCAGTGTTTGGATAACTGGAGTGCCCTGAAAACACCAAGGGCCTTTCTCTAGATCTGGATTGGATTCCTTTACACAACTCCGTTTCACCCCTGATTCTCCAGAGTACAATAAGAGGATGTCTAAGTGTGATCCTGTGCACACATACCTGGAAGTAAATGCCCCGATGCCCTTTGGTTTGGTACTCCATCACCAGAGCATGATCTTATCATCTTATACTTATAAGTCATCTTATACTTTCCAACATTATTTTTACACTGGTGTTGAGATTACTGTCTCGGCACATGTGTTTTAGAAATGTTCAGTTCACCTAAACAAGAATAATGCAGGACAGAAATATATTGGATTATAGTGAAGTGTAATGAAATGGGCAATTGGAGCATATTATAACCAGGTATTAGGATTCAATGCTTCCAGCCCCACTAACCATGGTTAGTTTCCAAGATAAGCCATGGTCTGCAATAGAACAGCCCATGTCCAGGGGCACTGTAGTCCTTTTGCTTTCCAAGGTATTATGGATCTTGACTCTAACCAAGATTAGGATCTCATGGCACTAATATCCTAACATTAAAAGACAAATTCCAAATAAGTAGAGTAAGTTGGGAGAAGAAGAGTTGGATTTATATCCCCCCATTCTCTCCTATAGGAAACTCAAAGGGGCTTACAAACTCCTTTCCTTCCCCCCCTCACAACAAACACCTTGTGAGGTAGGTGGGGGTGGGAGAATTCCGAAGAACTGTGACTAGCCTAAGGTCACCCAGCTGGCATGTGTTGGAGTGCACAAGCCAAGCTAGTTCGCCAGATAAGCCTCCACAGCTCAAGTGACAGAGCGGGGAATCAAACCCAATTCTCCAGATTAGAGCGCACCTGCTGTTCACCACTACACCATGCTGGCTCTTTTTCCCCTTCCATGTTCAACTGCTGTTAAAGTAACAGAGGCCTCTGATACCTTAATGACAGATTTATTTATTTCTGTCCTAAACTATAACCTCTAGGGGGGACCTGGACATCCCCTGGACTTACAGCTCATCTCCAGTCTACAGAGATCAGTCCCCCTAGTGAAAATAGATGCTTTGGAGGTTGGACTCTGTGGCCTTGTGCCCCACTGGGCTCCCCTGTCGTCTCCAGGCTCCACCCTGAAATGTCCAGGAGTTTTCCCTTCTGGAGTCTGCAACCCTTCCCACCCCCAATCTCCTGCTGGTGACCAGGGGAGGACCTGGTAACCCCATCTACCACAGATGGATGAAGAGTTCACACTGAATTGTCAGAGATAAATGTGTCATGGAACAACAAACAGAAAGGGGGTGGGTGGGTGAGGGTTATTTCAAAGACAAGCCCGAAGGCTTCTCATCCCAAGAGACTGGTGTGTTATACTGGGTATGGATTATTCACAAGGGGGGTGGCAAAGTAGAATGAATGCGAATGCTGTTCATAAACGTATAAGGAAGAACAACTTTCCACAGCGAGCGAACCATCTCAAGTCTCTGAGGGCACTTTTGCACATGCAGAATAATGCACTTTCAATCCACTTCCAACGCGCTTTGCAGCTGTGCGGAATAGCAAAATCCACTTGCAAACAATTGTGAAAGTGGATTGGAAGTGTATTATTCTGCATATGCGGAAGTGCCCTCTGTTGAGTTCCAGTAAGTATCAGATCTGCATACGAATCCCAGAGTTTCTCTTTGAAACTTCTTTGATGAAATACTGTTAAATGCTTACAAATCTGTAACCACATATGCACAGAGGCTGGAATGTTCCCTCATATGCTTCCAGTAAAGAGAGAGAGAGATTCTTGCATAAGGTGTAGGTCTTCTAAGCACAGACCACCCGCCACCCACTGCTGTGCTCTGTGTAGCATTTAGTGTCTTTCATTGCAATAAACGTAGCATTCTCTAATGAAGGGAACGTTGACTCTTGGAAGCTCATGCTCTGAAAATCTTGTGGCTCACAAAAGTGCTACTGGACTTAAATCTGTTAGCACTCATTGTGCTAACAGGATCAACTTTTCTTCCCAGTCCCAAACTCTAACCGGGAAGAAGAAGAGAAGAAGAGTTTGGATTTATATCCCCCCTTTCTCTCCTGTAAGGAGACTCAAAGGGGCTTACAATCTCCTTTCCCTCCCACCCCCCACAAGAAACACCCTGTGAGGTAGGTGGGGCTGAGAGGGTTCCAAAGAACTGTGACTAGCAGCCCAAGGTCACCCACCTGGCGTGTGCTGGAGTGCACAAGCTAATCTGGTTCACCAGATAAGCCTCCACAGCTCAGGGGAATCAAACCCGGTTCTCCAGATTAGAGTGCACCTGCTCTTAACCACTACACCACGCTGGCTCTCAGGAGGGCATGGTTTGGGGATTCTAATTCAGTACAAGCCACTCTTTCAGTCCTGACATGATTTAATTCAGATGATTAGCTCAAGATTTGGTGTGGCATGACCTGACATGCGCATTTCTAAGCTGCCCTGTGTGACAGAGGTCTGGTTTTCCCAGGTTGTTTCCTGAGGTAGAAATGAATCTTTGGCACTAGACTCACTTGGCAACTCTTCGGCTCTTTCCGCTCACGCAGAATAATGCATTTTCAAACCACTTTCACAACTGTTTGCAAGTGGATT
Organism: Sphaerodactylus townsendi; assembly: GCF_021028975.2. Classification (NCBI taxonomy): domain Eukaryota; kingdom Metazoa; phylum Chordata; class Lepidosauria; order Squamata; family Sphaerodactylidae; genus Sphaerodactylus; species Sphaerodactylus townsendi. Next base: position 174,600,495 of record NC_059425.1, on the reverse strand, counting down.
TTGCCATTCCGCACAGCTTCAAAGAGCATTGAAAGCAGTTTGAAAGTGCATTATTCTGCATTTGCGGAAGGAGCCCTAAACTCTCTGTTATGCAATGTCTCCTCAAGTTTTCCTTGAAGTGACTGAAGATAAGGTGAGCTTGTGCATTTTGAGGAAAGACAGCCTCAATTAATATGCTGATCTTGAGCTCCTTTCGCTCATTTCATCTTGCCATCACTTCAAGAAAAGTCACTTGGTATAAATTTGCTTATAAACACGCTACTCCCGTGGTGGCGAACGTTTGGCACTCCAGATGTTATGGACTACAATTCCCATCAGCCCCTGCCAGTATGGCCAATTGTAATCCATAACATCTGGAGTGCCAAAGGTTCGCCACCACTGCGCTACTCCGTACCAGATGATGTTCTCAATAGCGGCAGCCAGGGAACAGATCTGAGGGACTGAATCTTTCAGATGGATGCATTAATAGATAGAGATCGAATTAATCAATCCAAAGTTGCCCCCTTCTTTAAACTTTTTAAGAAGGACCATATTAGGTCGCCATATTTAGAGAACTTGTCAACTTATATTTTTAGAATAGCACTTACTAACCTGAGATTCCAGGCTATGCCAACCGCAGTGTATAGAGCCTGATGTAGTATCTTAACTGCAGATGATTTTGTGGCAGTGAGGCAGATGAGGACATTCTGCATTATGTTTTGAAGTGTTCTCTTTATGATGACATAAGGACCAAATATATTAAGGGATTTCTCCCAATTGTGGGGGATACTCACGACACTGGGAAACTGATTTATCTACTATCCGATGGCGATCCATACATTTCCAGCAGAGTAGCACTTTTTGCTTATGCTGCAAGAAGATTCAGACTACTTTTGGTGTAACAATGATGCGTTTTATTATTTGACAGGGTTATTTGTATTGGTACTAATTAGTTTATTCAGTTTTATTGGTATGTGGGGTGCTTTTGTGTATGTTTTAATCTTATTATGTTGTGTATGAGGAGATTGTGAAGGCCAACGGCCAAGAGAATAAATTTACTACTACTTATAAACATGTGGTTAGTCTTTAAGGTGCCACTGGATATGTGCTTGATTAAGGTGCAATAGACTAAAACAGATCTCCCTCTTAAATCACTTCATTGCGGGTGAAATTGGGGCAATTTTGTAGGAGCACTTTCAATGCTTTCCCAATGCCAGGTTTTCCATTCCTACCCCCCACCCCACATATACACACACAACTGTTCCCCTCAACAAATGCAAAAGGAATTGAATCAGTCTTGAGGACTGAGGTAATTTTTCAAGGAAAAATAACCAATGTTTTGTTTCTTCTACACTTAACAGATTCCACATCTGACAGAGCCCAACCTGAGGCAACTTTTCATCTCAAAAAATTGTCAAGACTAAGGGAGAGTTGCAGGTGAGGGGTATTTTATGCCGGAGGACAAGTTGTGTGAAAGATTTCACTCTTTTTGGTTTTGTAAAAACAAAACAAGAAAAGACCTAACTGGTTAGTGAGGCTGTCTTATCAGCAGACAGGCGGTCCCCCTTGAACCCTTCATCTTCACAAAACGCAATCCTCTCCTCCCTTCCCCGGCGGCAGAGAAAGGAGAGGCCGCTCTCTCCCTGAGGCCACCCCAGCTGTGCAGGAGGAGCTATCCATCCATTTGCATGTATATGCTGGGGTAGGGGGATCAAATCTGCCTATCTACCACACAAGGAGGAGGAATGGGAGGGAGATGAGAACAGAACCTTTCTAAGAGAGTCTAGGTCAACAGCAACTGGGAAGAGAGAGGCGATCTTTCATTCCCAGCTGGCTCAGGTGGGAGAGGCGAGGGGGAAAGAGCAGCCAGGTTCATGCTTGAGCTCTGAATCACTGGACTGTATAAAGCCAAGTGTGTGAACCATCTGCTTCACTTCAGTACCTTGGTGGGTAAGTACAAGCTGATCCGAATGGGCTAAGGCAAGGTGATGGTGGGACCACTCTTGGGGAGGGCTGATGGCTTTGGAATGAATGGGCAGTGACTGAAAGAGAAATCTGCAACACAGGAGCTAGAAGTCAGTGCAGGCGGTTGGATCTGACTGGCATTGCCAGCCTTGATGCAATCTGAGCTCCTCTCCTCCTGAGAGCCATTGTGGTGTAGTGGTTAAGAGTGGGTGGGTGGACTCTAATCTGGAGAACTGGGTTTGATTCCCCATTCCTCCACATGATTTGTTTCCACGCTACATTCCTGTTGGGTGACCTTGGGCTAGACATAGTTCTCTCGGAGCTCTCTCAGTCCCACCAACCTCACAAGGTGTCTGTGGAGGGCAGAGGAAGAAACTCTCTCAGTCCCACCTACCTCACAAGGTGTCTGTTGCGGGGAGAGAAAGGGAAAGCCCTTTTGAGCCTCCTAACAGGAGGGAAAGGGGGGGGATATAAATCCCAACTCCTACTCTTCTCCCTCGTCTCGTTTTCATTATTAGGGAAAGGTCCACCAATGTGTCTTCTTCACTCATTGCAAATTGATCTAACCCCATTCCTTCAGGAATGCAGTTATTCATTTTATTTACTTTATTTCTACCCGACCTTCCTCCTCAATGGGGACCCAGAGCGGTTTACGATATTCTTCTCTCTCCCGTTTAATCATCACAACAGTCTTGTGAGGTGGGGTAAACTGAGGGTATGTGGCTGGCCCAAGGTCACCCAGCCAACCAACTTCTATAGCAGAGTGAGGACTGGAACTTGGGTCTTCTTAATTTTCGGCAGACACTCTGACCACCGCACCACAGAACCTTACAGAATTCTGCCACTTGGTGAATATGAGTTGTATTTTCAAAGGATTACAGTGAAACTGTGGTTGCCAACTGGGGGTGGTGAGTGTGGAGGGGAAAATCTCGGGAGGGGTTTCACCTAGAATCTATGGTATGTTGGAGATCAGGTTCCTGGAGAGGTGGCATAATTTGTTTTTTCTAAATAAGTATATAAATAATTGAGTTTTCCCTCTAAATTTTCTCCAGGGAAACTGATATTCGTGGTCTGGAACAGCTGTAATTCCAGAACTCCAGGGCCTGCCTGGAGGTTGGCAACCCTAAATGAAATAGAACCAGCATTAGAAACTCTCAGTGGGAGCATGCGTGCTGATGTTACCCTTAGTCCTATTACAGCATAACTGTGGCCCCTTCCACACATGCACTTTCAAACCATTTTCAATGCACTTTGCAGCTGGATTTTACTGTGTGGAATAGCAAAATCCACTTGCAAACAATTGTGAAAGTGGATTGAAAGTGCATTATTTTGCATGTGCGGAGTTTCAATGCAAAACTAAAGTCAGGGCCCAGAACCTCCTTGGTGGGCTGTAGGAGGGGAGCTACAGCCGGTTATTCTATCTACCATTTTCCCTAAGTGATGTTTTTTTTAAATGTCCATAGCAATGCTTTGAGGTCATTGTTTCTGTCTGAGATGGGAGGCTGAAAGGGGGGTTTGTTGGTAGTCTGGCATGAGGTAGGGTTCGAAGACTGAGTTCAGACCGTTTCGAAAGCCAGCAAAGCATTCGGCACATCAGACTAAGATCTGGGAAACCAGGGTCTGAGTCCCCAGTCTGCTTTGGAAACACCCTGGGTGACCTTGGGCCAAACAGTCTGTCTCAGCCTAGCCTTCCTTGCAGGGCTGTTGTTGTGAGGCTGCAATGGATGGGAGAGAACAATGTTGTAAGCAGCTTTGGATCCCCCTTCGGGAGAAAAATGGGATAAACATGTATTTTAGAAATAATCGTCTTTCACCCTAGAGGTTTCCATTTATTCGGCTTCTTTCAGTGTTTTGAATAACTAGTTAGTTACCTTATATATTTTCCACTCCTGCATAATAGGGGTCCAAACTGGTAAAAAAAATGAGAAATTACTGAAACAATAATCTTAACAAACCGGCAGGATTACAATAGCCAACAAAAAATGCAGAATTAAAAATTAATTAATTAAAATTAAATTTTAATTTAATTAATTATTAAATTAATCAAATTAAATTAATTACTTTAATTAAAAAATCAAATAATTAATTAAAAATCAAATAATCAGCAAAGATTGTTCTGTCCCCCTGCTCCCCAACTTTCTGCTATTTATTATTAGAAGGGGAGTTTGGATTTATACCCCACTGTTCTCAATTGTAAGGAGTCTCAACGTGGCTTACAAACTCCTTCCCTTCCTCTCCCCGCAGCAGACACCTTGCGAGGTAGGCGGGGCTGAGAGAGTTCAAAAAGAACTGTGATTGGCCCAAGCTGGCTTAATGTGTAGGAGTGGGGGATCAAATCTGGTTCTCCAGATTAGAGTCCACTTGCTTTTAACCACTACCCCAGGGGCACTGGAAAACTATTCCCTGGTGTGTGAAAGATTAGGGCTGAAGCCGATCTCTGGGGAGGGGGGTTCCACAGCTAAGGTGTCACCCCTGAGAAAACCCCAGCAGCCTTCTCCTTCAAAAAGTGGGAGGTAATACTAGGGTTGCTCTTTCTGGTGGGGTTACCAGGTCCCCCGTGGCCACTGATGGGGGATAGGGAAGTAGGGTTGCCACCTCCAGGTTAGGAAATTCCCAGAGATTTGGGGATGGAGCTTGCGGAGGGCAGGGACCTTATTGGGGTATCATGCCAAAAAGTCAACCCTCCAAAGCATCCGTTTTCTCCAGGGGAACTGATGTCTGTTCTTTGGATATAAGGTGTAATTCTGGGGGATCCACAGGTCCCACCTGGAGATTGGCATCCCTAATCTCTGGGTTGGGGAATTCTGGGAGATTTTAGGGTGAAGCCTGGGGAGGGCAGAGTTTGGGGAGGGATCTACAGCATGCTATAAAGCCACAGGGCTCACCCACCAGCGCAGCATTGGCTCCAGGAGAACTGATCTCTGTAGTCTAGAGATTAGTTGTCATTCTGGGAGAGCAGCAGTGGCCTAGTGGTTAAGAGCAGGTGCACTCTAATCTGGAGAACCGGGTTTGATTCCCAGCTCTGCCGCTTGAGCTGTGGAGGCTTATCTGGGGAACCAGATATGCCTGTGCACTCCCACACATGCCAGCTGGGTGACCTTGCGCTAGTCACAGCTTTTCTGAGTGCTCTCAGCCCCACCTACCTCACAGGGTGTTTGTTGTGAGGGGGGAAGGGAAAGGAGATTGTAAGCCCCTTTGAGTCTCCTATAGGAGAGAAAGGGGGATATAAATCCAAACTCCTCCTCCTCCTCCTCCTCCTCCTCCTCTTCTTCTTCTTCTTCTTCTTCTTCTTCTTCTTCTTCCAGACTTCACCTGTTGAATAGCAACCTGGGTGTCACATAGAGCACATTAGATCCTGATTTTAACTAATGCTTTGAATAATGTGGGTGAGAATTTTCTTGTGTGGCAAATGTGGGGCAGCACAGCCTTCAATTTGCTTTTCCCCTGCCCTCTGAAAACAGTTCTCTTTTATTATTATTATTATTATTATTATTATTATTATTATTATTATTATTATTATTATTATTATTATTATTATTAGGAGCTCCTTCAAAGAATAGTCATGGCCTTCCTCCTGGCCTGTGTATTTCTGCTTGTAAGGGGAGCGCCGGCCAGGCCCGCAATGCAGACGGATTCTGCAACCCAGGGAAACCTTTTCCAGGTGGTTATGGTGACCCCTCAAAGGGAAAACGGCAACCTGTCCTGTGAGGAGCTGAGCGCTCACCAGTCAACCGTCTTGCACCTGGACAACAGAAATCTTGCGTCTTTCCCATCGTGCTTGCCTGGGATCCTGGAACATCTGGATCTGAGCAAAAACCTCTTGCCTGAATTCAGCGGTCAGGATGCAGCTCACCTGCCTGGGTTGCAGGTCCTTTCCTTGAGACAGAACAAGATCCAGCAAGTGTCATGGGGTGCTGCTGGAAGCCTGACCAGGTTGCAGACCCTGGATCTGAGCTTCAACCTACTGTCATCTGTGCCGGCCTGCAACGCCTCCACTTTGGGGAACCTCAGACAGCTGTCTCTAGCTGGGAATCCGATCACAGAAATCCAGACCTTTGCTTTCTCCTGCTATCCTCAGCTGCAGTTCCTCGATCTCTCTTCCACTCTGCTGGGTCAAGACGGCAACGACGGGATTCAGGAGTCTGCCTTTGCAGTGAACTTTCTGCACGGGGACGCCTCTGAGACTGTGGGGAGTGCTCTCATTACTCTTCACCTCAGCGCCACCTTCCTGGAGAGAAGTAAGAGCTAAATTTCTGCTGGGGAGCTCCTGCGGGCCTCAAATGGAGGAGACGGGGCGGGTGGGGGGGTGGGGTTCTGCAAGGCCTTTAGAAGTATGATGGTCAACTTCCAGATGGGAACCGGAGATGAGCTCCCAGAATTACAACTGGTCTCCAGACAACAGGAAATAAATTCCCTGGGAGAAAATGGCTCCGCTGGAGAATGACTTCTGGGGTTGCCATGCGCCCGCCCACCCCCGACACCAGCGGGGGACATGGGGTAGGGTTGCCATCTCCAGGTTGGGGGACTCCTGGAGATTTGGGGAAAAGCCTGAGAGAATATAGTAATAGTAATAGTGGGAGATCGCCCGATGCCACCAGCGAGGGCTGTTGGGGGTTGACCTTCCATACACAAAGCTGCCTGTTAGGACCACCTGGTTGGGCCCTAATTCCACTTTGGACCCTGCCTATCTCCTCCCCTTCCTTCCTTCTTCTTTTTTTCTTTGGCCTTTAGATTGGGCGCCTGTGTGTATATGTGTTTTACACAATCTTGCTGTTTTAATTTATTGTTATTAATTGCTGCTGATTTTAATGGGGTAATTTTATGTTGTACCAATTTGCTGTTGGAAACAGCAGTGTTGTGAGCCGCCTCGAGCCCTTCGGGGATGAGGCGGCCTATAAATAAATAAATAAATAGATAGATGGATGGATGGATGGATGGATGGATGGATGGATGGATGGATGGATGGATGGATGGATGGATGGATGGATGGATGGATGGATGGATGGATGGATGGATGGATGGATGGATGGATGGATGGATGGATGGATGGATGGATGGATGGATGGATGGGTGGATGGGTGGATGGATGGATGGATGGATGGATGGATGGATGGATGGATGGATGGATGGATGGATGGATGGATGGATAGATGGATAGATGGATAGATAGATAGATAAAGCGGATGCTCTACCCTGAGCCACAACACTGCCCTCCAGATAACAGATATGGTGCTGTCACATGGACAGGCAAAACTGAGTTTGCCAGATCAATAGTCTGACACAGTACAACGTAGTTTCATGCACTCATATTATAATTAGCAGTAGAGTCATCGTGGTGTAGTGGTTAAGAGCAGGTGGATTCTAATCTGGAGAACCGAGTTTGATTCCCTGCTCTGCCGCTTGAGCTGTGGAGGCTTGTCTGGTGAACTGGATGTGTTTCCGCACTCCTACATTCCTGCTGGGTGACCTTGGGCTAGTCACAGTTCTTCGGAACTCTCCCAGCCCCACCTGCCTCACAGGGTGTCTGTTGTGGGGAGAGGAAGGGAAAGGAGCTGGTAACCACCTTGAGTCTCCTTACAGGAGAGAAAGGTGGGGTATAAATCCAAACTCTTCTTCTAGTAATAGTATTGTTATTTTGCAAATTCTGGCATTTGTCAGACAGCAGTCAAGTCGCTTTCCATAGGGTGAAACCCTCCTCCAGTCTCTTCTGTTTTGAGATCACACAGTCTGTTAAAAATTTCTTCTCTTCCCCCAGTTAATCCAGAGTGGCTCAAAGATCTGCCCAGGCTGACAACCCTCCATCTGTCAAGAATGAGCCGCCTGAAAAGCCTTGACGCGGCGGTCTTCGTGCAGACCCCCCGGCTGCAAAAACTGTACTGCCACGATTCCCACGTCCTTAGCCAGGTGGAAACAGAGTCCTTCAGCCAGATCTCTGAGCTGGCTTTTCTCACGTTCCAAAAGTAAGTTTTCCTCTGCCTACTTGTTAAGATGGCTGTATCTCTAGCAAAATTGACAGTGCTCACCAGTTCCCTTTTTAACATTAAGCAAGAAAAGTTGTGTAGGTTCAAGGGGTAATGCTGCAGGTTGGCATGAGGACAAAATGTTATGGATTCTAGAGCCAGCATGGTGTAGTGGTTAAGAGCAGGTGGATTTGATTCCCCACCTGAATGACAGACTCTTATCGGGTGAAACAGATTAGTTTCCCCTGTCCTACATTCCTGCTGGGTGACCTTGGGCTAGCCACAGTTCTCTCAGAACTCTCTCAGCCGCTCCTACCTCACAAGGTGTCCGTTGTGGGGAGAGGAAGGGAAAGGAGCTTGTAAGCCCCCTTGAGTCTCCTTACAGGAGACAAAACCAGGGTATAAATCCAAACTCTTCTTTAATACAAATATTAAAAATTATGCAAAATATAATCCAGCAAAGCAGAAACACTTCCTTAAAATAGTTCCCTATAGTCAACACACCTAGCCTGCGGTTTCTACTGCTTTCTCTTATCACCGCTCTGTCCTCAAAAGAAAGAGAGAAGAGTAGAAGAAGAGTTTTGGATTTATATCCCCCCTTTCTCTCCTGTAGAAGACTCAAAGGGTCTTACAATCTCCTTGCCCTTCCCCCCTCACAACAAACACCCTGTGAGGTGGGTGGGGCTGAGAGAGCGCTGAGAAAAGCTGTGACTAGCCCAAGAGTCACGCAACTGGTATATGTGAAGGTCCCACAGGCTAATCTGAATTCCCCAGATAAGCCTCCACAGCTCAGGCAGCAGAGCTGGGAATCAAACCCGGTTCCTCCAGATCAGAGTGCACCTGCTCTTAGCCACTACGCCACTGCTGCTCCAACACAACTCTCCCCCTTGTAATTTAAAGAAGCCCAGCAGCTAATTGCTTCAAGCTGTAATTTTTCAATTAAATCCAACAGGTGTAGCATCCATATGCAGCTCCTACCAGGATCAGAGCCATAGCAAGGGGGAACAGTGCCTGGGGCACGTGTGTGCCCTGTGCCCCTGCCACGCCCCCACACCGGTGCGTGCCCAATGCAAGATGCCCCCTGTCCCCTGGGCGCTACGCCACTGACCAGGATATATACCTGGGGCGGGATAGTGGCTCAGTGGTTGGTACAGCATCCACTGGCCATGCAGAAGGTCCCAGTTTCGATCTCCAGCACTGCCAAATTAAAGGCTCAGGCCTGAGATCCCAGGGGATCTGCTCCCAGTTTGATCAATTGTCTGATTCAGTATAGAGCAGTTTCCGTTTGCTTTTGCCTATGGAATTGGTGGAAACCTACATGTAGTGGCATGGATTTCCCCAAACATCTCTGCTGATGGAAAGAGGTCTATCAGCGGACTGCAGCTTCTCAGTCTCTCCTGCCACCATAGCTCAAAATGCCCCTCAAAATGTTGCTCCTTCAGCCCTACCACGCATGCATGGAAACGATCAGCAAGAGTCAGCCCTATATAATGGGCAGAAGAATCTACAAAACCTATCATCCATACATTAGTTAACTTCATGCTTCTCTCTCTTATTCTAGCTGTAATTTGAGTTCCTTAAAGCCATGGGATCTTAGCTCCTTGGACAATCTGGTCATCGACCTCTATGGAAACCCTTTGGAGTGCCGTTGTGAGTTGTCCTGGCTGTTCTCTGAGCCCCAAAAAATAGTTCTGCAAAGGTAAGGAGAGCTACAAAGATGATTCCTATTTCCTTGTTGAGAGTCCCTGGTTCCTTGTTCAGGGCTGAGTTAACAGGCATCACAGTCCAGCCTGTATCTTCCCATTTGAAACCGTCCATTAGCCTAAGGAGTCTTCCTCCAACAGAAATGGCTCTACTGCAGTCTAAATTGGTGGGGGAGGATCAAATTGCCACTTGGACGCAGCGCAAGTTCGCACCAACATCTTTGCCCCAGAGGTGGGATCCAGCAGGTTCTCACCAGTTCCCGAGAGTGGGTTAGTAATTATTTGTGTGTGCCGAGAGGAGGTTACTAATTGGGTCCGCTTTTCCGTCTCCACACTCTCGCCTCCCCCTCTCTTCTTCTTTCTCATAGCGCGGAGCTTGCCGGCTAGTAAGAAGAGGGACCCTTTAACTACTGTTGGGTCCAGGGGACTCTTTAGTTGTTTCTGTTGGCAGTAGACGATAGGACTTGCTATAATGAGTTTAAATTATGGACAGAAAGATACCAACTGGAAATTAGGAACTTTTTTTTACAGTAAGAGTTTTTTTACAGTAACAGAGAAATTATTAATGCCCCACCCCCAGAATGCTTGGCCACGCCCCCGTCATGCCCCACCCAGTCCCATTGGTGCTACGCCACTGTTTGAATTCCACCCCCATGGGAACCTGTTCCTAAAATTTTTGGATCCCACCACTGCTTTGCCCCCTCGGCCAGTGTAGCGGATATCCCTGCCAATGGGAAGGGCATTCAGCCGTCTCACCTGGGAGTGGGTGCCATCACAAAGCTATGCTGGTGTCCACTCAGGGGCCAGGAAGAGGAGGGCAGGCCGGGGCCTTGCTGCAGGTGGGCTTTGGTGCCAGAAAGGCTGTGGTCTGAGGCTCGGAGTTATGCCACTCTGTTTTGGCCAATGGAGGGCTTTGAAGGCAGCTGGTGGGCTGTTACTTTTTCCTGCCTCCCCATGCCGCCAAAAAACTGTCTGGAGTCGGTGCTGTCCCCAGCCGCCTTCGGTTTGCATGGGGCTGCCCATTACAAGGAAGTCTCCTTTGGACAGAGGCAGGTTTTAAACTTTGCTTAGTGGAGAGTTAGCATGCAGGCATATGCTTTAGCATGTCCTTATGAAAGAGAGAAGGAGAAGAATCCTCAAAACTCAAGCACCTCTAAGCCCACAGCAATTTTGTGGTAGATCAAAGCCAAACAGGTGCCTGGAGGCTCAGCAGTCCAAAGGTGGGTGTGTTGCATTGCTATGCAGATCCACAAATGGAAACCATTCAAAAGCTTACACAATCAGGTCAGAGTGACCCGACCTCACCCAGCTGGTGTTGTGGAAGCGAACAGCAAGTTGAACGATAGGCATAAACCTCTAAAAAGGGAAAACTGCTTTCCGCCTTAAAGGAGCAACTCTACTGTTTTATTGTGACCAAGACCATCACGTCTGCATGAGTTCCAATTCAGCAGCCTTTGAATTGTTTGACATGTCTTCTTTGGCTAAAGTGTGGTAGTTTGTTATTGAAGCTTTAACCATGTAGAATTTAATATTGCCCATAATGTGATTCTCCTTTGTAGATAAAGACAGTCCAATGTAAACAGCACAATGTCTTTTCTAGCATCCCCTGCAGGAACTGTTTCTGTGGTATTAGATTTTTTTAGCCATCAGGGTATCTTTTCTGATTTGCTGAGAAAGGGACCGATTCTAATGCCATCTCTCAACTAGTAAGTGGTACTTGAGGACAACTGCTGAAGTATAGTTCCTCAGTCAGTTTTTAGCCTGAACTGTGAAGAGGCCGCTTTTTTTTACCCTCAAAAAGTACTAGAAATAGAAAAGGAACGTAGGTAAGTGTGGGAAGGAGGCGGGGGGGGGGGGGGCCGCGGGGGAGGGGCATGGGGGGGCAGAAAAAACACACTGCGCACAGGGCGCAGTTTGGCCCAGCTACACCTCTGGTTTGGGACTATATTCTAATGTGGAAGCATACAGTTTTCTCAACCGCTACACCTAAACTGACCTCACAGAACATCTTTCACAGAACATACCGGTATATCCTGTAGTATGCTATATGTTATTGCCTTTTGCTGAAATTGTTATTGTTACTATGTACTGTTCTTAACATTTATCAATAAACTCTTTTTTTAAAAAAAGTTACAGATGCACCATTTGTGTTATGTGATTTCCATCAGATTTCTGTCTTCAAGGATCCTTTTTCTAACCCCTTCTCCGCTGTTTTAACTCAGGGCATCAGAAACCATTTGTTACGCACACCCAGAAGACAACGTAACACTTGGATCCATACCGCTGTCAAGACTCTATGATGAGTGCCAATCCAACAGAACTACTGATCCAACCCCGCAGCTGAAGACAGGCAACCTTTACAGCACATATTCCAGCTTCACCACAAAAACATCACCAGATTCTGCTTCATTTCCCCAGGAATGGCACCACAGTTCCATTGACCCGCACAGCGTTTCTAGGGGCGACCTAACAGTGCAAGAATCTACACAGGCAGACATGCTTGCTTATAAAGAAGAAACAGCAAACGGGTCTACAGAGAGCCCATCTACAATGGTCGCTCTGACTACTACCTCCACAATGCTGGCAAAGACTTCTGTTGAGCAGACCCTGGGGGACACAACTGATCTAAGAAGTCACGATCCCACAAAAGCAGATTCACTTGTCCATCCAGTAGGAACATTGTACAATTCTACTCTGAGCCCTCCTACAGCTGCACCAACTGAAACAGGTTCTTCGCCCACCCCAAGTGCCTTATTTATCCCACTGAAAAGTTCCACTCCAACCGAATTACCAATGCAAAACTCGACCAAATTACCCACTCTTTCAAATCCTGCTTCCACTGATGTTCCACTACATTACGTAGATCACAATGACTATGAAGATCACCAAGAGGAATCTGAAGCCCAGACGATTGGCCCGTGTGCCTATGATCCCTGCAGACATCTGCAAACACCTTGCTCTGAGCTCCAGCAACTATCTTTTTGCTTGTGTCCAGGGATATCGGACGATTTCACCATCCCAGAACCACCAAGGCTCCGCGAGGTGTCCAAAATAAGGGACACGTCAGCAGAGATCCACTGGTGTGCCCCAAACTCGTATGTAAGATTCTATCAGCTCATCTACCGCCTCAAAGGCAGCTTGAATAAAAAAATTGTCTCTGAAGATATTTTCCACACTACCAGACAATACACCCTGAACAGCCTCCGACCCGGTTCCAGCTACCAGGCATGCGTAATTGCTTTCAACAAAGCCGGGTCAAGCCAGTCCACAGGCTGGTCACAACGCAATGTGTCGTGTGTTGCCTTTACCACCAGATCCAACGTCAAATCCAGTTTTGCTGTCTTGAGTGTCGTGAGCGGACTCCTTCTTATTGGTATCCTTTGCACGTCCGGGTGCTTCTGCAAGAGACTTAAAACGCCCCACCCTGAACAGTTAAACACACATCTTGTTTCCTATAAAAACCCTGCTTTTGAGGATTCCTCGAAATAGGAAAGGTAAGATGTGTTAGGAAGATGCTCAGCCTTGTATTGCCGAAGGCTTTCACGGCCAGACTCAACTGGTTGTTGTGAGCTTTCCGGGCTGTATGGCCGGGTTCTGGTAGATCTTGCTCCTAACGTTTCGCCTGCATCTGTGGCTGGCAGATACACCTCTGAAGATGCCAGCCACAAATGCAGGCGAAACATTAGGAACAAGATCTACCAGACCACGGCCACACAGCCCGGAAAGCCCACCACAACCAGTGCTCAACCTTGTTTGTTTTTAAATGGACCTTTTGTTTTAAATGACAAAAATGGGGTGGGGGTTCTTTTGCATTTCCGAAAGGAGTCTTACCAGTAGAAGATTCCTTCTGCGGATGGAAAGGCACTTCCGGATTCATTCCCGGGTCTGCCTTCCACTTACTGTTTTCCATGTTTTATTTTCCCCCTCCCTTTATTTTTACTATTTTATAAATATGATAAACAAATGGGTTATGGGAGGGGGTTTCTTCTTAAACTTAAAAACCAAACTTGCCATCCTCCCAAAATATATTTCAATTCCAATTTTTAAACCTCAGAGTAAGGAACGTGAAACTGTGCAGTAGATCAACTTCTAGGTGAATGCTGTAAATGGGAGCATCTCACTTTCTGGCGCCCCAATGCTGAGGTTGGTTATTCCACAGCATGATCAATAAGGTAACGAACTCTAACATTGCTCCGTCTAGGACAGGGGTAGGGAACCTGCGGCTCTCCAGATGTTCAGGAACTACAATTCCCATCAGCCCCTACCAGCATAGCCAATTGGCCATGCTGACAGAGGACTGATAAATTGTCGGTATTAAACTGACATTGGAATCGGGTGACAGGAACGGTGAGATCAAAGATTTCAGTGGTCAGCGATGGCGGAAGGCAGCGGCGTTCGGGGACGCGGACCTGGCGACACTAAGTATGCTGAAAGAAGTTTGAACAGCGGCAACTAGAGCCATGGAGGAATTCTCCAGAAACTGACTTATGGCTCACTCATCTTCACCTCAAAGAGTCGTAAAGGAAATAGTATCTCTGGTAACCTTGTTCCATGCAGGGCGCTGGGCGCAGGGCCATTGGCGCTTCCCTAGGGATGGCAAAAGCACTAGGGAGCTGTTAAGCATGAAGAACGCTGCTGCATTACGAAGCCACGCCCATCTCGCACCCCAGCAGCCTTGACGCTGTTTCCAGCTTCGGCGAGCTTCGCTGCGCCAGTACGGGCGTTGCCATCCCCTTTTCACCGATCGGCATCCCTGCGATCTTCGATATGGCTGTGGGCAGTTACGCCCTACCCTGCAACTCCAGAGCAGGGCAGAAGTGATCCCTGGCTGGCGTGCGCTGAAGATCACAATACGTCGATATAAGAAACTCAAAGGCAACCACCGCTTTACCGCATTATTCGTTACCAAAGCGTTCAGGAGGTTATTAAACGCTACCGCTGTAAGCGGATGGTACAGCGACAAGGAGTAACTTTCGCTTCCGAAAAAAAAAGGGCTGTGGTTCTCAAAGGGGACAACTCAGCAGATGAGTTTGTATACACAGGCATCTGATCCCACGGGTTGGTACAGGCTGCGCATAGTGATTTAGAGGAGATGATGTATTCTCTGCCACTCTCTTAACCTCCAGTCTTTGATTGGTAAGCCTGTACGCCCGGCCAACTGTTGCTGATGAAATTGCGTTTGTGCATCCTATCGCAAAAGCCTTCTTTATGCTTCGGGCTACGTCTTCCAGGCTCACCTTCCTTCTGTGCATCAGTCCTGCATGGTAATGAGTCGGATGGATGAAACTCATCAGACTACCTTGTCAAGATGTCGCGGAATTAAATGTCATCTCCACTGGATGACGGAAAGGTGGTCGAGCTCGTCCTTCGTCTCTAAGGAAGATAGATTTCCCAGAACTTGAAGCATGAAAAGCTTGCGTTTCTGTTTATTGCCCGCAAAATCTGATAGAAAACTGGGCGAAGATTTGTCCATTTCTATTAGACAAACGGCAAAGAGTTTTGTTATTACCGATACTTATATTTGTGACCCTTCCACTTCAGGCCGAGCTGCTTCCGAAGCAATCACAACATACGTAATAATATAAACAATCACGAAACATCAGTTTAAAACTCATAATAGCCTCAAAAACCTGAGGGTACAAATAACATTACTATTATGAATTTACAAATTCTGATGGCCCGCAAACAGGAATGGAACCGTGAAGGAGGGAGGCCATTGATGGGGAGGCTTTGCCTCAACCAAACTTGGTCAGCTGTAGCTCTTACAGAGCCTTACAACGTTCCACTAGGCGTCAGGCTCCAAAGGGATAACTAATGAGTTGCAGGTGCTCGCCGGAACATGGGAGGTGATCTTTTGAATATGCTTCGAAGCATTTGAAAGTACCCAGTGCCCGTTTCTCGGGAGGCGACGCCTCGGCATTCAAGGATTTTTTAAACTTTTTTGTGGGTGAACGGCAGGGGTATCGCTTTACCATTATGAACCGTTTTTTTGAACGCTGGTGGAGGATATATATGGTGTGGTGGAGCTTGTTAATTTCGTAGTCCATACGATACTTCATGTCATCAACTTACTCTGGCAGTAAAACGGCGCTTCTTTGGGGATGGGATATTTTTGTGATTTCTGCATACGCGTCGTAAACCGGTTTAAGTTTAATGGGTCACTTAGAGTTGGAGGAAGGAATGGCTGGCTAAAATGAAAGACATCTCCTGTCATAAAATGAATTGCTGAAGTTAAAGCAGCATTGATGCTTGGACACAAATTATTTTGACAATGGGAAAGTAATGGTTAAAAACTTTAGCGAATATTTAGGGGTTAAGCATATCAAAACCAGCTAACATGTACAATACCGTTGAACTACGGTTTTCTGCTGCGCTTTTAGTATGTTTATGAAATATAATATTTCTGGTTTGAAGAGTGCGGCTACCACGTTTATGTATTAATGCGGTGGCGACCTGAACCGAACTAAATAAATATTCGTTTGAACAGCCGGGATTTTTAATGTTGGGATGCGAGGAATAAGCGAAACTCGCATCGCCGAGCGCATCCGCATTACAATTGCATGACTTTAAATGCAGTTTCCCTGTATTTTGGGAATTCGTTATTCATCCAGGTTCGGAAACCACGATGTTCCGGGGTTAGCCAGTATGGCGTCAATGAATTGCTATGGGCAAAGGATACCTCAAGATATCCATATACCATGGCAGGAGATCTCTAATTCTGGGGGATCCCATCTGATGGAATCTTTATTTTGCACCGATAACAAATGCATAAAAAATGGTAAAGCGCCAGTGGCGGGCGCTGACCACTTGCGCCATCCAGATAATCTTTGGATATTCGCCATGACGCCACCAGACGGAGCACCTTAAGGAGGCGCGTTGGGATATTTGCACTTTGAGAGGAGGAACTCTGGGGAAAAAAATTGAAGATCTATAAAATTATGCATGGGACGAAAATGTTGTTGAGAGAAACTTTCTCTTCTCACATATACTAGAACCGAAATTCATTGAAAAAAACCACTGGGGGAAAAATTAGGACTAATAAAGTAAACACTTCCTTCCGCATAGCGATGGTGATTACGGTGTTTGGAATATGCTGCCACCACAGAAGATTGGTGATGGCCCACTAACCTGGATAGTTAAAAGGGCTTGGACAGATTTATGGAGAAGTTGATCTGCAATCGCCGTTCTCCTTGATCTGGATTGCCAATCCGCTTAATGAATGTATCCCAGAACGCTTGGCAGCAGCAGCAAGAAGGCGTACTTTCATCCTGCATGAGCTCCAAAGGCTTCTGAGTAGCGGGCATTGGTAGCAGGTAGCGCAGTGGAATGGACTCTGGTCTGATCCGCTGAGCTATGTTTATGATCATGGATGGTTGAAAGAATATGAACACCATGCACAATTATGCCTTTTGTTGTCATGGTTTGAAGCAGCGAATTTGGCCCAAAACCTTCATTGCCTCTGTCGACGCACGGCACTTGCATGAGCGGCTTTAATCCTGAGCAGAGACATAGTCTTTTTCATTTCAAATCCATTTACTGTCCTTTTATAGCTGGTGGATTTTTTTAAGATGACAAAAAAGTTCATTGGTTTCTGACATTTCAAAATCAGGGATAAAACCCCTACACAAACTGATGGGGATAAAATTGATGTTGAAAGAGCTCCTGCACATTACCACTGTTTTTATAACCTTTCCTACCTAGCCGGGGACCAAAGCAGGTATGCGTGTTTTCCTTACGATACCAATCTGTGTGGAACAGGTTAAGCTGAAGAGTCTGGCTAGCGAGAGCTCGGCAGAGTTGAACTTGGATTTTGATCTGCTACGGCACTAACCATACTAGCTTGTTGTTTGCTATCACGATGCTGAGATTATAATGGTGAACCAGTAGATATATTAAGGATCCGGTTTATAAAGCAGCATTGAAAACTTAAAATTCCAGCTTTGTATAGCAACTTACCAAACTCAAAGCGAAGGTTTGGTTTCCTACCAAAACGCTCAACGCCAGAAGAGGTGCCAGCAGCTGACAATCACCTACTTCCCTCCAGGCGATTTTACGTGAAGCGGAGTTGGACTGAAAGTCTGAAGAGAATAGCGACTATTCGCGAGCCTACCCAACGGGTTCTTTGTGGAATCAAACCAAGTTCCTCCAGATTAGAGTCACTCGCTGCTTTACCCACACCCGGCAAACTCTTGCGAAAAAGTTCTGTTAGTTACAATGGCGGGCTTCATCAGAGCAGTACAATTGAACCTTGCAGGGGTCCCAGAATAATAGTATAAAGAATTTATATTTTGAAAGGGCAGTGGTACCAACAGAACAGTCCTGCAAAAGGATCCCGTCATTACCATTCATTTCTCTAAACCCGTCAATAGAGACCCGTTCTTGTCTTCATGTGGAAGAATCGCGATTGGCTACAGAGCTCACCATGCCTTCGCCTTGATAAAATCACCAGAAGCCAGAGAATAAAATTCCCTCCTCTGTCCAGTTCATATCACAAGACACTAGTAGATAGACTGCAGCATCCAGAGATTGCGTATGAAGTATCAAAGGGCTTTTCCCCCCAATATACAGTCTCTATACAAGTTTCCATATAAAAATCATAGTATAAAATTATTTATATACATAAAGAAGCAAATCCTAATCAGTTCCCCTTCACCCAGCCTTCATTTCCATAGAAAGCTCCTACCTGGTGAGTTTGCAGCTTGACCCAACATGCCCACATCCATTTTCAGTTTATTCGGTCCCGTAACAGTGCAACACAATATTTACTTCGTGCAATACATGCCACATGCCACATTGCTACGCATCCTACGTTTTCCAGCCTAGCATGCTTCATTTCTGTGTCTATACTGGCTTTACAAAACTTCAGCATTACATTTAAAAAAAATGGAGGGCCATTCAATGCCGTTTTCTCTTGGCTTTTGCAGGTGTGAGTTCAGCCCAAGAGCTCTTCCCTGTTTGGTTTGCCTGCCTGAAGAATTACAGACCACCCTGAAACTATTTATGTCCTTCTTAGCGTCCTTTGAGAGAATCTTCAATTTAAATACAACTCAAAGGCCGAGCCATTGGCTATTTAATCTGACCAATCCCTTTAAGCTTTTTCTGCCACCAAACTTCTCCACATGCTATGTCAACCACATTTTTGGGAGGGAGGAGGAAATGCTTTCCTTAGCACGATAACTACTTTGCATTTCATTGAGGGATCAGCCCATGCCTCAATGGCAGAGCATCTGGTTTGTACACAGAAGGTTCCAAGTTCAATCCCCAGCATTTCCAGTTAAAAGTGCTAGGTGATATATGATGTAAGAGACGGCCACAAGATCCTAGCACTGCCACCAGTCAGAGCAGATAATACTTGATAGACAAATAGCCTGATTCTGTATAAGAAAGTTTCCTGTGTTCTATATGTGTGCCAGAGGAACAAAAGGCTCACTGACTTTGACTACATAATATCTCCAAGAACTTCACTACTCCAACCACAGATTTTAGTAAAATGACGTCTGCACCGCTTTCCATGCTACTGAGTGTTTTGCATAATATTCTCATAATGTTTTCAGCATCTTCAGGCTTTATAAGAGAGTTGCAACTTTAAATCACAGCACAGTTCATTGACAAATGCTAGTTCCACTGACAACAGGTTTTTAAGCGGACCTTGTCTTTGTTCACAGGCAAGATGCTCCCGATGTATTCACAAAACAATAGCCACATTCATGCAGCATTTCAGGCACGTTATTTTATTGAGGCCTCACAACCCACCTGTTAAGGCAAGTCAGTGTTATTCTCTTTTGCAGGTGGGAAGAGTTGAAGCCAAGAAAGAGAGAAACTTGCCTGAGTTTTCAAAATGATCTTAAAATGGGGCATCCTGATGTAACAGTTAATGCCTAATTTTTGTAAAAAAAATCAAAACCAGCTTTCTTCCAAAAGCTCCACGTTGTTTTGTGAAATCACTGATTTTGATCCAGAACCTCCTATAGAGCAACAGAAGGTTCCATGCTGAAAGCTAACGCCAACACAGTGCTTTTAAGGATGTTTCGGTGCTAAACAGAAGCTTGCCTATCTAGAAATTGGGTGCTTGAAGAAGATGTTCAAGGTTTCATTTTACGCCTGAAGGGAGGGCTTCGTAACTTAGCGAAGGAGCACATCACTAAAGAAGACAAATAAAGAGAACTCCTCAGTTGAAAGCATAATGCTGCCTGCCTAACGCTGTTAGGTGTAATGCTTGATGTTTCACAACCCGATGAGTCCTGCTGGCTAGAAATACGCACTCCAGATATATTTGTTGGATTTGGATTTGAAATGGAAACGTCAGTGGAAGTGGATTCTCCTTTCCACAAATGAGCTTCTTGGAAATGGAGCTCGCGTGTAAAGAAAGCTATATGTGACACAGGTGGCTTTTTTTTAGGGGGGGGGACTGCTTTCATAAAATGGACCATAGTTTCCCTAAAAGGTTATTTTTCTGGTAACCAGGGACACCTTCGTTTTATGTACATTGAGAGATAACTCCTTCGCAGGAACTTTCAGGAGGAATCCACTAAGTCACCACATTCCAGAGATTCAGTTATTACTTGCGGCTTGTGACAAAATTGCTCCATGATAAAATCTTTCAGATTCAGATGGCTGCCAAATGGTGTGAAACTGTAGGTGTCAAGCTTCGCAGCCCTCCAGATGTTATGGACTCCAGTTCCATCATCTCCTGCGGCGGGGATGATGAAACTGAGCGCATCATGCTGGCGGGGATGATAAAGGAACCTGAATCCACTATAACATCCTGGAAGGCGACGCGAGTTTGACACCCTATGTCTCGAAACAACTTCGCCTCATACCCTCCACAACC
This sequence comes from Sphaerodactylus townsendi, assembly GCF_021028975.2. Lineage (NCBI taxonomy): Eukaryota > Metazoa > Chordata > Lepidosauria > Squamata > Sphaerodactylidae > Sphaerodactylus > Sphaerodactylus townsendi. The sequence goes on along the minus strand of NC_059425.1, from coordinate 174,580,057 downwards.
AACTGCCAGCTTTTGAAAACCAATCAGTAACCCTCGTGGCATCAGGCACTAACAGCTGCATCTGCTCGAGTACACTAACGTACAAAATTATATTTCATTTGTAACAAATTGAAAAATTACACTGAAAATTCTGCATATTTGCATGATCAAAGCTTCATATTAACTTCATATTAGCTCTGTGGTGAAGACATGGTTTCGCTGAGACAAAATTACTGGTTTAAAAAAGTGTTCTCATCCACAGTCCAGACACATTGCAGGCAACGGCGTTCCAAAGCAGGCCCAACAGATCATGAGCAGTTGTGCTGCAAAACTTCATTTGTTGTTTAGCACCTGAATAGTTTTTCGGCCATAATGATAGTAACTGTATGCAGATGTTGCTGTTGTGAAAGCTGTGATGCACCTTCAGGGAGAAAACAAATTGTATTAAGTTTCTTAGCAAATCACACCTAAAGAACGACTGATCTCTACGGCTTTTTCTGCACAGTCAGATTTGTGGGACTGCATCGGCATGATTCATGCCGATGCTAGCCCTGGGGCCATTCTGTTCTATTGAACAGCCCCACGGGGCTCGCGCCAGCTAGCAGGAAGCAGGCTCCGCTTTTACTGCGGCATGAGCCCCCCTTCTCCTGGCCGTTCCGTTGTTGTTGTTACTCTGGCAGCAGCAGCGGCGTAGCGGCAGCGGCAGCGGCAGCAGCAGCAGCATATACCAGAGGCCAGGACGGACACATCCCCATGGCCAAGAAGGGCCCGAAGATTACCTTTGCAGCGTGTGGCGGAGGCCAGGAGGCATGTTCCCTGGCCTCCTCAGAGCGACGGAATCCAGGACAAGGTAAGAAGCCGTTTGGGGCCAGCGCAGGGAATACGCCGGCTTTCACTCACTGCCATTCACTTGGCACCAGATGGAAGACGACATATTCCGAAAACCTCACCCATTGTTTGGGGAGGGAAAGAGTGGCGCTGTATTGTTTTTGGAGCACCGCCTGTGCGAAGCGTCCTCCCCTAACAATGTTTTACTGGGCTGGAATCGGTGATTCTGGCCCGTGCAGAAAGGGCCTACCAGTCAGGGGCTTCCAAGGCAGGGCTTAAAATATGTTGTTGCTGCAGCAACTAATGGTGATTAAGAAAACTGAGCCATCTGGCAGTTCAAGCCAAACCTGAACTAAGCCCAAATTATGAGCCCATGAAACGGACCCACATTAGCCCGGTTTATGCAATGCCAAACTGTAGTTTGGCTACATGGTGAGAGTACTTTGATTCCAGTCACTGCACTGCAACCCCTTTCAGATTCCAGCATCACAGAAGAGAAGAGTTTGGATTTATATCCCCCCTTTCTCTCCTATATGGAGACTCAAAGGGGCTTACAATCTCCTTGCCCTCCCCACCCCAACAAACACCCTGTGAGGTGGGTGGGGCTGAGAGAGCTCTGAAAACCTATGACTAGCCCCAGGTCACCCAGCTGGTGTGTGTGGGAGTGAACAGGCTAATCTGAGTTCCCCAGATAAGCCTCCACAGCTCAAGCGGCAGAGCGGGGAATCAAACCCGGTTCTTCCAGATTAGAGTGCACCTGCTCTTAACCACTACTCCACTGCTGCTCCATATAGGATGTCGAATCAATCAAACCATGGCTTGGATTGATCTTCTGCACTCAGACTGACAACTCTTCAAAATCACGGTTTCAAATGTTGGTTTTGAAAAGAAGGTAGAAAATATGGCGTTCTGTGAAAGATGTGTGGGACAAACACTGGAGTGTGATAAGAAAAGGTGAGAGAGCACATCTCCCCAAAGTGTGGTCATGCAACACTACAGTGGGATGTGGCCTGGTGTTATCCACTGAGTCTGGCCACATCCAGCTCTGGCGTCAGCTCTGCCTTTTCCAGCCTGCTCTTTAGGAAGCCTGTTTAACTAGAAAGGCCAGGGACATGGAACTGGTATTTTCTCCACTCATCCAAAGCATATGCTCTGTGGCCTTTCTAGCAATTGTACATAGTATTCACAGACTACTTTAGATTATGATAGTACTTCCAGCAATAAGCCTGTAAAAAGGTCTGTTTTATTACTTCCATATTACAGACCAGATTATGGCTTGCCCACAGACTTCTGGCAAATTCACTGAATGGGCATCTGGAACCAAGGGGTAATTTTTTTGCAAAGCTCAATCATTACACCATACCAATTTCACTATTACACTCAGTGTACATGGATATGCCATTCGCACTAGGGTTATATTCCATTCAATTCAGTGGAACATATTTTCAGGTAAATATGCATCCGACTGAGTTTCACGCTATTTACAGTCCATCTTTATATTCCGGTTTAATTTAGTTGTAGGATGAGTTGTAATACAAATTTGTATCTATATATTGCCCAGGTTCCCACTTCTCTTGCAAATTAACAGTATCACAAAAAATATTAAATGTTTACATACCATAACGTTTGAAGGTATGTAACATCCCGCGTAATTTAGAAGCGGAGCTGCTTAATAATGGACGCCTTGCCACTAAGATTAGGCTGCTGGCTAGTGTTCATCTGATAAAAGATTAAATGACAAACCTAGGTCACGAGATATAACCATCCTGGCACCAACCTGTCAACATTAAGCATTTTGACATCCCACTAGGGTCAACAAGACGCATGCTTGTGCTTAACCTTTTGTTCACTAAACTTAACAGGAATTTCAAGCATTTCATTTTATCTTTTTCAACTTCATACTCTTAAATCTGTACATTCTGTCTCAGCTCCTCGTTCTCTCTCTCTTGGTAGGACCAGGATTCTGCTAGTTCAACCAGATGAACTGGCAAAATCTTGTTCCCTCCAAGAAAACTTGAGTTCAATTAATTCACCACCAAATATTAGGAGTAAAAATTTCAAAGCAACTACCACCCACACGCAAGAAATAAAAGGAAGAGATCAGCCCATTGTGAAGAAAAGTCTGAATTTATACCCGGCCTTTCTCTCCTACAAGGAGATTCAAAGCAGCTTACAAACTTCTTCCCCTTTCTCTCCCCATAACAGACACCTTGTGAGGTTGGTGGGGCCGAGACAGTTCTGAACAAACTGTGATTAGCCCACAGTAGGAATGTAGAGGTAGGGAAATCAGTTCACCAGATAAGAGTCTGCTGCTCATGTGGAAGAGTGGGGAATCAAACCCAGTTTTCCAGATTAGTGTCCACTGCACCATACATGTGGCATCCTGTGGGACCAGATGCAGACACAATACACACCTCCCAGGAGGAAATGGGTTGGATAGGTCTCTCTGACCACCCAAAAAGGTGGTCCTACAGGACCTACATGAACAAAATATCCTTGGGACACAAACTGCTAGTAGACAATGAGTAAAAAAGTAGCTGATGGCCTGGTCAGAGGGGAAGAAGGATGGAAGCAAAGGACCTTGTGATTTTCTCCCCAGGGCTTGTTAGTAGAACCATTCAGGGTACCAAAGGATAGGGGATGACAGCACCAGTGTCTCTTGCCCATTGTCTTTCACTAGTTTGTTACAATCCCCATGCACAGATGCTCTAAATTTATCCCATGACAAGATTTGGAGGGAGGGCAAAGACACCATAATGCTGGACCAAGTTCACATTTCACACTTGCTGTAAGTTTCCCAGCGCCGCAACAGAATGACACGGGTATGACGCCGAACAAACTGCAAGAAGCACCAATTATTCTTACCTTGCTCACAAATGTCGGCTTTAACTGAGCAGTGGCATAACACGGGTTGAAATATCTACTAAGCGTTCTCTGTGAAAATGGAAAGAAAACTTTATTTATTTTTGGATTTATATCCCGCCCTGAAGGGCTCTGGGCGGGTTACAACAAGCTTAGAACATTAAAATATGGCTCTCAGCTCAAACTGGCTGAACACATCATTAACAACAAGGGACTCATGCTGGAAAATGATACTCTTCTCACAGTCGATGGGAGGCAAACCTTTTCTTGCCCGATACTCCGCATTGAAACCAGAAAACCTACTGAAGCATTCAGGGAGGGAACACTAATTTTTCGTATGTACCATTACGATATGCAACACTGTTAAAGCAAGTCAAAATGCCAGCTCAGCTGCCTGATAATAACAGCACCAAAGGAGGGTTTGAAGAGGAAGACAGAGTTTAAGAGCAGGTGTTTCTATCATTGTTCAACTGTTGGCATATCGTTTTAAAGCAGGGATTTTGTTTTCCTGGCTCCTCTGAACTCCTAAGAACAGCTGGGAGTTCTCAGGGTGCTTTATGAGAATTATGAGCAGAAACACAACTTGCAGAATGGATCCTCCTATTTCCCTATTAAGAGCAGTAAACCAGAGACACCGTCAGATTTCAGCCTCCCTCAGTGAAGATTCAGGGTTGCATCATTTGGTCCCCTCTGCCCCCCCCCCCCCCCCCACACCTCATGCCATTCTGCTATTACACATAAAATTACAATTGGGGTTTTTAGGATTCAACCACAAAGTTGTTACTTACTGGTGGAGGAAGTGTTCTGTAGCGCACATAAAAAACAGCAGCAATTAATGCCGTAATACTCTTAACCAACTGATCGCATAGAAGTAACGAGAGAACTGGAAAAGAAAAAAAAAGAAGAATTTGTTTTAAATATATATAATATCTGCACTCTATGCGTGCAGAGAAAAAGGCAAGCTAAAACTTTACCCTTATAATAATGTACTTGGGCACAACATCTAGATTCATTAACACATAAAGACAACACACACCGTCTACTTGGTCTTTTCCATTCAGTCTAAATCAGTGGCGCTGCATGTGCTATCCACAGGATAAGCGTATTGTAACAGTGCATAAGGGTCAGGAACAGAGAACAAAATCTGTTGCTGCGTATTCAATGGATGCTATAGAACAGGGATCTGCAACCTACGGCTCTCCAGATGTTCATGGACAACAATTCCCATCAACCTTGCCATTTGGCCATGCTGGCAGGGGCTGATGGTAATTGTAGTCCATGAACCACTGGAGAGCCGTAGGTTGCAGACCCGATATAGAAGCACAACTTTAACGTGATTCCTAGAATCAAATTACACAAGAGAAAGTGTACCAAAAAACTCACAGACATAAAAGGACAAACGGACAACTAATTGGAGATTTCAAGCTGATTTACCAATCACATTTCCAGGCACAAGTTATATCGGTGCCTGGTACCCTGGTAATATGCGATGTGTACATACTAACTGCTTTCTTATTAACAGTGGTGCACATCTCCTGATCAATTCTGAAGTCCACATGCTGTTTAACTAGCAATTCATCCAGCAACCAGGCAGAGGTGAACCTTGTTGTATATTCTAACAAACACCAATTATCACTTGCTATTTCCAGGTCATTCAAAACTCTTTAAAGGTCTAGTTAAATCATCTTAGAGAAGAAACTGAATGCAGTAATTAATTCAATTACAAGACTACATATAAACTACATTTTCTGTTCGATTCGCATTTTGCTAGGCCACCTAGTCCATTTTCATTCTGCTACTCCTCCAAATAGCTCTCTGTGGCATACTTGGTTATCTCTTCCTGACTATATACTAATAACAACCCTTTGAGATAGGTTAGGCAGAAAGAACATGACTGGCTGAAATCACAGGGCGAGCTTCCACAGCAGAGAGGGGCTCTGAATACAGGTCTCTCGGAACAAAACTCACCAGTCTAATCACCATACCACGCCATGCTTGCATTCTCCTCTAAGCATTCTCTGGTGCTCCGCATCAGTTCAAAAAAGCTGTGCAAAACTGAGCCACCCAGGAGAGCTCCCCTTGTCAGGCGACCCCTTACCTTCACACGCACGCAGTTTACAGGGAACTTAAGTGATGAGCCTAACCCTGAGGTCGAATCACCCAAAATCTAGAAACAAGAAAGTTCCCCCTCATTCAATCATTCGTAACCACTGCCATTTGAAGGATGGCTATTTTCTTACCTGGAATAAGATCTGCGTAAGTGAGGCTAATGTACAAGACGCTGATCAGTACTTTATCAGCCAGAGGGTCTAAGGCGCTCCCCAATGCAGATTTTTGGTTGATCCAGTTCCGTGCAATAAAGCCATCCAACTGAGAGAAAAAAAAGGAATGCTACTGTTCACTTCTAAAAATTTGGTCAGGATCCAAAGAGTTGTTTTAGGCATTCCCAAATGTTGAGTATTCCCCGTGGAATTCATTCAGTTAACTGTTCTGGAAAAGTCTGCTCAATTTCAACAGAGGCCTGGAATGTGGCATCAAGAACAGCAGCTAAACCACCCCTTTCCGCCCCTTTCTTTAGTTGCACCATACCTTGGATCCTGGCTCTTAGAAGAAAACGGTTTCAGTTCATTACACAATTTGGCATTGTGCACACTTTTCTTCTAACTGCGCAATGTATACAGTAATAATGAGAACAGAAACACTGGGAATCCAACCAGATATCAATAAATTGTAGCTATGCAAATACATACACAACAGGGCTTTTCATACACGAACAGCCAAGGGGGCGGGGGGGGGGGAAATCCCCCTCTGGAAGCAGCGCAAGCTTAGACCAGCGTATTTGCCCTCCCTGAGGCACTTACCCCAGTGGAATGACAATTCCACTGGTGCCTGGATGCTACAGGGCCCTGGGACACCTGGTTGCGCCACCCAGCTCTGCACTGGCACTCCCACGCTACCCCGTGGGGTTGTTCTGGAAGGTGGGGCTGACCTTAGTTGGCCTCTAGAGCCTGGTCGGCCCCGTGTGCTGGCAGAATTGCTATGCACATGATCTTTGTCGCATGATCTTTGTGGCATATTTCTATTCTTGCCTATGGAAGATGTAAAGGTGAGTCTTTAAAAAAAAACATGTTGTAACATAAGACTTACCAAATCAGTGATGCCGGCTAGAGCAAATACGCCCAATGCAATATTGAAATCTTCTTCAACAATCAAGTATCCCAAAACTGGTGCGAGACCAATCCTCGCCATTGAAAGGAAATTAGGGACCGTCCAGGGGTTTTCATACTGAGGAAACAACAGCAGCAGGCATTTCAAGTAAGTCTGTCAGTACAACCTTATGCAGAGATACTTCAGTCTAAGAAGCTCAACGGTTTTAGTTGGTTTGTGCTGGTTACAAAAAGAAAAATTTCGCAGTTGCTTTGCAGTCCAAGAATTCAAGAATGAACTAAGTTTCTAGAAAACAATAAAGAACCAAAAATGGGGTCCCAGGAACCCAAGACAGTTTTAGGTGTAATGAAACTGCACCCTCTGCAATACCCCATGGAAAGCTGATGTGGTCTATGGGTCTCAGAAATCTAGGTTCAAATCCCCACTTTGTCATGGAAGTTTGCTGGGTGACTTTGGACCAGCTACTTTCTCAGACTAACCTACTTTGCATGGTTGTTGGAAGGACAGTAAAGAGGAAAAAATGAGAAAGAGCAGGAGAATATGTACTAAGTAAAGACTGCAATTTCTACTGACACTGAAGCATTTCACAAGGAAAATGTGTAAAGTACCATGGTATTCTGTTAGTTAAAGGAAAAGAGAAAAAATAGGATATGAAAATAATTATATTAAAATTGTGAATGAGATTCATGTCATGCCCCCAGAGACACCCTCACTATTTTCCTTACTTAAGCCTCAGTTGTACCCTTAGTTAGAATGGGTTTAGTTGCCTTTTGAATAGCACTCTGTTAGACCCTGTGAGTTTTTTGGTATGCTTTCTCTTGCGTAATTTGATTCTAGGAATCGCTTAGACCAGGGGTAGGGAACCTGTGGCTCGAGAGTCGAGCAAGTGCTCTTTCTGCTCTTGCACTATGGGCTCCATGAGTCAAGCCATTGGCCCCATTCCCTTGCGCCCTGCAGGCAGCAGGGTGGTGCACTCCAACCTGTTTGCAGCTGGCTGGGCTGCGGCCGCTGGCTTCCCTCTCTCGCTTCTGTCCTGAGCGGGCGGGCGCTCTCCGCAGCCGGCGAGGCTGGGAGCTGCTGGCCTCTTGTTTCCGCCTCTGCAGGCAGCAAGGCGAAGGTCCAAGGCGCTTCTCTAGAATGAGCGAGGTGCTGCAAAACCCAATATATACAGTAAGACCTTTTATTTTAAATGTCAAAAATTATTTGCGGCTCCAAGTGTTTTCCCCATGGAAACGGGTCCAAATTTTTGAGTACAGTTCCCTTGCACTCTGCAGACCCAGGCCAGGGGTAGAGAGACCTGTGGCTCGAGAGCCACGTCTTGACTCTTCTGCCTGCCCTTGCGCTTGACTCCATGGAAGGCGAGCGGCTAACCCCATCCTTGCTTGCATACAAAGGTGGCAGGGTGGAGTGCACCAACTGCTTACAGCTGAAGCTGGGCGATGCCCTTGGGCTTCCCCACCCTGCGCCTGTATCCCGTTGGGCCCGAGCTGAGGCGGCAAGCCGTGAGGCGAAGAGTCTGAGCCGCTGGCCCCATCTTGCTCGCCCTGCAGGCAAAGGCGGACAGCCATCCAGCTTCTCAGAATAAAGCGAGGAGTAAAAGGTAAAAAAACCCAATATATACAGTGTTATCTTTATTTTAAATGTCAAAAATTATTTGCGGCTCCAAGTGTTTTCTTTTCCCATGGAAAACGGGTCCAAATGGCTCTTTGAGTGTTAAAGGTTCCCTACCCCTGGCTTAGACCCTGTCCCTTTAAGAAGCCCTCTGGAGGCAAAACACTATAGCATACTCATTAGTTTACAGTTCCTGTTTTACAGTTTGTTTTAGTTCAGGTGTCTGGAGAAGGCTAGAGACAACACTATCTCAGTCCTTTAAGGTGTAAAAGACCCATGATATTTTAAGTAATCCAGTTTCAACAGAATTGCAAGGAAACAGTCCAAGTAGAGGACACCGGGAGATCTCAGAAACAGTACAAGCAGCACAGAGCAGTTAAGGAAAAAGTTAAGGCAGTTAAGGAAAGAGTTGGTGTCTGAAAGTTCTTCAAACAATCTCCAAATATTTCCAGCATTGCAAGTATTCTTTATTAAATAGACTTCATGGGAGGAGTCAGAGTCCGAAACTTTCAGTATTATTCAACCGTTTTTGAACTGTTACTTATTTGTCTGCGGGTCTTACGCTCTGTTCTGGCCAAGTACAAAGCACCTGATTTTTTTTGGGGGGGGGGGGGGGAACAGAACAATTCTGATGCATCTGATGATGGGCTGCACAGAGCAGCATCTTGTCTGTCTCTGACTGACCTGCTGACCTCTCAATCCAAGGTCTACTCAAATGCCCCTTGCTGAAGATAAAGTCTTTTCATGAGACTAAACATCCTTGGATGATCGACAGCTGAAGTGCATGAACTTGACACCACTGAAACACAATGCACGCAAGGCGAAAAATTCTATCTGTAACAGGCTCCATCACACATATTCAAGTCACGACTTGATCTCACACTGCATCATAAGAGGCAAAGCCATATGTATAAATTCAGTGGTGGGATTAAAATAATTTAACAACCAGTTCCGGTGGTGAGATTCAAATAATTTAACAACTGATTGTTTACAAGCACCATTTTAACAACCAGTTCTGCCAAAGTCATGTGAACCTGCTGAATCCTACCACTGCATACATTATAAAACAGCTGCTCACGTGCTGCCATCCCTGTATGTGGCCACTTGTAACGAAACCGCTAGGCAGAACTTTACAGCATAAGCCACTGATGAAGTTACACTTAAACCAAGCAAAGCACATCTCTCTATTCAGTTGACATTAACCAAATCTCAGTACATGGATATGACACTGCAGCTGGCTAACCCTTCAAACGAAAATAGATTAAAAGGGCATCTGTTTTTACAAACAGCATCATGGAAGTAATAGTTAAGTCATTCTGAAGACCTTCTGGATGTTCCTACTTCAAAGATTTAAAAAACAAAACAAAATGTAGAGACAGAGGACAGAAAAGCTAAAGGAAAACTTTTCAAAGCGTGACATCAGCTCTTTCAGTGTGGGTTGAACAGATGATGGATGTGTGCCGGATTGCAAAGCAAGTATCTAACTTCCCCAGCTATTGACAATCTGAGGAAAGCAGTGTCAAACACAGCTGGATAGCTGGTCTCTGGTCGTCAATATGATGCGAGAGCATTCTTGCTTATCTATGAAAAGAATCCCAAATTAATATATGCTTGTGGCAGGCTAGTTCCCAAGGAAAAGTCATCCTTCCGGTTAACCACAGCAGGTTATTTACATAGGAAAGGCCAATTCTCACTATTCATAACTGCATAGAAGAACCCACAAAAGTCTGTTGCATCAAAAACAAACAGGCATCTTAAAGGCCAAAAAAGTTCCGCTTCAACATAAAGCCTTTGTGGGCTTTTTTAGATGTGAGAATACGAGTGGGAATTATTTTCACTAAAACAGACATTGTGCTAAAGCTGACACTAAAATGAAACGCCGCAGGGACTTTAAGGCGCCACAAGAAAGCCAGCTGGAATAGTATCTGGCGCATCCAAGATCCAATCCTCAATTGTGCCATAGAGATTTACTGGATGACCTTAGCCCAGCCCGTGGTGGCGAACCTATGCACTCCAGATGTTCATGGACTACAATTCCCATAATTCCCAATTGGCCATGCTGGCAGGGGCTGATGGGAATTGTAGTCCATGAACATCTGGAGTGCCATAGGTTCGCCACCACCATAACAGGGTTGCTGTGAGGATGAAATGGAGGAGAGAAGAACAACGTAAGCCACTTTGGGTGGGTATGTATGTATGTATGTATGTATGTATGTATGTATGTATAAATAAATAAATAAATAAAAAGGAAGGCTCCTGCTTGGCTCTCTGTAAACCAAACCCCTGCTCGTAGAAAGGTAGCCAGTCAAGGGGCGTCCCATCGTCACGTGACCCCCACCTGTCGCTACGGCCACAGGTTGCCACCACTAATCCCCCCCCCCCTACCAGTTCAGCATATCCTTGTCGCTCCGCTCTCCCAGCGTCCCGAGGGGTTCCTTCATCACTGCTGCGGGACCGCCTCGGCTGTCCCGCTCCGAGAGAGGCGACGCCGCCGGCTGAGGTAGAGGCCACGAACAGCTCCGACTTGGGTTTGCGCACGCGCAATAACGACCGGTGGGCTCGGCGTGGGGAGGGGGAAGGGGCGGAGGGCGCCGCGAGGCCAGTCAAGGAGGAGGCCGCGAGCGACGCTCCAGCGCTGCTGTTGCTGCGGCGCGCACCGACTATTCTGGCCGCTACGGTGGCCGCGAGGGGCCTCCCCAGGCTGGCGCTCCTCAGGACCCTCCACCCGCAAGCGGCGCCGCGGCCCAACCAAGCCGCAGTCAGCATGACTCGGTGCGGCGGAGGCGGACGGCCTCCTTGCCCGCTAGAGGAGGCCTTGAGGAAGGGGTGCAGGCCTCAGGCCCCTCCTCTTCTTCGCCCGCTCCCCCAGCGCCGGTGGCCGCCACCCCGCCTCCTCCATTCAACTCAGCCGCCCGCCGACTACCTTGGCCGGACACCGCGCGGAGCGTGCGTGGCCTTTACGACGTCGCTTCTTTGCTTTACGGCGGCACGCCTCCCAGCTATTTCCCCCCAACCCCTTAATTTATGGGGCTGATGAGCCCCCCGCCCCAACAGAGCCTTTTTGGGGAGGGAAGTAGCTATTTTTTTCCGCATTGAAGGGCTTTTGGTGGTGGGTCAGGAGGGGGGAGACACTCTCACATGGCCAACAAAGACGGGCTCCTCCTCGCTCACCTTGCTAGCCAAGAGGTAGACAGGTGTGGGAAACAAGTGTAGGAAGGCAGTTGACAAGGAGGGGGTGCATTTTTTGTTTGTGTGGATGTTACTGCCGCTTATATCCTAGGTCCATTCTCTTTTGGAGAGCTGATAATGCGCTAGTGTCATGTCAGCGCACTAGTGTCACATCAGCGATGAATTAATGAGCAGAATAGTAATCACCAGTGAAGAAGAGTTTGGATTTATACTTCACCTTTCTCTCCTGTCTGAAAGCATCTTACAAACACCTTTCTTTTCATCTGCCCACCTTGTGAGGTCAGAGTTCTGAAAGAACTGTGACTAGCCCAGCAGGCGTCACGTGTGGGAGGAAACAAATCCAGTTCACCAGGTGAGAGTCCACCACTGGTGTTGGAGTGGGGAATCAAACCCAGTTCTCCATATTAAAGTCCACTGCTCTTAACCACTTCACACTGGCTCATTCATAAAGCAGGGGACTGGATTAAAGTTAGATCTGCGCAACTGCAATACCGTGAAACTTATTCACTTCGTTTACATCCTGCCTTCCTCCCCAGCAAGGACTCAAAGCAGCCTACATCATTTTCCTCTCCATCTTATTCTCCCAACAACCCTGCGAGATAGGTTAGGCTGAGAGCGGGTGACTGGTGACTCAGCAGGTTTCCATGACACAAGTGGGTGTTCAGACCTGCATCTCCCATATCTGGTCTGACACTCTTAACCTCTACACCACACAGGCTCTTCAAGTACTGGACTTGTGTTTTGTATGGTTCAGTCTGTGTCCCTGGCTAAGACTTGTGATTTGATACTGAATTTGGGGATGTTCTGTTTTTTTTAATGAAAAACTAGAGAATCCACACAGATCCAACTTTTGCTTTTTTCCCATAATCTGCTGAATTGATGTTCAGGGTGAATAAAGCAGGATAAAAAGATGCATGGGGGATGATTCACAGGAAACACAAAATGTGTGATTAAGCAGACATATCTGGTCTTCACAGACAACTTAATTTTATAAGAATCATTTAAAGTATCAAAGATATTTTACCAGAGGCAGACATAAATATATTTCACCTTTCTCCCCAGTGAGGAGCTAAAACAGCTTGCATCATTCTCCTTTTTATCTTTACAACTTTGCTGTGAAGTAGACTAGAGTGGTTGTGACTGGTCCCATGTCAATCCAGCAAGCTTCCATGAGACCCCGCTGGCTCTCTAGCTATTACATTAGTATTGTTTGGCCCAGTTTAAGAGATACATAAAAGCCTAGCTGATAATGCAGCTAGACCACCCCACAGTTCTAAACCCTCTGTTATGCTAAAATAAATTTCTTTAGAGCACAGGCCCTTTCCGCACGGGCCAAAAACAGCGCCCTAGGGACGGCAAAAACGCCGTCCCTAGGGAGCTGTTCGCAATGCAGCAGCGCCACCCTCGCTCCCCCCCAATGGCACGAAGCCGCTGTTCCGGAAACAGTGAAAGCTTTCCCAAACGCTAAATGCCGTGCGTAACGCAAGCATTGCAGCTGGAAGGCGCTTACACGCCCCTCAGCACCATCCCTGGAAAGCTTACCTCGCCTCTCCTGGCTTCCCGCCTGCCTCGCTCGGCCAGGGGACAAGCCCCCCCCCCCTGCTCATGCACTCTAGAGCTGCTCGCCTCCAGCCTGTGGAAGGTCCCCTGGCCTCTGGGACGAGCCGGAGGCCAGGGGACGAGGTAAGCTTTCAGGGACGGCTGCACCATCAGCCTCGTCGCTTCTCCCGGACCATCCACCGCTAATGGTCCCAGGGTGCACTGGACGACCGCTATGTAAGCGGAAAGGGCCAGACTGAGAGGATAAAAGGGGAATTATCTACTATAAACACCACAGCCTGAAAAAAAAAATCACATTTTTAGGAATCGCACATGTTGCAATCAGAAATGGATTCCAAATGTCAAAAGTTTTCTAACAGGAGAGTTATTGTTTCGAGTTTGCTGGGCTCTGTACACAGAGCAGGTGTCCCTTAAATTGTACTACCTGTTTTTTGTTTTGTAGATGAGATAGCACAGCTCAATCCAAAAGTGTTGTAGCTTGACCCTCCAGCTGTATCAAATGTAAATACAAGGAGCAAAATGGATTACCAACAGAAGAAAAAAGGCCTCGAGGCTCAAGCCATTTTGATTCCTACTGGGAGAAAAGGTGTGTGTGAACATTTTAAATGATTGCAGCCCTCATGAGTATATGTCCTTAGATATTCATATTCAAGGCATTTGGAACCTGTAGAGAATTTCTTTCGCTTGCCTCAGGAAGATGTGCACAGGGAGAGACAGTTTTAGATTCCATCCAGAGCTGCTTAAAACAGTTGCAGGATTTGTTAACTTGCCTTCAGAGAAATGCATGCACATGCAGTACTCTCTGTGCTGCTTGTGTTAGCAACTGTTCGATCATCTCTTGTCCACTGGGAGGCCAACCATGCTACCATACAGAGCAGTATAACTACCACCTACTGTTGCTTTCTTGAAGCATGTGTCTTATAAAAAAGCCCAGCAATCCTCTTGTTATATAGGTGATGCCTGGGCTTTATTCACATGCAAGTAGAAGTTGGGTACACCATGTTACTGTGCAAAATATAAACACACAAAGCTAACATTTGGTATTCAGCAAGGTTTTTGTTTTAATTTTATATAACCCAACATTGTACCCTGTATGTAGCTTAAAGCTGGCACAGCAGTTTTATACAACTAAAACATTTATTCACAGTGCTCTGAACATATACCAAGACTGTTTTTTTCTTCTCTTTAAAAAGGCAGAACACACATTTTTCAAATTTAGCAAACCATTTTAAACAGTCTCAACATGAAAAATGCTGAAACACCAAATTATATTAGTTTCTCAAAAATGTTACCAAATAAAATTTAGAAGCTGCTGCTATTGACTCAGTTTCAAGATATTTTAACAATAGCTTGCTTCAGGAAGTGGTCACAAACAAGCCCTATGTTCTGTCCTCCCCCAGTCACGTGTGGTTTCGGTGTGCATTTCCTGATTAATGCTAACCATCAAGACAAGTAATTACGGTTAACACTAGAACTGGAAAATAGAGAATAGCCCCACGATAGAAGGAAGGAGGGAATGTATGAGCTTACATATTCTTCCAGCCGTCTCTTATCATGCAAATAATTTCTGCACACACAGTATACAATTGTGCAACTTAGAACACATGCTAACAGTATTTCAGGAAGTACTAATTAGTAATTTATCTTGAATTTCAGCCAAGATAATAATTTTGGTTGTCTGTAAGTTGTAATCATCCTTACCACAACACAACATGGTATTCTACTGGACAGATTCCCTCACATAGTCTGAAGCTGATATAATCTTGGACCTTTCTTCAAGAAATAACCCTGATCGTTTAAAGATCCGATAAAGTTTTCAAAATCAGCCACCTGGTAGAAGAAGAAAAACACACTAACTATGACATGTGGACAAATAAATATGCAATACATAAAATGTAAATATATGATATTAAGGCTCTTTCAAAAAAAATTACAGCAGAGGATTTCCAAAAGCAATTAGTGCTGTGGCATTGTGAAATGCTACTTAAAAGGATGGGGAATCAAGAAGAAGCAATGGCACATTCTAGCCCAGTAGAAATAGCTCTTGGTGTTTATGTTTGTGGAAGCAACTGCCTGGTGTGCTGATGCAAGATGACACATGAATAAGGCAAACAACTTCCATATATTTGTGTTTCGCAATCAGCTGGAACTGTATGTATGGATCCCATTGAGTAATGGAATAGTTTTTTTAATTAACTTCTACAACGGTTTTACATTTGCTGAAGCAGATATTAAAAATTCATCCCTGCCAAACTCATATTTTTAGTTTCCAACTTACTTTTATGTTTGCCTCCTTTGCAACTTGCCGGAGCTGCTGAAACTCAAAGACATTGTTGTAGGTTCTTTCTGCAATGCCGTTGAGGGTAGAAACAAATCTCTTTGCTTGTGATCTGTTGCTCATACCAGAACCATGCTGAGAACGTTCAAAGTCCAATCTTCCAAACTCATCTGAGTAGGTTCCTAACATGCTGGAGACAGCAAAAAATATAGACACACACAAATCAACAACAGTTTACACTGTCAATTACTATTTAAACAAAAGCTTCTAAGCAGTAATCCTCCCTTGGACTCTTTGGCTGACATTAATCTGTAAATTATAATGCTGCAAGAAGATCTTTAAGAAATATTGACTATTCGTTGATGCTAAGTGTTTAAGGAACAAATATGAGCAGCACTTGTCCATGGTACTTATTAGTTCATCGTCCTTCCTTTAGTGGTGAAATGTGTCCCACTGATAGAAGATTCCTTGTACTACACAAAGGCTCCACCATTATTAGAACAAAACTTTTGACCCAACCCCTCATCACACTTGGCCCACCATCTTTACTAGCTAATAATGAATTTGTCTGCATGACAAACACAGATCAAACTATTCAAGACAGACACTCATTCTAATCTTGTGGAGCTCCACATGTACATAATGTGGAGTAAATAAAATAAATAAAAACAATCCTCTGGCAATGTGAGCAGTTCACCAAAGTGAGTGAGGAGGGCACATAGCGTTCCAGATACCTATCGGAGCTCTATCAAGTTTCAGTTTTACCCCAACCACATTTTGTCTAGTGTGAATGTGAATGCATTTATTTGTATGTAGTCGTACATCAACAGGTATCTCAAAACATTATGAATATAGATAATTTAAAAAATAGAACATTACCTAAATATACTGCAATATTAGACAAAATACACCACAATTTACCAGTAAAACATAACCATCAACATAATCAGATCTAAAAAACTTAGCAACCTAAGCTCTCTTAGCAACCACATTGGACCAATTCTCTTTGCTGCCAGGGCACACAGGGACATTTTATGAGAAATATACTCATTGCAATCTGATAACAGAAATATTAGTCTCTTATCGTTAGAGTGGATACTTAAAACAGAAACCATTCCGGCAAGAAATGTAGCCCTGGGTTCCACATACAACAGACAATTATATAACGGAGTAGGTTATCCAGCGTTGGAGATCTACAGATACAAAAGCAATGGCTTTTGGGTGTTTGACCATAGCGTCTAGCCAATACAGCCACTGAAAGCATAAAAATGCGAAGGCCGCACTGATTGAAATAGGCAGCTCTGAGATGATCACTTTTGAATAATTTAAACCATGGAATAGTTGGCGATTTCAAGATTAGTGCTCTATTTATCAAGGCATCAAATTTATACAACTGGGAATTGTCTCCTGGTGGCCCTAGAAGGTCATTTGGGATTGAGCATTGAGATCGTATATTATTAAGGAAATCAAGATGTGTTGGATCATTGGATAGCATCAGATTAAATGACTGACTACTAAACGATCTTAGTCTAGCAGTTCTGCTTTTTTCCTATAATTTTAGGGCAGCTAGATGTGCATGCACCTTAGTGTACATACCTGTATTTCATTATTTCTACAACATCTTCAGCATCTTCTTTGGTGGCTTTTTCCCTTAATTCCAACCTCGATCGGGCCTTAAATGAAAAATTAATACTTCATGTCATAGAATTGCTAAGCTCTTGTATAATAACAGCTGAAGAGCTTTAGGTGAGAAGAGTTTATCCACATTTTCAAATGCCAAAAATCTTTATTTGCACACAAAATCGCATTGCAACGTTCATATTTAGCATACTCGCACCTCAGTTTGAATACAGGCATGTTTCAGGAAGCTCTTCTAAAGTTTATGACAGAGTAAAGGACTCCATCAACTCAGACTGGTAAACTACACTCAATCAAGAAGAAGAAGAAGAGGAGGAGGAGGAGGAGGAGGAGGAGGAGGAGTTTGGATTTATAACCCCCTTTCTCTCTTGTAAGGAAACTCAAAGAGGTTTAAATCTCCTTTCCCTCCCTCCCCCCAACAAACACCCTGTGAAGTTGGTGGGGCTGAGAGAGCTCTAAAGAACTGTGACTAGCCCAACGTCACCCACCTGGCATGTGTTGGGAGTGCACAAGCTAATCTAGTTCCCCAGATAAGCCTCCACAGCTTAAGTGGCAGAGCAGGGAATCAAAGCCGGTCCTCCAGATTAGAGTGCACCTGCTCTTAGCCACTACGCCACTGCTGCTCTCAACAATTACAGCTTTCTAAGAAGGTGCCATGGCTCAGTGGTAGAGCACCTGCTTGAACTCCAGACCATCTCAGGGTCAATCCCCAGTTCTTCCAGGTGACAGGTGATGTGAAGGAGCTCCAGCCGAGACCTTAGAGGGCCACTGCCAGTTTGAGTAAGCAATACTGACCTTGGTGAACCAATGGTCTGATTTCATATAAGGCAGCTTCATGTGTTCATGTGTACTGGATTCATTATAAATAAGCCACGTGGTTGTCAAAGTGGGATTTCACTTTAGGTGCCCCCTGAAGTCTTACACACTATTTTATTCACAGCTTGGATGTGAGTGTGAAGAGGTCCCAAGGTCAGTCCCTGATTATCTCAGAGTTGGGAGTTTCTTTCTGTGAGAGACCTCGGAGAAACAACGCTAGATCTGACAACATGGGGTTAGATGGATCAACTGTTCGATTTAGTGCAAGGCATATACTCTGAAACTAGGCCCTGATACAAAATACTTCTGAGGACATAAAAGAGTATAGTACTAATTGGTAAAATGCTTGATTGGCTAGATAAAAGCCAATCTAAGGATGAAGTTGACAAAAAATTTCACCCGAGGGATAGAGTGATATTTTATATACACACAGGAAATATTCAATTAAAAGGGTTTTAAGAAGATGACCAAAGGTAAGTTGTTGCCCCTGAAATGGCAAGACACGTTTTTTCCCCCCTGCAGCCACAAGAAACCAGGAAATTCACATTTGATCCAGGTTCACCCAAAAGGTTTAATGAACAAACTCTTTGAGAGACGGATATACAAGAATCACTCCACTATCTTTTTCACACAGGCAGAAATATGCACAAAAGTTATGGTAAGAAAGTGAAATGAAATGAAAGCATACCTCTGTAAGACGTATCAGGGACTCGAGCTGCCTTGTCGTGAGAGGCATCCCGTCTGCTCTTTGGCTTTGCCGTCGAAGCTCCAGGTAGAAATCCTGCAGAACCTGAGCAGCTTCTGGAGACAGTCTGGGATGAACATATTGTCGAGCGTAGCCAACATACTTCCTTAACAGTTGGTGTGGAATTGGGTCAAAATTTTCTCCAGGAACGACCTAAGATTGATAATTATAATTTAGATCTTAAGGAATTCCAGTTCAGCCTTGAGCACACTCTGTAAATTCAGAAAATGAACCAAGAAGGGAACATGCATGTGCGCACTGCCTTTATGAGATTGGTGGTTCATCAGCATTATGCCTACATGTGCAGGAAGCGTGTGTGCACACTTCTTCTCCATGATGAGAAACATTTGAAGAGCAGCAGAGAATTTATTCTCCTTGGGCAAGACATAACTCTTCAGGGCTTTCTGAATGAAACAGAGGCCCTTTCCGCACCGCAACGGTGCGGGGGTGCGTCGGCATAAATCAAGCCGACGCACCCCCCTGGGACCGTTCACGTGGACGGTCCCAGGAGGGAGCGGTAGAAGGCGGCGAAATTCCCACAGGGCGTTTGTTATCGACCGCTTACTCTGAATTTAGCTTCCAGCTCGTCGCAGAAGCCAGGGGACACGCCCCCGCAGTCTGGAGCGACGGCTCTGGAGTCGCAGGCCAGGGGGGCGTGTCCCCTGGCCTCTGCGACAAGCCGGAAGCCAGGAGACAAGGTAGGCGTTCAGGAAAGGGGGTGGAATGGCGCCTTCCAGCCGCTGCCGTTTGCAGGGAGCGAGGTTCAGAAACAGCGGCTTCGTGCCGCTCGGGGGTTGCGAGGCCACCGCTGCTGCGATGTGGCGGCGGCGGCCGTGCGAACCCCTCCCCAGGGACGCTGTTTTTAGCTTCCCTGGGTCACTGTATTCCGCCCGTGCAGAAACAGCCTGAGAGTTTAGTTCTCTTTTTCCTCTGGTTTCTCTCCTCACTGTGGCACAGAAACTTTCTTGGAAACCTTGTTAGATGACCTTCACCGGGTAGCACATTCTGGTTGTTCTGGCCTTCCCAGAAGCTTTCAGTATCATCAGCTGTGGTATCCTTTTGAGGCAGCTAGCGGGGCAGAGGTTGTTTTGTTTTTGCAGGCAGATACTTCTACACATAACAAGCAGTAGTCACAAAAGGAATTTAGGGCATGTCAAGAACTTCGCAAGAATCAGCAGTGCCTGCCACAAGATTAATAGATAGTCATACAGAAGAAACTAAGGCTGTTTCTGCACAGCCAAAAAACAGCCCCCTAGGGATGGTAAAAACACCGTCCCTGGGGCGCTATTTGCATGCTTCCCCCCCCCCAAACTGGTGCAAAGACGCCACTTTTGTACCTTGTTCCCTGAGCGAGGTTTTTCAAAAGCAGGATCTTCCTGCCGGAGCAGTGCAAAGCGCACCAGTGTGAAGGCGCCACTTTTGGCCCCTCCGGTTTCCCGTTTACTTACCTCTTCTCCCTGCGCAGCTCTGGATGGCTAGGGGGACATGCCCACACTGTCCTCCAACCCCCAGAGTGCCCTCCAGATGTCCAGAGAAGAGGGTAAGTAAATGGGACAACCTGCTCCATGCGGAGCCGCCTTTGCAGGTCACAGCAGCTTTGGGGCTGATTGCACGTTACCATGTGAGCAGTCCCGAAGCTCCACCGGCATGAATGATGCCGGTGGAGAGCCGTTTCCTGCCGCTGTGCAGAAACAGCCTAAGGGTGAAGTGGAGCAGAAGAAGGGGGGAAAGGTAAGAACATGATGAGTGAGAGCACACAAGTTGGAGGCCAGAGGAAATAAAGGAAGGATTTGTGGCACTCAGAAGCATCACAAGTGAAGTTTAACTGAAGCATATAGAAAGCAGTGATTCAAGAGGGCAGCATAAGATGATGAAGTGCAGATTAATGGTCTCACGCCATCACAGACCTGACACAGTAGTAGGATTTAGTGTGAGTTACAAACAATAATGCCCAAGCACCTTCTTCCACTTTTGCATACAGAAGAATGATAAAGTCCTTCTGTAGCAAACCACATCTAGGCAGTCTACGCTCACATATGAAGATAGGGAATGTTATTTAAAAAAAATACCTTAACAGACTGAACTACCTTTAAACGTTCTGATAATGGCTTATCTGGAATGGTTTCAAGGACTGACACATGTGAATCTTGAGAACTTCCACGAGTCACCACAGCACTGCTATGCCCCGCCTGTTTCCCAGCACGCATTGCCATGACGTGTTCAGAGAGCAAGTGGTCGTGGTCTTCGTTTGGTATGTCCAGCAAGATGAACACCAAGTCAAACCGGGACAATAAGGCACTGCCCATTCTACAATAGGGGGAGGGAAAACGAACAGTCAGCAAGCAGAACGTCTATAACTGTGCAGGATGTTGAGTATGTATTTATTCTATGGAAGAGCATATCAGATAGCACAAAATTTATTCAAAGCAAGCCACGACACACGTTTGCAAGCCTTTACTAAGGCACTACATACACACACATTACAAGGAGTAAAAACAATTCATGTTGTGAATTCTGGAGAAAACAGAAAATACATTTCCACCCTAAAAGCAAACAGATGCAAAAGTAGGTTCCTACCATAAAGCTTTGAATGTTTGCATGAACAATGCATTGACAAAGGCTTTCCGGATTCAACTGGCTGTTGTGGGTTTTTCTGGGCTGTGTGGCCGTGGTCTGGTAGAGCTTGTTCCTAACGTTTCGCCTGCATCTGTGGCTGGCATCATCAGAGGTGTATCACAGAGAGAAGTCTGGACTCAGTGTGTAACTCCCCTGAACCTCTGAAGATGCCAGTCACAGATGCAGGCAACACGTTAGGAACAAGCTCTACCAGACCATGGCCACACAGCCCGGAAAACCCACAACAACCAGTTTTGCATGAACGATCGCAGAACCGCCACCCATCTCAATCCTGCTGGAAACAAGTAGCGTTGTAGAAAATACTTACTTCAAATTCTCCGATACTGTTTTGCCCTTGTTATAGTGGCCTCCAACTGGATTGGCTGCTGCTACTATTGACGTCCTAGCTGGCAGGCTACAAACGATGCCGGCCTTCGCCAGGCTGATACTTTGCTGCTCCATAGCTTCCAGCAAGGCTTGATGCTGGTTGCCCATCTTGTCAAACTCATCTATTCCACAAATCCCTGGAAATAATTTTCACAAGCGGGGACGGGGGGGAGAGAAAATAATTGGCGGGTGAATCCTTTCTTAAACCATCACAGTGATAGCAGAGTGCATTGAAGGAAAAGGATCAGATATAATGGGGTAGAAACATCCACCCACCAAGCTTTCCTCCAGTGGAAGAGCCACTTTAGCTGGAGGAGGCATCAAACTTTGCTCAGCGGAGTAAAAGGACAAGGGTAGAATCCACCCCCATTACATCCACAGCAGCTCCTTGTATCTGTATTTTCTGTCTCCTAAATTTGAGTCATCGTTTAACAGTTGAAAGAGGGGTGGCCAAGAATTTCTTTTACATACCCTGTTTCCCCGAAAATAAGACCTACCCCGAAAATAAGACCTAGAATGATTTTTCGGGGGTTTTGGAGGATGCTTGAAATATAAGCCCTACTCCAAAAATAAGCCCCAGTTACAGATTCCCCTGCGCAGCTGATCTGGTCATGTTGGGGGGGGGGGGGGGCGGCGCAAAATCATGGAAAAAAATAAGACACCCCCTGAAAATAAGCCCTAACGCATCTTTTGGAGCAAAAATTAATATAAGACCCTGTCTTACTTTCGGGGAAACACGGTATTCAACAGTTCTGACTAATTTGAGACACCCCATTAGATACCGGTCTAAATAAAAATCCCTCTTCTTTCCCCTCAAGGCAGTGATGTCGAGCAATACCGAGTGCTACAACAGATGCCCCCACCTGCACCAACCACATGGCCTGAAAAGAATAATAATAATTTGTATTTATACCCCCCTTTCTCTCCTGTAGGAGACTCAAAGGGGCTTACAATGTCCTTTCCCTCCCCCCCCCACAACAAACACCCTGTGAGGATGGGTAGGGCTGAGAGAGCTCTGTAGAGCTGTGACTAGCCCTAGGTCACCCAGCTGGCATGTGTTGGAGTGCACAAGCTAATCTAGTTCCCCAGATAAGCCTCCACAGCTCAAGTGACAGAGCAGGGAATCAAACCCTGTTCTCCAGATTAGAGTGCACCTGCTCTTAACCACTACACCATTGGAGAAAAACTGGATGGAGTCATCATCCCTGCCAACCTTTGTCAGTTGTGCAACTGGTGCTATCAAAGTTGACAGAACTGACCGAGGTGGCCAACACATGCTTAAGTGGTTCCTGGTTTAGCACCTGGGGTGGTGCACTTAGCCCTGTGTAGCAGTTCTGTACACGGCATCCACGGTACACTTTTGCAGCCCAGAAAGGGTTTAATGATGCTTGATCTCATTTACTGATCTACTTCATTGATGCATTCTACTGTTATTTTCAGTTTGCATTTTTGTAGTTTTACATTCATACATTTTCAAATAATCTTTTGGGGTATTTGAGATTCTGGCTTAGAGCTCATGGTGCTTGGCACTGCTATCACCCTAAGGTTTGGTTCTTGGTGGGGCAGGCGTGCGGGGGGGAGGTGACAAAATCCCTCCCTCCTGCTTCTTGCATGAGTTGAGGTCTGCTGACGGACGAGGAAGAAGGGAGTGATTTCACCCAGCTGCTGCCTTTGGACCTGCGAGACAAACTTTCCAAAGGCTGGAAATAGTTGCTGGAAGCAGGAAGAAAGTTGGAAAGGTCCCCTTGCGCAGTCCCAAAGTCTTCTTGTGCTGAATCTAACCCACTCGGAAGGAAGGCTTTTAAAAAAAATTAGGCCCTTTCCGCACTGCGGCAGCAGGGCTTCTCCACAGGCATAATTTATGCCGGTGGAGGTGTGGGGACTGCTCGCACGAGCAGTCCCAACTCCCTCCCTCGCCAGAGAGGCGGCTCTGCACGGAGCCACCACTCGGTCGCCCTCCCCCACTCACCTGCCTCTCCAGCGTCGTTCTGGAGGGCTGCCGGGATCCGCCCACGCTGCCCTCCGACCCCTGGAGTCCGACCCCTGGAGAATGACGCTGGAGAGGCAGGTGAGTGGGAGCGACAGGGAAAGGGGCAGCTTCCCTGCGGTGCAATTCACACCATGCTGACGGGAAGCCGTCCCTTCTCAACAACCTCATTCTTGGAGAGAGGTGGGAAAATGGCGGCTTCGTGCTGCTGGGGGGGGGGGGAGCGAGGACAGCGCTGCTGCGATGCAGCACTACCTCCTATGCGAACAGCTCCCTAGGGACGGCGTTTTTGCCATCCCTAGGACGCTGTTTTTGGCCCGTGCGGAAAGGGCCTTACTGTATCGTATCTGTCATGATATATAAAAGAAAGGTTCACAAAAGGTTCATTTTCTAGTCAGCAGAAGTTTGCCCAACAAAAAGGCCGGAGACAGTCAGTCTAGGGAGAAGTGGCTACAGTTAACCTTTAACATGATTTATGAGTTCAACTGTGACTCTAGACCAATGAGAGGCTGTTGCCGGGGCAGGGGGAAAGTATCCTTGTTGGATGTATAAGAAGCAAAGCATTGTACCGGTATATGCTAAGTTCTGAGTCTAAGTTCAGAATGTTGAGTTCTGTGTATGTGATGAAATTTGTTCTTGCTGAAGAGTTCTGCATAGTCTTATTGACTTGTATAGCAGAGACTTGTGTAACCTTGCAACTGCTAAAGTAAAACCTTCCTATGGAAAGAATATCTTGTGTGGAGAGTATTCTTTTCCAAGTGTGGTAGGAGGCTGCAGTGAGTGGAAGAAGATTACTAGACCTTCACACCTTATCAGAGTGACTCCGCTTTAAACTCTGCTGATAGCATCTGCTACATGAATTGACCGAAACTAGGGCCCCTTCTGCACATGCAAAATAATGCGTTTTCAAACCACTTTCACAACTGTTTGCAAGTGGATTTTGCTATTCCGCACAGCTTCAGAGCACTGAAAGCAGTTTGAAAGTGCATTATTCTGCATGTGCGGAATGAGCCTAGCTCAACTGGTGCGTCCAAGAAATCTAACAGCTTTGTGTCGTACCTTGATCTCCAAGTACGAGGGCCCCAGCTTCCAAAGCAAAATCCCCAGAGGCGCCATCTCTTGTCAGAGTGACAGTCAGGCCAGACGAAGTTGTAGCGTTGCCACAAACGTACACTCCGCGAGGAGCAATGTTGCATACAGCCTAAACAAATGGAAAACATTTATTGGCTTGTGGTCAGGCTACGACAATTACACTAAAAGAACACGCCTTGGGAAAAGGACGTGTGATATTTTTGTATTCGAGGAAATATGGCAGCTAGTGCTTTTAAAAAAAACCTTTAAGGATTACAGTATGTTCAAGAGACCATATGCATGAGGTAATAATTGCGTACTTGCAGCATCTGACTCTTCCCCAATCCTGGATCACCAACTACCAAGACATGTGGGTCTCCTCGAACAGGAATCCTGTTTTTGTCATCCACGTATTTTTGGCATCCTCCAAACAATGCCAGCACTAAACCAGCTTTCACTATCTGTTAAATCAAAGACAGGCAGTAAATTAAGACACAAATCAGAAGAGTGGAGACATTTAATATTTCCTGAAAGGTAATTTATTCTGATGAATTTCAAGCCAGACTAATAGAATCTGTTGTTTAGCATTGGCAGATTATTCAAAGGCAAATTTGTTCACATATCTTTTTTAAAAATTAATTTTCCAGATGGGACAAAAATAAAATACACAAATATAAAGAAGAATCTGGATTTATGTTCCATCTTTCTCTCCTGTAAGGAGACTCAAGGCGGCTGACAAACTCCTTTCCCTTCCTCTCCTCACAAAAGACACCTTGTGAGGTACGTGGGGCTGAGAGAGTTCTGAGAGAACTGGGACTAGCCCAAGGTCACCCAGCAAAAATGTAGGAACGGGGGAACAAACTCAGTTCACCAGATCAGACTCTGCCACTGATGTGGAGGAATGAGGATTCAAACCCAGTTCTCCAGACAAGAGTCCACCTGCTCTTAACTACTTAACCATGCTGGCTCTTGCAAAAGTGAAATAGTTCCTCGTGGAGAAACATAAACCAGTAAACAAGAAGGAACTGCATATATGCTCCAGAGTCCTGGCCAGGCTGCTTCAATTTAAAGCAAGGGGGAGGAAAAACCCGTTCAAAGCACCTGACATCTCCAACTACCATCAGTGCCTAACCCCCAGAAGACTTTGGAAGCATATCTAACAACATAACGACTCTAATGCTGAACAAAAATGGCGACCATCAATGTTATCAAGGGCTGGAATGTCTTTGTTGGCATATACTTACCTCGTGACCATAGATAGTGGGACAAAGGGAGCTACGGAGAGAAAAGAATGTGCAGTTAACACTTCATTGAAAGTGAATATATGCTATACAGCAGGGGTGTCCAACTCTGGCGCTTCAGATATTCATGGACGACAATTCCCATCAGCCAGGCCAGCAGAGGTTGATGGGAATTGTAGAACACTCTTCCACCCCTTCAGAGGATGAGAATACAATGAAACATGCCTGATTTTCATGATGAAGGCACACCAATATGCAGTGCATCCCAGATACCAAAGCTGCTGCGTTTTAGCATTTAACATTTGAACAAAAGCTTCTGATATGTTGCATTCACAAATATTTGGGATGCCTAACAAATCCAGCGGTTATTTCTAACTGCAAGTTCATGCTTAACCAACCGGTCCTGCTCTACTAGTAAAATCCTTGCGCATGGACACAGATGTTGAAGTAGGAAACCAAGATGAAGCTGAAAGAAAATGAATACCCTTTACATACTTGACGACGAGTTTGAGCAGACGCTCTTCTGCCTGGATCTCCTGAACAGCATAAAGATCTCTAAGCGAGAACTCCATGCATGGCCGATGGTGTAGTCCAAGTTCACAATCCTTGACTTTCTGTCCTTTATTATTGCTGATGGAGTTTGCCTCGATGTATAACATGAAGACACATTTATCAGTTTTGTTTTTAGATGTCCCTATTGAAATAGTCAGAGGTATTTTTAATGGTCTATCATTTCCAAGGCCTCACAGTAAATCACTAGCCTTAAGTTTTAAAAGGCATGAAGAACAAAGGAGGCGGTTCCTGAACATTTTGGAAATAACTAGACAGACGGTTAGTGCATGCAGTTCTAAGATAAACCAGGTACTTCTAATATTAAAGAATGCTTTATTTCCACAATGGACATCAGACAGAAACTCTGAGAACTATCCAGCCAGTGTTCTGTTGCAAGAAAGGCGGGGGCGGGGGGGGGGGGGGAATCTTTCCTGATTCCACTTCCTCACTGCAAGTATGTGATCTTCATGACTTCTTATCCACAACAGTCCCATAATTCCAAGCTCAGGAGCAACAGGATGTGGTTGAAGAAGGTTCTCAGGGGCAACAGGATGTGGTTGAAGAAGGTTCTCAGGGGCAACAGGATGTGGTTGAAGAAGGTTCTCAGGGGCAACAGGATGTGGTTGAAGAAGGTTCTCAGGGGCAACAGGATGTGGTTGAAGAAGGTTCTCAGGGGCAACAGGATGTGGTTGAAGAAGGTTCTCAGGGGCAACAGGATGTGGTTGAAGAAGGTTCTCAGGGGCAACAGGATGTGGTTGAAGAAGGTTCGCAGGGGCAACAGGATGTGGTTGAAGAAGGTTCGCAGGGGCAACAGGATGTGGTTGAAGAAGGTTCTCAGGGGCAACAGGATGTGGCTGAAGAAGAGGAGCTCATCCAGTGGGATCCAACCCATTATGACTAAAGGGCTTGCCTTACTTTCTTTTCAATGAAGAAAACAACTGGATCCCTTCAGTTTTCATGGCAAATCAGAGACAGAAGTAACGGAGCAGAGAATACTGCCACAGCAAACAGTTCTTTTCCTGGAGTGTTGCGGAGTTTCCGGGCTGTATGGTCGTGTTCCAGCAGCATTTTCTCCTGATGTTTTGCCTGCATCTGTGGCTGGCATCTTCAGAGGAGAAAATGCTACTGGAACCCAGCTATATAGCCGGGAAACACCACAACACTCCAGTGATTTCGGCCTTGAAAGCCTTCGACAATACAAGTTATTTCCCCATTTGATCCCTTTCAGGCTGTTGGTGGGATGACCCAGTATGTGGTTAAGTATCTCAGAGGTCCTGGTACACAATGGGGGAGAATCTTCTACTTAGCCAGACACATAATGAGTTACCAGTTGGCATTTGTAGGAAAAGACAAGTAGAACATCTTTGAATATGAACTCCCTACAGACAGCGAATGAAGCAGGAAGCACAGCAGGAAAAAAGCTGAGTGGATTTTAAGTCTCTTCCCAAATAATCAGATTATCTAGACATCCAAAAAGGGTTGTGTTCTGTCCTCAAGCAAAGCTCTGGAAGCTATGACCTCCATGGAATATGTTACCTATACTTGGTTTGCAGAGAAATAGTACAAAGAGCTTACAGGGTAAAAGAGAAACGGGACTGAATTCTAAAGTGCTGCAAGTCCTACATCTGATGTTGACAGAGCAAAGCATCTGCTAGAGTAGACGTGGTCTTGCTTATCTGCATAAAATAGAAGAGTTGGATTTATATCACTACTTTCTCTCCTGTAAGGAGACTCAAAGGGGCTTACAAACTCCTCTCCCTTTCCCCCTCACAACAAACATCCTCTGAGGTAGATGCATCGATTTGCTTCAAAAGCTACAGACAGATTTAGCGTACCTTCCTCACTGTTGGAGACTTTGACAATTCCTGTGACAGTAATCACATCTCCTGGGACGCAGCTGTCTGCAAGATCCTGCATCAGCTCACATTCTATGGTGCGAGGAATTCTACCGGCTTCTCGGTGATCATCTGACATGAGCTCCTGAATCCTAGAACATATTTCACAATATGCATTATTATGATATCTGTGTTCCGCCTTTCCCCATAAGCAGGACCCAAAGCATCTTACATCATTCCCTCTCTTCCATGACAAGAGTCCCCCTATAAGGTAGATTAGATTGAAACAAAACCATCAGCAATCTTCCATGGAAAAGCTGGGACTTGAACTTGGGCTGCTTAGATCCTAGTCTGACACTAATCACTATATCACACTGGTGTTACATAAAGATAGATAATATTTATGCTGTCAGCCTAAACCAGAAGGTAGCCTAAACCAGCCTATTACCAGAAGGTAATAACCTTGTTAAATAGAGTGCAGGACGGATGGAATGTCTCAGTACTGAGTGCTCAAATTATTTAGGGTTCTGCAGTCCCAAAACAGAGTTCCAGCATGTCTGGAAGGCTCCAGAAACCCAGTTTGGTTCCCAAATCACTGACTGCATGTGTTCCATTGCCCGATCATTAGATAGAACACAAGATAAGCTCAGGAAGTTTGGCTGGTACATGTGCCACCTGTAGGTCTGGTGTAGTACCTGGCTCCAACACTGCTGTTTTGAAGTGCTGCTCGTTTCCATCACTGCATGCTAAGCAGTGCAATAGATTAGGCCAGTGGTGGCGAACCTTTGGCACTCCAGATGTTATGGACTACAATTCCCATCAGTCCCTGCCATCAATTGGCTGGAGTGCCAAAGGTTTGCCACCACGGGATTAAGCTATGTACTTTTTGAGTGAATATTCGTTTATAGCACAATGGTGGCTGCTGTTCCCAATTCATCATGCTAAGCCTGTCTCAGAATTCTGTGTGACCTATATCCATTACCTTACTTCTCTGAGAGCAGAAGATTACCACCCACATCTGAATTGAATGTATTTTTATTCATTGCCATTTTAAAGGCAAGTTATACTCCAGGTTTAAACCACTGTTCTGTTGCTTACTTCATATAAGAACTGAGACAAGTTCTAAGATTGCTTTAAAAAACAATATTTTCCTTATATGCCCCATTATTCAAGTTAAGCTATGATCATTTACTGTGTAGTTAGTCATTTTTATTTTCAGCCTCACTGTTCACTGTCTCTCTTATTCATATTCCTTGCAAAATTTTAATAAAACCCCTTTATATTTTTGTGGAATCTTTAATTTTAGGAGGCTTCAATCTAATTCTAGGACCGTGGTGGCGAACCTTTGGCATTCCGGATGTTATGGACTACAATTCCCATCAGCCCCTGCCAGCATGGCACTGGCAGGGGCTGATGGGAATTGTAGTCCACAACATCTGGAGTGCCAAAGGTTTGCCACCACTGTTCTGGGATCTCAGCCTGGATTGGCTCTGGCTCCCAAATTAACTGATTCTTATGAAACTCGCTCAGTAAGTGGTCGACCTTGTAGGCAGGGTGAGTGACTCCCTGAAAGGCTGGAAGCTTCTGGTTGTTTGGGTAGTTAAAGGGACTGATAGCAGCTACCTAGTCTGAGCTGTGGGGATTCTTTATACCTCAGGGTTTTGTACTTTTCAGCTCACTGAAATGCTCTTGGACAACTGGTTCTCAACAATAACATTTCAATTAAGATACAAATTTCAATTATTGCAACAGACATGAGTTTAAAGCAATGGTTCTCAACCTGGGAGTCGGGACCCCTTTGGGGGTCGAACGACCCTTTCACAGGGGTCGCCTAAGACTCTCTGCATCAGTGTTCTCCATCGGTAAAATGGATAAATGTTAGGGTTGGGGGTCACCACAACATGAGGAACTGTATTAAAGGGTCACGGCATTGGGAAGGTTGAGAACCACTGGTTTAAAGAAACAAAACTGAGTGCTTATGTAACCTCAGCTTGTGGGTTCTGTGGGGCAGAACGTGGAATGAGTTTGCAACAACAAATTTTTAAAAACAATATGGTTTACTTTCTTAACACATAACATTAAACATCAACATTTAACATCACACTTCAAGGTCCTGTTCAGGTTGCATTTTCAAGTCCTTATATTTACAGTCTACTGATACTGCCAAGTCCATTTCTTCTTGCAAGTGGGTTGGCTCCTGAAGACTCCAAGGGCTTGGTGAACAGGATTCAACATGATGAAGGTTTCCAGGAGAACTTTCACCCATTACAACCACTAAAAGAAACCCTTAACAAGGTGTTAAGGGCTAATACAACCAAGGTCCGAGTCTGGTAGCCTTGTCTCCTCCAACTACATGAGGTCTGCTGCAGCCTCTTGCTGCTTTGAGTCTCCACCCCTTACTGGGTCAACCCATTCTGAGCATGGGGGTTACACTTACTTAATAGACTGCCAGTCCACAGTAATGGTATAAGGAGAACTTCTTTCTGGAGTGAACGATCGTCCGTGGCATTCAGGCAAAGGACACTAAAAACAGATGACATTTACATTTAAGTTTACATTGCAGTACCTGACATGACTTAATTTATTTGGTGGTGGGGGAGTTAACTGTACTGAATTATTTCTCCACAAATCAGTTTACAATCTAGCTTAATTCTGATGAAGACGTTTTGTGTCCTCTCATTACTTTAATGTCTGTAAACTTACATGAGAAAAAAGGTAGCTGTAAAGTTTTTAAGTCGTTTGTTTACCTTTGTAGGGGGTGTATATTTTCCATCAGGAAGAGGTACACTCTGGACATTTCCACAGGCGCTGCACATAAATGCCATCTTGGTGCAGAAAGGCTTGATGTTACTGACCCGCACGACAGTGCCACGTACTGCAAGGTATTTCCCGTAGCAATTGGCTCGAATATTTTTTAGCTGAGTAAGCGGCTCATAGTTATAGACTCTATTAAAAAAGCGATTAAGAAAGAATGCTATTCCCTAGTTGTACCTTAAGCATATCATGCCCCAAACAGAGAATGTTAGTCATTCCAATGGATACAATCTGTCTAGCACAGCGTGGTGTGGTAGTTAAGAGCAGGTGTACTCTAATCTGGGGAACTGGGTTTGATACCCCGCTCTGCCACTTCAGCTGTGGAGGCTTATCTGGTGAACCAAATTAGTTTGTGCACTCCAACACACGCCAGCTGGGTAACCTAGTGACAGTCATATATCTTCAGAGCTCTCTCAGCCCCACCCACCTCACAGGGTATTTATTATGAGGGGGGAAGGTAAAGGAGATTTTAGTCTCCTACAGGAGAGAAAGGAGGGATATAAATTCTCCTTATCCTCCATTTTCAGCCTGTGGGCATTTTTCAAATTCAGGTACAGCCACAAAACAGATGTCACAAAAAAGCTGCTCAGGAGGCATTAAAAAAAATGGCTGCCACAGCTTACCCACAGTCACATAGTGCATATCCTTGTGCTATGGTGGTAGCTGCCACCAACACAACATTTAGAAAAATCTGCACAGCCAATCAAATCTCTATTGGCTAATCAGAAGCATTGCTGAGCAGAAGACCCATCTGGCTCCACCCACTTTCGAAAAACACATGGTGGGTACCAGGAAAGCTTTGGCTGGCGCCACGTTGCTTATGGGCACCTCATAGAGGACCCCCTAGTCTAGGAGTGGGTCCACACCCCATTGTGGAAGCTGGAGCCATGGGATGGTTGCTTAGAAATTCACTGCAAGGGCAACCAAGAAGCTCGCTGTGACAACGGCGACACAGTTTGGACCATTTACAGCCCCAGTGCTGCCACTGCCCAAAGCTATCAGTGGTTTAGCCTTACTGGGGTAATGGAAGATGGAAACAGTGCAAACTGTGATTCTCTGAAGCCTGAGGAGACCGGTAGCTCTCACAAGACTTTGGAGGAGCAGACTGGATGTGTGTGGCCCACTTATAAGAAAGCCAGTGGGAAGGTGGATGTGCTCTCTCTCTCTCTCCATGCTGCACAGGAGAGACCCAGAAGAGGGCAGAGGAAACATGTGCAGCAAAGCCCTTCGCCTTTCCAGTTCTGAGGTTCTGCAAGCCCCAAACAGGATGTGTGGACAGGGATACAATAGACAAGGGTGCTTCTGAGGTCAAGGCATGGACCTTCCTGAACCCTACGCAATCCTAGGCACATCTGGAGAGATAATTCCAGAGGTGTAGCTTTGTTAACATGCAGATGCTGAACAGAATTCAAGTCCAGCGGCACCCTAAAGACCAACAAAGTTTTCAGGGTATAAGGTTTTTTGAGTCAAAGCTCACTTTATCAGTTTGTATCTGAGAAGTGAGCTTTGATTCAGGACAGCTTAGACCCTGGAAATTGTTGCTGGTCTTTAAAGTGGTCCTGGACTCGAATTTTGTTCTTCTGGGAAAGAATTTCGCCATGAATTCTGAGGAATTTGTTCCAAATAAATCTGCCAAAGACCACTGTAATTAGTAGGTTTTAATCTAGACTTGAGGCAGAGCCCCACAGTCTTTCTGGGTGGTATCATCACTCTTGGCCATTTCTATTTTTTGAATTAAATATCATCCTTGGGATACTCCAGGGAAGGGACGAGAAATGTTCACAACTGTCCCTTTTAAAAAAATCACACATAGACATGTTGTAGTTTTTATATCCATATTCAAGATTTTTTTTAAAAAAATGCTACATTAAATCATAGAGTTGGAACAGACCTCAAGGGACATCAAATCCAATCCCCTGCAATGCAGGAACACAAAATCAAAGCACTCCTGACAGATGGCCATCCAGCCTCTCTTTAAAAACCTTCAAAGAAGGAGACTCCACCACATTCCTAGATAGTGCATTCCACTGTCGAACAGCCCTTCTGTCAGGAAGTTTCTTCCTTCACCTTGAACCCATTACTGCTGACCCTAGTCTCTGGAGCAGCAGAAAACAAGCCTGTTCCCTCATCAACATGACATCCCATGACACCCTTTTAACTGATGGAAGGAATTGCCCGATGATGCACTAACAAATCAATTAAAGGAACAGCTACCTTGCATGGATACATGGAACACTGATTATGGGTTCTTCATCAGTGGACAGTCCTTCCTGGGCCTGCAGTTCTGCGGCATGTTTCTCAAGATCTTTGCTTAGCACCTCAAGGGGGAAAAAGAGGCAAAATATTTCTATGAAACTATACAAATTAAAAGAGATAGCATGAGAAAGAGATATTTGATGCCAACAATAAATATTTCCTGAAGCACAAGCTCTGGAAGCCTAAAAATCTTGTACATGTGGGCTTGGAGCAGCAGTGGCATAGTGGTTAAGAGCAGGTGTTCTCTAATTTGGAGAACCGGGTCTGATTCCCCGCTCTGACACTTGAACTGTGGAGGTTTATCGGGGGAACTAGATTAGCTTGTGGCTGTATCCCGAAACAGACCCCTGGTCCCTTTACCTGGAGGTGCTGCAGACTGAACCCAGGAATATCTTCATGATGAACAGATTCTCCACCACTAAGCCTCATCCCCTCCCCCAACTATAACCCTGAAGTCCAGAATTATAACCACCCCAACTTTCTTTTTCTTTCGCTGGACATTTGCAAGGCAGAGATGGGATGGGGATGATGGGTTGGTTCTCTCAAGGCCGACTGAATCTTTGCTTGTTTAAGAGTTGGATTTGGTTCCTCACAATCACACAGCAACTGTGATGAATGGCTGTTAAAAGAGATTAGCTTGTGCACTCCAACACACGTCAGCTGGGTGA